>NW_020897695.1:3228135-3686309 GCF_003984885.1 Neopelma chrysocephalum | reverse complement strand
TACACCCATCCAGGGATGAATTGGTCCCAGCCGTTCTAACCAGGACAGCATTCTACCTGTCACAGCCAACTAAAGGCTCTGTAGCAAAATTACCTTCAAATAAAATACCACCTACATCCCAAACAACCATGAGCAGTAATTGAGTCAGGATGTGACTCAAGAAATTGTTGAGTTTATCACGAATCAGTGTGACCTGCTATAGAGGGCTACTCTGTTCCCACAAGCTGAAGGGAATACTTCAGTCCACTTGGCAGGGTGAGTTCCAGTGCTACGTGCCATGCTGCCAGGAATGATCCATTAGCTTAACAGGCAAATGCATTTCACTCCCCTAGCCCAGATGCAATACCAAGGTTTGCTTCTGGCCTTCTTGCCCTCCGGGTACATTGTGGCATCATTATGCTGGAGCATGGAAAAGTATGATCAGGTAAATTAGCCTTTAGAAACAGCTAGCCTCCAGCCCTCCCTTTTCATAACTCCCTGTAGGGATCATTTCTGCTGTATTTGATCACATCCTTCCCCATATCTCAATTTCTCTAAAAGCTAGGAAACAGCCTACAGAAGAGCCTACTTGCACTTGTGGACATGCCTCCCATTAAAGAGGTGTTCACCTCTACCCCCTCAGACTGACACTTGCCAGTCGTGGGAAATGCCAGAGAATTAGGATGTCAGGTCTTTTTTCAAGCTACCTGAAAACAAACCTACAATGTCCATTGTGTCCCTCTCACATTAGCATTGGAAAGTCACTGGTTCAGAAAAAGGTACTTCTCATCAGAAGGAAGTTAAAATGCGGTTTTAAGGAAACAATACAAACAGTACAAAGAGGACAATAGAATTCAAATTAGTATCATTTTAAGATATGTATTATTTTAAATCTAGAAGTGTGCAACAGATTTTCTGCCAAAGAGTCAGAGATAGATTTTTAGTGTCCCTTTTTTACCCTGAAATTTCTTAGAAGCATACCAGGACTTGAATTCTTTGCTGGAGAAATACTTCTGGTTGGTAAGAAACAAATATTAAGAGGTACTTTTTTAATTTCTAAAATTAAACACCTGTTTGAGTTAGAGAGCTGTAAAACCTGGTATATTTTTCATTGTCACTGGTTTGGGTTCATATGTTACAAGTTAATCTAAAACAGTGAATTAGCAGACAAAAATTTGCAGTGCCAAAAGTAATCAGAAATCCACATATACTTAGTAGAAAGTTCCTGAAAATACTTAATCCTGTCTAAATATGATAGAAATGGAAAAGAAACATCCCCCGCTGTCTCTCTGCAACATTGGGACACAAGAGTTGTTTGCTATAAGTCTTGCTATAAGACTTGTACTTGTGGTGCCCATATGTCCAGTTGCAAATGCGTGTGACAATGAATGTTTGTCCAGCTCTCAGGACAACCCAAACTCTCACCTTTCCTGTCCTACATTACTTTGCCACACATGCCAAAATCTCTTCCTAGGACAGAGCTTCTTCCTAGCATAGAGATTTAGCAGACAACGACTTTGGCCAAGGAAGGATGATTATGACCTCATCTGATCTGTCAGTATTAAAGGCATGGGTATGATTTGATTTTGGATGTGGATAGCACTGTTTTTAACTCCTCTTTCATCCTTCTAGTTTGCTCTAAATATTGAGTAGCAGTACTAGCTGAAAATGTAGCATATAGTCAACTAAACTATGTCCAAAATTTGTGGTTGGTTAACGAGTGAAAAACAGATGACTCTATAGGCTACAGTCTCATTATCCATTTCATTGTAATCACAATTGTATTTTTGCAATGGCCTGCAAAGTAGAGAGCAGATTTTCAGCATGGCAAAGGGCAGAACACAGCCCAAGAAAACAGCAGTTCTGCTCCCTCTGCAAGAATACATCTCCAGCTGCAGTCTCTTCTCTCTATCTTGGAATCCATGCGGACAGGAGTAGAGTTCTGCAGATGCCTTTGGATAGAACACTCAGTTCAGCTTTGAGCAAGGCCATATGCTGCTTCTTTTGCCTCTTACCAGCATCCACTATGTATAAAGAGAAAGCTAAATCCCCTGCACCAGCCTAGGGCAGAGCCCAGCATCCACAGTACCTCTTAGATTATCTCACTTGGTCTCCCCAGCTCCAATGAAAAAAATCATCACTGATACTTCCTTTCCAGCTAAATCTTCTACTAACTTCTGTGTATCCTTCATCTCTTCCATCTCTTCCTTCTTTCCTGCACAGTATTTATTTCTCTCCTTGTTTCTCTTTTTAATTATTTACCTTCTTTACACCCAAACCCCCTCCATCTGTGCACAGATGGGATTTTCTAGGACAGTCAGTATATAATTTTCCACAAACACTGTTATTTTAAAACAAACTCGATCATCTCAATCAAAGAGGCATAAATGGAATAAAAGATTTTACTGATTTTTTTTTCCAATCTTAAAACTAGATATCCATTAAAATTGTATGTCTGATGTTTGGCAGATCCAGTCCCTCCCTTTTGCCAATAGCTTTTTTCCTGGTTTCTTACGTGGACATTTCTCAGCAAGTTTTATGCCCAGATGTCTTGTCAATTAAATTCTTGTCATTAAATAATGAGTTAAATTTATTTAAAAATATTACACCTGCTCTGAGTCCTCTTTCTATTTTTATTTCTTTACAATTACTTTTATGGTTTTAAATGACATCTCTGTCTCCTCAGAGTGTGTGAAAGACCTATACAGATAAAAGATAGTGACTATAAAGGGAAAGCTACTGTTAGGGTAGAGTTATTGGAAAAACAGATGAAAAATAGCAATTCTTATTGTTCTTTTTAACAGTAGCTGATGAATTTCTACAACACTGCAGCTTTTCTTGCAGGTCTGTGCTTCCTGAAAACTTCTTTCATAGTGTCATTTTATTGTTATTTCCACAAGCCTGGGTTATTACTTCCTCCTCTCATGTCCAGAATAGGTAAGGATACTTTCATCAGTTGTATATATGGCACCCCTGTGCAGCAAGATGCTAATTCTTGAGTGCTTCCTACTCCTTTTAGTAAGGACTAACTTGTTGATTCATAACTGTGGACAACTGGACAGGTTTGGAGTTGTCTTTGATTGCAAACATTTTGATTTTGACTGACGAGCTGATAGAAACACATTTGCATTAGCTGATCTGCAAGAAGTGTTAGAGAAGCAGTAAGACTACTGCTGTGCTTTCAGGAGAAAAGCAGGGCAACCTTCCGTTATTAATGAATTTTTTAAAACTTCTACTTGTGTCTTAGAGATGAACTTCTAGAGATGAGTAGTTAATCTGACCACAAAATAAAGGAAAGAACACTTAAAATAAGCATTGTTTTTTAATATATACTTTGTGTTTTAAAAATATGGCTCATAAAAATGGTCAGCTTACATAGCTGTCAGTTCAGCTGACCAGCCTGACAAGACTGCTGCCCCATGGTCCCTGTGCTTGGAGATATACATTTCAAGCACATGGTAGTATGTAACTCATAGGTGTATAAAATCATAATAGAGCATTTCATCGCATCTAAATAAGGGTAGTTGCATGCTATCTGAACAGTTAACCATTGAAAACATTGAATACAAGACATTTGACACTAATTTTACTGGTCAAATCCTTCCCTGAAAGAAGTCTGCCCTGACAAGCTGCTCATGAGGTACCTCTTGCAGAGAGAGCCTGGCTTGATGGGTCGTTGCATAAGCTACTTGACATTTGTCCCCAGTCAGACCGGATGCCACATGAAAAATTTACTCAGGCGCAGGGCTCCCAGGAATAAACATTTCTCTGGTGTTGCTCACCAGGGACTCAGCAAGGTGAGCGGAACTCCAACTTGTCACGGATGCTCTGTTCTGACAAACATAAGTAGATGCTAATGGCTAAATCGTGACAGAATAAAGTCCCACAACCATATGGCTAATTGCCACAACAATATCTTCAGTGTTATTAATCAAGTTTTCATAGTGTGCCATGATAATTGGAATAATTAGAAACAGCATAGGCATTGCTTGCCTCTGCCGCACATACTGCAGACAGGGACCTGGAACAACCACAATTGCACTTTCTGTGCAGCGTTGTTTAGTGCTTTCCTTTCCAGCAAATACTGTGGTTAATTAATGAATTAGCTGTTTGCCACCAGAGTGTTTTATTGCTAGCAGGGCTTCTTCAGGGGCACATAGGTAGCTAAATGAGACCACTAAGCCCTTGTGCATCTCTGAAAAGATGCAGAATTCCCATAAGGCTGCAGCTATACAACACAAAACTTCACCAGTCAGAGGTACTTTGTTTCACAAAAGTTGAAGTTCATATTCCTGTACCTAATATGTAACTTTTTTTGAAGTACATATAGAAAGGATAAAACAACTTGAAAGTGCATTTTTTTGCTTAACAGTTTAAATGAAAGCATGACTCTGAATAACAGTGGTGTGATTAACTTACCAGGCAAAAGAAGTTAACTCTTCACTTTGCTCAATGATGGAATTGGGCTCCAGACATTTATTTTGCCTTTGAACTAAGGTTATAAATAAAGTGGTGATTCTAACATTGTTATTTACACTAAGCAGCTAAATCACCATTTTGTGTGCTACCTATTAGAACAGCCTCCCTTGACTCTTATGTTTAGGAGTACAACAGCAGGGAGGAAACATTTCTGTTTCCTCGGTGCATGCATCAACATGTAGTTGACTGGTCACTAAAACTGGCAGATTGATGATGATGACTCCTTTCACTGGATGTATGAAGGCATTTAGCCAGACTAATAGATTGAAATGGAGTGCTGTATGTATGCCCTCTGAACAGCTTCTTAATTTAGTTTTAGAGCTTACAATAGATGTAATATTGAATTCGGTGAGGATATAAATCTTCTCTCCTCATTTTAAAAAATAAATAAATTTCTTCTTTGGAGTGGAGATCCTCAAAGAGATTTTGAAATATTATATACTTTATTATAAGGAGTTTTGTAGAAATAAGCCCCCAGTTCAGGTGGTAAGTAGAAATGCTGTCGATTTTGCTTTTATTTCTGTTTAATTTTGACTCTCAAGGGGAAAGCATCTAGTGGGTTTTTACTTCTGTTTTGGTATCCTGTTATCTCTACACGTTTTTCTTACTAGTTCATTGGCAAGGTTTTTATTTATCTGTGGTAGTCTAGTTTTTACCTGTGTTCCTATTCAACATAATTAGCAGAAATTTTCCAAATACTAAAATAAGGCTTCTGCAAAAGGTATGTATAGTAAGATTTTGTTGATGTTAATAAAGTCTACGTTACTGGTGCCTGTTCCATTCTGAGCATGGCTGCCAAATAACTTAACAAGATTTTTATTTTCTTCATATCAAAGTATGACAATTTCTTCTGCTTTAAGCCCAGCTGAAAGATTATCACTTTGTAAAGGCCATGTCCTTTTACTTCGGATATGTTTGACATACATTCATGCATTTTTATGAGATAAAGGAGGCAATCTGATATTTAATTAGCTTAAAGTTACCAGTTTACTTTGTAATTCATATTCTTGGATATATTGCCATCCTTAATTTTACCATGTGTTACAACTCGCCCCAGAAAGTGGGGTAACTGAGGTTCTTGTTAATAGATCCCTTGGGGCGGATTAGAGTGAAATGACACTGAATGACTGGTGTTTTTTTATATACATATATGAAGCAGGTTTATTTTAGAACAATTTAGTTGCAAAAGAAAGGAGATATATAGCTGTTTTGGTTATTGTCTATAGAAATGCAACAATATAATAGTATAATGATATCATGTAAGAAAGTATATATAAGGAAAAGAAAGAGAAAGAAAGGATAAGAGTAGATGGTAGAGAGAAAACCTGAAGATCCATCTGTGGATCCAGCATCCATGAGTCTGCTGGTCAAGGTGGTGGTCACAGTCTTGATCCATCAGGGGTGGGGAAGTCCACAAAACATGGATTTCAATGCATTAATATACATTCAGGTTCAGGTGGAAACACCCAGGTACCTCCCCTGGGGGGGGCAGTTTTACACTGTCTGTTGCAACACTGTGGATCGTGTGCAGTCATCTGGTGGAAAGCCCCAGAAATTAGTCTGGGGGTGCTTTGGGGGCCCTTGATTGTTTATGACACCTTCTAAGACATGACAACTGCCTCTAACACCAGCGTAGCTGAGCCCCATCAGAAGAGTTATTTCTCTTCTCCTGCTGCAAATCTTTGGTGGTGGTGATTTTCACATAGCAGACAGAAGGAGAAAAGAAAGAGAAGGAAGAGGGATGCTACAAATACAATACAAGGCCAATGCAGTGCTATTACCAAAATGTAAAGTAACAATTGATGGGATAAATCAGGATTTGAATAGTTAAAATTACATCCCTTAATATTGATGAAGTTCCAAACACAAAAATTACAATGATCACTCATAACTTCAACTGGGCTATCTATGCATACAAAGTTCTCATGCAAAGTACAAAAAAATGCTTATACAAAAGGTCGTCATGCAAACACATCCTTCCACTAGGCCCATACTCTGTGCTCCAAGGAATAGAAGTGGCATTTTGCAATGTTATGTCCACTGATTGGTAACATGTTTGGTTCCATAAATGGATCCAGGGAGAGTTACATGGGAGCTGATAAAAAACTTTCTTGTATTCTATCCATGTCCCCTTTGCAGTCCATGGCTGCCCCTCCTTCTGGTCTAGGAAGTGGGACTCAACAGTTCCCCATGTAACATTTTCTTTTGTCAAGATTATCTAGTTCACTCATTAATATCTCCGAAAAATTTAGCCAAATCATCATAAATCTAAAGCCTTCCGAGGCAGAACTGGGAAGGTTAATGCATGTTCATTGATTCATATGATTCCAAATATTCATAAATCCTTTTACGAACTCCCAAGCTAGAAAAAAATCAAACTAACAATACATGTCATGGTCTGTCTTATAGAATCCTGCTACAAGTCACTCACAATAAAAACACAAACAAATCACAAAAAGTAATAAACTGATAATACGAGCAGTTATGTGGACACTTAAAATTTTCTTTGGTTCTACACAACTTGATCTCATTTGTTACCAGGTTCCTATAAAAAGAAAAGAGTAAATTTGGCCTACTACGGACCAATTATTAATTATATCAGCTAAATTTTCTGTCATACCAAAAAACACCCATGATGGAGAAACAGGATTAGAGAGGAGAAGAAGGCTAACGTGGATTGGTAAGGTAGTGGTACGTTCACAGCAGACATGTTGCCTTGTTGGTTTGAATACAATGTGTAGCAGTTCCATTGCTGGACATAGGCAGATAGCTTCTGAAGAATTAAGTTAAATCTCCTGAAATTTTTAACGTATTTTCCTTAGCGTACCAGAAGAAAGTTCATTTGGTTTTACATTTCAGTACAGGGTAACAGAAGGATGGTTCAATTGTAGATTTCAATTTTTTTATAGACAGAAAAGACATTTTACTTAATTATGATAGGGAACTCTCCAATGCAGACTATAAACTTTATATCTTATCAGTACTTATTTGTTTACTTTTGAGCTATTAACAAAGTTATCTCTCTTCCTTTTATTTTAAAATACATGTCTTTTTGATTAAGTCTTGTCCAAGTGGATTCTACAGAGGAATGTAGTAACACAATATAAGATTTGACAATATAGAACGATCAAATGTTAAGACTCCTCTTTTAAAGAGAGATTGTACAAAAGGATAATTGTATCTTTTAAACCTACTGTGTACATCTTGAATCATTGAATAAAGCTATTAGCAAATTTATTTTATCATCTTAAGAACTGTGCTTTAATTGCAACACTGAGAGTTGTTTTTCTAATATAATTTCTCCACTTTAAAACCAAATTTAATCATTGCTGTTTAAAGATGGAAAAGTTGGGGGGTGGAGTTCCTAATTGCTAATAGCTGATATCAGTAGGAACTTCACTAATTTAGAAGTGCCTCTTTTGTTTCAATAGGTTTATTGCAGCAAACAGTATTTAAAATCATTCACATGTAATTATTTTTGTTAAAAAAAATAAAATGTTTTTGCTACTCTGCAGTGATTTGCAAAACAAAATGCTCATGCATCATCAGTATTTAGGACTGTAGGTTTTAATTGCACAGAGGCAAAGAGCAGTAAGAATTCAGTAGGTACACCTTCAGGTTCTTATATTTTTCTCTTATGAGTGCAGTTATTGGTCATTTTATTAGAGATTTAGATATGTGTCAGAGATGAAGTCCCATACTCCATGCACTTTAGGGCTGTTTATCATTGGCTTCAAATGTTTTTTTCCAGTAAAATGTAGCAGTCCCCTCTCTTCATTCTGATTTGTCCCCATAATTTTATCACACTGAACCTTGCTTTTTAAATCTGAGCGTTGCCTGAGCTGTTTAAATTTAGTTGTTTTGAAAAAAACATAGCAATATCCTTCCGTCTTTTTCCTTTGAATAAAAGCACGGTTTAGCCCAGGTAACTTCTAAATGAGTCACGGTATAACAGCTAGACCCTTCATGTTGTAAACTCTGTATTTTCACCAACATGTAGAAAATTATTGCCTCAGCTTTGATCTGTGATATTTGTTGTCAACTTAACTCATCTTTTTAAAAAATCATGACAAATGTCCAGAATTTCTGTCCTTTAAAAAATTCAGCAGTGGCTGAAAGTATGTTAGCTGTTCTATTATAATCATTCTTTCTGTAGGTAACTACTGGAGTACAACAGTTTTATCCACCCTTCACACTAACAAATGGTCACTGATTTGGTGTAGTCCAGTAACTGGATATTGTATTTACTGCAAACACAGGCTAGCAATGTCAGTGCAATACTTGTAATAGCTGTTAATTACTAAGCCTTTATAAAGTGTTGTGTATGTAAAATACTAAAGTGGAAGTATTTTCATTTGTAATGTTTAAGAGGAATTCAGTGGAAGTCTCTGATCACGTAGAGTGACATCCACAATATAAATTTCCACCTTAAGGTCCAATTTCTCCCATCTGTCCTGCTGAAAAATTAGGAAATCTCTTTCTGTTTTCTCAACACATTCAAGTTCCTAGCTCTGTTTTTTGAAATTTTTAGTGTTACAGAAAAGCCATTTGCTGATCACTCCTAATGATTTTCTTCATGTGCCTGGAAATGGTTTACAGGATTAGTTGCTTTATCATCTTTCCAGAGATCAAGGTTAGGCTGACTGGCCTATAGTTCCTTGGGTCCTTCTTAACCTTTTTGAGGATAGGAGTGACTTTTTTTTTCATTAAGCGCATTTCTGCAAGTGAGTATGTTAGAATTGGTCTGGCTTAAAACAGCAGTAAGTGCTTTCGCAGAGAAGGGTAAATTACAATAAGAAAAACCAGCTAATTATTAGGAATTAATTTTTTAGAACGAAAAACCTTCATTAATAGGAAAATGCATAGAGTTTTCAAAACACCCAGAGAATTTTTCTTACATGCAAAGCTGAGTAACCTTTGCCAGTAATCTTAAAGAAACCAAATGAAAAAGGAAATAATTTACATAAGAACTAGATGATCATGTCACATATTAGTAAAAATAAAATTCACGGTGTGTGTTTGATAAAGTAGTTACTATAAAAAAGTTCAGGATATGTAGAGTATGAGGAAGTTTCAATAGGGCAAATCAGAACCTTTTTCCCAAGTGGAAAGCAGTCAACAAAATCTATACAGTATTCTTTTTCACCACTTAGCCTAAATTTGACTAGATTTATATTGCTAAATGAGTGTTTATTATCATTATTCTTTAATTTTAAATACTTCTTTTCTGACAGGAAAACTTATGGTAGTTTGAAACGCATATAATCCATGATATAAATGTCTAGTTTCATTTTCATTTGAATTGTTTTCAAGCACCATAATTTTTATCTTTGTGTTAAGACCCCAGTGTCTAAGCTGTGGAACAGAAAGCTTCCGGATGTTATCATGACATTTAAAGTTGAGGGGTTTTTAATATAACTGTGTGAAATTTAAAACTGAATGGATGTGGCCACAAACCAAACAGAATTTGAAACAGAAAAAAGAAACCAAGCATTCTCCCAGCAGTAGAGCCAGTAGATTCGTGTACTTGGTGCTATGATCCACCAAATCTTCATGCATCCAGTACGGGAGAAACTGGATGAAGTGAACAACCTTCTTGGGAGTCCAGGACAGGACAATCCCACTTAGATCACAGTCACATGGATGCTTGTATGTCATTCTCTAGCAGAATAGTAGTCCAAATACAACTTTGAAATTACTTTAACAGATAAGGCAGACGTACATAAGAAGAATCTTTTTATATACTTGCTATTATCTCTTAGTCTAAGGAGAAGCAGAACGATGTGTTAGATGCTGGCACACACTTTCTTCCTCCTTATCACACACACTTTTTTACAATCAGCATACGCTGCAGGATACAATGTGGTAGAAATCTATAATATTTAAATGTTTTACAGCCTAAGGAAAATCTGATCATCTTGTCTGCCTTCTCAAATGACAAAGGCCACATAATTTTATCTAATAAATCCAGAATTAACATTTGAATTTATGGTTGAAGTAAACACATCTTCTAGCAAGATGTCTGTTTTCATTCCCTTCACAAGTTAAGTAGATTAAGGCAAAAAATGGAGCATATGCTGTAACAATATCACACTGTACATCATTTATGGGTGGTGTGCATATGAGGGTATGCTGTGTGTAAAATTCTCAGTGTTTAGATCGAACACATTAGAAGTCTCTGGAAATCCCTGAAAGTCTGGTGAGCTTCCCACATAACTTCTTGTACCAGTTTTTTTGGCTGTATTGGGATTTCACATGCTTCTTTCTGTTCTGACAAAATATTGGATTTTAATAAGGTTTTGTTTATCTTAGAAATGCCATTTTGTTAATTGTTAGACTTAGCTGTTTTGCCTTTCTTCTCATCTGTGATCATTAAGAGTTCCTCATGCACCATAAGCAGTACTGCCCTTCCACAAGAGCCTTGTAGAACAGTAGCTGAAGGAACAAGTTGTGATTATACTTCGGGCATGTTTCCTTCTCTGTCTTGTATCATTTGAAGGTTTTATTAATCTCTTTAGGATATTCAGTGCAAAATCCTGAACTGTATAAAGCCACAGGAGTTTTAATAAGAAAAAGATTTATTAAGAAAGGAGACAGAGCACTGGAGAAATGGACTGTGTAACAGGTCTAAGCTGGAGTGTTGCTAAAACTTCTCTTGATTGGTCTCCTTCATGTCATTAGAAGAAAGTGAACTATCTTACACATCCTCTGATTGAACTTGCCTGTCTTCCCTCTGACTTCCTCTTGCAACTACCAAATCTGGGAGAATTTCTGGAATCAAATGTCTTCTTTTGAGGGTGCTTTTACTGTGTATTTACAGATCTCTTTGTTCTTAGATCCTGCATTAGCCCTGCCTGCTGCTGGGTACCTTTGCAGGAGGACAGCCACAGTGGTATGCAGCCTTCTTCATCTGCAGCCCACTCGGTGTAGGTTAGAAACACAGACACCCAAAATCATAGTGCAGGCATCGGGACTGCCCAGAGTAGTGCTTACTGGTTGTCATTGAACTATTAAAGTTTTCATCTTCTGTATAATTTTACGTTCTTTCGAAAGTATTATACAAATGTCGCTCCTCATCCTTTTTCCATGTCTTATTTTGAACAAGCAGATCACAGCTCAAGTCTGTCTACCCTTTCTCCTAAATTATTGACCATGACTTTACATAGTAAATTGCACTGGCTACAAATGTTTGCTTGAACATAATTCATGACAGAGTTTAAAGAGACAGAGTTTACATATCATTTTCTCAGTCAGCAAACAACTGATGTTAATTTTGGCATTTCTCAGCTTCTGAGGGCTTAGTTTTAATAAGATGGTGTTCTTTTCAAAACTCACAGTCCATTTAAATTATTTTCTTCTTTTAATAAAAAAAAGGCAGCAAAACCTGCACTGAAAATGAAATTACATCCTGCAAAATCCTGCTGACCCTCCATTTCTCTGAAAGACTCCTACTAGTGAGTCTTGTAAGCATTGGAAACCAGAGAAACAGCATCCTCAACTATCACGTCTGCTAAGCAGCACTAGGCATTGCAGGGGATGATACACACGTTTGCCATTTCCCACTCAGGAAGGAGGGTGTAGCCAGGATGGATGGGATGGCAGATGCATTCTTGAGCTGGTGGCAAGAGTTAGGAAGAAACAGAACATGCTCCATGGAAATCTTCACTCTGCTGTGTTTAGGTCAAATAAGGAATTAGCAAATTTGGGCTTTTATTTTTTTTTAATATGCACAGCAAAAAGAAAATACCAGAGACCTTGTTATTTTGATTCTAGACCTTAGCAAAATGCTTGCAGAAAAAAATAAGTTAAACGCGAGCAGAATTTTTTTAGCCTTTTTCTAATGAATAGTATCAATGAATGAAAAAAATCAAGCCTTGAGCAGATGCTTGGAGTGGAATTATACTGAAGATTGAGTTTAGCAAATGTATAAATGACTGAAAACAGGCTCTTAACAAGTAGAATTTTTAGGCACCTTGTTGTCAAATTGTAAGTCCTAGAAGAAGTCATTTAGAAGTAGCTTCAGACTCGTGCTTTCCCTTTTCCTGGTGTTACAGGTGTTTTTCTTATTCTTTCTGATTGCGTTGTGTTGGTTTTGCTTCATAAACACTCCTAAAGTGTTTGGTTTGCCTCGTCTGTAACCGTTCCTTGGGCTTATTTAATTTTTTTGAAAAGAATTCTCTACCTTCCAAGAAGACTGAAAAGATAAGCAACTAAATATATGGAACACATAAGTTTAAATTCTGATGCTTGGAGAATTGTCCTGTAAATCTCAGTAAAATGGTTGTGGTGTTAGTTAAAATTGGTAAAGCTGGATCATTGCCTTATTTAATGGCTTTACTAGAGAACAGTTTTCTCCTGCTTTCCCTATATTGTAAGGTCATTAATGAATCATTATCTATTGCTAGTAATTACTGATCTCTTGAGAATATTGGTTTAATTATATAGGAATCATAAGTGGAAGATACAATTACATATTCTACAATGTAGGTAGTAGTACCTTGGTGTATTATGCCTTTAAAGAATCTGGGGGTTTTTTTGTGGATTTTAATTGCTAAGTGTGCCTGGTAAAATATGAATTATTGTATTACTGCATATGATAAAAGGTATACTATTGTGAGCCTCACAGGCTGCAGGTGTAACAGATGTAAGGCAAGATTAACAGGACAGAACAATAATTAAAACACAGACAGCCGTCTCAAAAAAAAAAAAAAAAGGTTTATCATGTCCAAGGCAGTTATTAAGTGTGTCTTAAATTCTCTTTGCAAATATTTGTAAAAGCAATAAAAATGTGTTAGTTTGAAAGACAGCTTTTCAGTGTGGACATTTAGTTAAGGAATTAAGATCCTTTTTTATGAATATAAAAGCTGAGTGAAGTCCTGCCATATGGCAGCATGGTTCAGAGGCAATACTAGGTTTATACACGCTGTGAGCTAAACGCTGCTGAAAAATATAAGAGAGCAGTTAGTATATATGCATTTACAACGGTATGAATTGCTTACTCCCTTTAAGACAGGAAGGTTCAAATAATTAACAGTAATATTATGGTTGCTAAAGAAAGTCCAGTTGTTCTTCAGCAGTCTACATCTGTGAAACGTGATACCTCTGGGGAATGAGATTTAATTTTCCCAGGAGAAAATATAAAAGCAGGAGAAAAAAAGGAATGACTTCTGCTTGAGCAGAATAAACCTGCATCTACAAACGATTAACACTGCATAATAAAGTAGTAAAGAAGCAAAAGAGATTTCTAATAAAAGACTAATAACAAATCCCATTACACCATGGTGTATTTTTTCCCTTGAAATGTATTAGATTCTTAGCAAGGCTTCTGAATGAGACTTGGGTAGTTGCAAGCAAAGTCAGTTCAAATGCTTCAAGCTTAGCTGAAATTCGTTGCCTAACAATTTGTGTAACTTGAAAGTTGTGTGTTTACAGGTGGGAGGAGTTGTTAATGCAAGTAATAGGCTTCACACGGAGTTTGGGTAATGTTTGTGTCACCATAGGATAATAGTCTCCTGAAGGCATGGCACTGCGGGGTTATGTGCCACTATGTGGCAAAATCCCTTAGATAGAACAGGCATGGTATTAAATGCACCAGCTAAGCCTTGCTATTGTGTAACAGTTCCTCTGACTTCTCTTTCTGAGGCCTGAAAATAAGTCCTCATAGGAAAGGGGTTTGATCAGACAGGGAAATACACAGAGTTTGTGATTTGTTGTGGCTAATATTGAGACTTCTATAATTACTGTGCTAACATAAAAAGTTACAAGGCCTTAGAACATAAATGTTTGATTATGAGAATGAGATGACACTGCCTTTTGAAATCACGTATTTTCACTTTTAAAAGGGAACATGTCTTGCAAGGAAAAGATTCTATGTAGTGATCTCTAAATCTGTGCTTGGATATTTTTGTGGATTGTACAAATGGTTCCAGTGGCGAGAAGAATAAAAGTTTAGTGAACAGAACTTTGACTTTCAAAACAGTCTCTTTGAATTTCTTTTATAAGAAATTAATCTGGTTTTTTTTACAGATTGTTACTATCTTCAAAGCTTATGCTGAAATGGTGTGTTGGAATTCATTTGTCTAAAAATGAACTTTTATTACTGGAATCACCGAAAAAACATACCAACCACAAAACACAAAACCCCAGATGCCTTAAACCAATAATGAGTTATGGACCAAAAGTGGTTAAACATGAATTCTTACAAGTGAAACTAATCTTGAAGAAGAAAAGTTGCCTTTTTAGAAATTTCTGTGAGTTTTAAAGAATGACTTAATTTGCTTAGCAGAAATTTGCAATCAATCTTTTCTTGCCACTGAGTAAACAGATTCCACATGCATAGCTATTTGCATATCCCAGCTAAAAATGTAATACATTATTTTTAAGTCCATTTCATAATGACTATTTCAGGATTAATGTTACTAACTATTCTTCAGCTCTTTCAAATGTGACCTTAGATAATCCTACCTAAAAAGGTACAAAGCTAGTGGGTCTGTTCTGGAATAGGGAAGGGAGGAAAGAGAAGTACCTTTCCTGAAGTCACCAAGTAAGTCAGCATAAGAGCCAGAACTAGAAGTGAGAAATCTAGAGAAACAATTTTGTTCCACTACATCTCAAGCTTCCAGATTCAAGCAAATATTGCATTTAATAAGACAGATTTTCACATTTTGCTAGGTATGAAAACAGCACAGAGGTGAACAGGAATTAACGGTATAGTCTACATGCAGATTATCACTAAATCTGGTAAAGATTTAAATTAGATTTAATGAAAATAGCATCCATAGCATATTTTACTTGGAGCTGCAAACACTGTCATCCATAACAGGGAGTAAGCCCCTTCACAGTACGTGTGACTTGGTCCATTTTAACTGCTGTTTGGCATCTGCTTCTGAACTGGCTTTCGCTTGACTGGGCTTTTCAGGGCTTCTGATAAACAAACCACTGGCTTCACCCTCCTGTTTTTGCCGTTCCATGCTATTCTTGCATAACATTTTCTGCCTTTCATCTTAGATCACTATCACATTAAATGCTCAAAAATCTGGTATATGGGATTGATATGTCCAAATAATTTTATTGGTCAGTGAAGCTTCTATAGTCTGTAATATATAATTTCTTTGATGTAGAAGCAGTAACATTTCCACAAATACAATTAGTTAAGTGGATTATCACAGATCTTGATGCTTTGCAAAATTTTCCAGTTAAATGTTGTGGATAGTAGTTGATCCTGGGATATATGTAGTGACTTCATCATACTTGGTAAATGGAGAAATACAACTTTTCCTTTTTTTTCAGGCGGTGGGTAAGGCTCCTGTTTGGACGTGAATTCCCACTTCAGGACCTTCTGGTTGTCTGGGATGCTCTATTTGCTGACAGTATCACCCTGAATTTAGTTGACTACATTTTTGTAGCCATGTTGTTATATATCAGAGATGCCTGTAAGTATCAACTATCTTACAATTTTTTAAAAAGAATGCAAACCTATTCTTTAAAGGAAAAAGAGAACTTAAACAATGCTAAATTTCATTGTGACTTTTTTAACATACTGAAAATCGTTCCAAATACTAGGAGAGGAGCTATTTATTAATCAGACACGGCCTGCTGTATTTATGAAACAAATTGTGTCTTGGAGTTAAATGCAGGTTTGTTTTCTGAGTAGTTCTGTGTTTTTATATGGAGTTGCAGGTTTTATGTGCTGTTAAGTGATACAGGTATGTATAGAGCTCCACCTTGCGACCAAGCTGATGAATTGAATAAAGCCTCCGTGTGGCCTTAGAAATATTTTTATGCTGTTCCCCGTGTGAGAAAGGAGAAAATGCAAAAGACAGTGACTCATAATTTTCGAAGATATATCTTGAAGGAAATGCAAAAATGAGTAACAATTACAGAGTATGTTTATTCTATGCAAGAATGGCATCTTTAAAAAATTACAATTTATTTTATTTTGGTTTAGTACACCTGAAATATGTGTGCACGTGAATTCTTATAGTTTAGTGATGATCAATAAATATATTAAATTGGGACAAACAAGAAATTATTAGCTTATATAATTGTGAATGGGGAGAGAAAGCTACATAATGATTAATTGAGGCATTTATTTCTGTCCCATTATATTCTGCAAAAAATTCTGTATGCGACTGACACAACAAAGTATACATTTTGCAGCAAGATGCATGGCTTCATTAAGTATATGAATTCTATAGCATGCTATTCAGAGTTAAGTATATACCATCTGTAAGCTTTAGGTTATAACAAGGTCACGTATTTGACACAATTTTGTATTCTAGGACACAGGAAGTTTCCAACATCTGTGGTTCCTATTTTAGGGCCCAATCTTGAAAATATAACGTGGTACTTTAAATGTACTTGTCGTTCCATTGCCTGCCTTCATGTGTTTTTTAATTACTTTTTAATAAACATGCGGCATATAGAGCTACCTTTCATTCCTCTCAAAGAAGTGGACATTTAATTCTGTTCAGAGGTTTCAAAATTAATACTGCTGTTTCAGGATGATCTGATTCCAGGTCATTATGTTTTGAAATCTAAATCTTGCTTGTTTATGTGCAGTAAACTGAAGCAATCTTAAAACTTTTGGTAGAGGTGTGTAGTGAATAGGCATGTAAAAATGTGTCTTAACATCAGTATTTTATTTTGTGTCATTATTTATCTTTTAAAAAAAAGCATGTTAGAACTGTGCTTGTAAGAACCTCCTCTCTTCTTGGGGAAGGAAAGTTCTGGGTTTGTTTTCTTTTGATTTGTGGTGCTCATGTACAAGTATCAGTATGAGTTAACTAAAATGTGAGCTAAAAATGTGTTCCAGGCATTTGTATGAAATCAGTCTCTCTTTTTTCTCTGAACTCCCCAGGCTTAGTAAATAGAGTAGTAAATAGCATTACAGTGGAGTACATTTGCCCAAATGAGAGGCAAAGTCATCTCATCAGGACAGCTAATACTTCATACACTGACTATTTCTGTAATAAGTAACTTCTTGTTCTGTAGCTGGGCCTAGGTATTACTCTAAACATAACAGAATGGTGAAGCAAGATATTGAGTCATAAATACTGTAAAGTTGAATATATTTCCAAAGTCAAGCTCAAACTATAGCTATGTCTACCGTTCTTGATTTGATAAAAGAAAGTTTTTCTCACATATCTGTAATAGGAAAGTTTTCCATTTTTCCTCATTTTTTTATTGCTGATAATATTTGAGCTTTGAACAGAGCTCAAAGTTGTGTTGTAATAATTTTTAACACGTTTTCAAATAAAATAAGTTTATAAAAGCTTCTCTTTATTTAATGAAAAGAAACATAAGCTCAAGCTATCCAATGATGATAATCATCTTTAAATAAACCACCAGGAAATTTTTAGTTTAAAAACCTTGAAACAATAGGAAAAATAATAGAGTTTCTAAGATATTATGTTATAAAAGTGTTAAAAATAATCAATTATAATAATACAGTACTAAAAGCATTTGAAAGTTTAGAAATTATGCAGATTCTTTTATACCAACACATTCAGGGATGGGCGAGAAGTTGTTGTTTTGGGAATTGTTGGATTTTTTTCTGTGCTCTATTATGATGCTCTCAAAGACATGATTTTAAGAAAGCATTATTTCTGCTATATTTTTCATTTTTATTTTAGTTTTGAAATTCTCTGTTACTCAAACAATGTATTATTCAATTCTCCTTGAGAATTTAGACTATCAGATTATTGTTTATATATTTTAGAGATTAAAGATACATAATCACGTACAGAGCCATTCTCTAAACTGCTCTGTTCAGTTTTACATCGGTATCCAAGCAGAGCTTTGTCAGTAGAGTGATAACCCTCACAAGCCAAGTGGAGGGTTGTGTACCAGAGTGTCTGTGAGTTTTAATAAATTCTTTCCTGTGTTTCTTTGGAAAAATTATTGCAAAAAATTATTTTTTTTAATCTGTCAAATGAGAAGCATGGATATTTAATTTTGTTTCACCATTGTGGATATACATGCAGTTGTTGATGAAATCAGAATAGAAGGAAGGATGTAGTGCAAAAATAGATGTATTTTTTAAACTTCCATTCAAGAAGGACAAGAATGAACAAACTGAAAAACCTGTCTATATTTTGCGTAGTAAACTAATTGCACCAGGAGCTAATTTTGACTGATCGGTGTTAGAATGAGTGTATTTTTATCATGTTTCCACTTGAAGACTAGGTATGGCCATTTTTAGAAAATAGTTTTTATATCTAAAAGCACTATGAATATTTTGAGGGAAATAAGAAGCCACAATCACTTCTTAGAGGAACTGATTAGTTATTTTTGTTATAGTGCAAGATGTTCATATTATCTATGTTTAACTCAGTTTAGGGACTACTAAAGAGAACATGGCCATGCATAGAGCAGCAGTTGGAAGTAGTCCCACCCTTCCAGTCTTAGGAAGTCATCTGGATACAGGATCAGTGACACCAAACATTTAACTCCTATGAAATTACATGTGTTAGACAATGAGGACTTTGTTGAGGACCGTACAGTGAGTTTTCAGGTTTCCCACCACTATTATTGCTGCTTGTATCCAGGAATGGTTATTGGACCAACAGAGAAATGTAAGTCTCTTCTAAAGCAGAAGGGACAAAGCAATTTGATGTTCCCCTGGGCACTGAATAACAAATATTTGTCAAAGAACAGTAAGATTGTTTTCTGTATGTAGAGGAGTTTTTCTACTCCTTTCCCTAGAAATACCAGTAGCATTCTTCTTTGGGGAAGAAAGAACTTGTGGTTTGCAATAGAAGTTGGATCCAGATGTGACCCTCAGTAAGCCAGTGAGTGAAGGAAAAGCACAGGTAAAGCTTTTTACAAGGCAGCTGGACACAATGTAAGATACTTCACCATTTTGAACGTCAGCAGTATTCAGCTATTGCTGAGACTAGATAAACTTGTATTGCACAGAATCTCTTTTCAGAAACTTCATCCTGCAGATGATTCTTAGAAATCCTTTTAACTCCGATAGGCATATTCAGTTTTGTTTTATTAGTATTTTCTCTGTATTTTTTAAGAAAACTCCCACTCTGTTGTATAATATTATACATTTTGTCCTGATGAGACAATAATCATAGAATGGTTTGGGTTGAAAGGGACCTTCAGGAATTATCTAGTCCAATCCCCTGGCATGGGCAGAGGCACCTTCCACTAGACGAGATTGCTCAAAGCCCCATCCAACTTGACCTGGAACACTTCCAGGGATGAGACATCCACAGCTTCTTTTGGCAACCTGTTTCAGTGCCTCACCACCTGACAGTAAAGAATTTCTTCGCTATGTCCAGTCTAAATCTATCCTTTTTCAGTTTAAAACTGTTGGCCTTTGTCATGTCACTACAGGCCCTGGTAAAGATTCCCTCTGTGTTTCTTATAGCCCTCTTAATATATTGAAAGACCACAATAAGGTCTCCCTGGAGCCTTCTCTACTCCAGTCTGAACAGCCCCAAATCTCTCACTCTGTCTGCATTGTAGAAGTGTTCCAGCTGTTTGATCACCTTTGTGGCCCTCCTCTGGACTTGCTCCAGCCAGTCCACGTCCTTCTTGTGTTGGGGGCCCCAGACCTGGATGCAGTACTCCAGGTGGACTCTCACAGGAGCAGAGTAAAAGGGGAGAATCACCTCCCTTGGCCTGTTGGCCTCGCTGCTTTTGATGCAGCCCAGGATAGTGTTGGTTTTCT
Organism: Neopelma chrysocephalum; assembly: GCF_003984885.1. NCBI lineage: Eukaryota > Metazoa > Chordata > Aves > Passeriformes > Pipridae > Neopelma > Neopelma chrysocephalum. The sequence continues at coordinate 3,666,166 of NW_020897695.1, read as the reverse complement.
GGGCTGTGAGCACACTTGCCAGGTCATGGGCAGCATACGGATCACTCTGAAGCAAGAGGTGTTTCAGCAAGCACAGCATTCCCCAACAAATAGAGCACTGGCAACAGTGTTCTCTTCTGTAAAGATTTCTACATGAAAAGGGAGCACGTGAATATTTGGGGAAAACTCTGAAGATTAAAAAAAAATATGTATATAAAAGTTATCCAGTCTTCCTCTCTACAGTGCTGGAGTTTTGTAACTTTCTTTGGATAGCAAGGTTTTTTTGTCAGGAGTCAAGCCTGCACCATTAAAATAAATTAGGTTTTTTAATATTTATTTTTTTCTATACCTGAAGACAGCAAAGAACTCTTCCAGGCAAAATAAAGAATGGATATTTTTAATCCATTTTACATTCCTCAATAGAACACATACTGATTTGTTCAAAAGAGAAACACATTGATCTTACTGTCTACTGTTTATAAAACTATTTAGCATTTAATATCAATATTCACTGTTTTTATTTGCTTTGGTAAAAAGGCATCATGATCGTAACTGCAGTTCAGCATCTTAAATTTGATTTACATATGAGAGTTTGATTGGGTATGTACTATGTGGTGCTTGTATTATACTCTGAAAGAATTCTGACGGAGCCCATTGTATTGTGTTCATTATGCCAGCTTTGTGACTTCAAGAAGAAAAAGCAGGTACCTGAATATGAACAAGAAAAACAAAGGGTAGGAAAAAGAACAGGCAGAACAGATAAAGAATGAGTAGGATAAGTGAGTGCTTTACAAATGAAAGCAGATGTATGAAATTACAAGCTGTCGGATCAGCAACGGAAATGAAGATGATAAAGTGGTTCCTTACACAGATTATAATTATTCATTTTGCCCAGTCCTGCATCTTTTCCCCATAATCCTCTTGTTGAAGGAGGTAAGGTGCAGGAGGATATGAGGCTTATTCACATGAAAGAAAAAAGTAAAACATTTAAATTTCTCTGTCTGCAAAATGGTCCTTTATTTTGCCTTTTATTGATTCAAAATAATTTTGTGTTTGCAATGACCCTGATTAATTAAAAGTATTTCTGCTATAGCTAAAGTTCTCAGAATACTAAAGTTTGTTAGAAATTTATTTACAATTACTATTGTTGAAGGCTGTGTTCATGTTGCAGTGGAAGCATCATTAACAGGCATTGCTTTGACAGCTGTGGCAGATGGATTGCCTGGATTTAGATGGTGGAAAAGAAATGAAGTAGTTTACATAGACCTGCCTGAAAAGATGTCTTTAATAATTGCACTCATAATTAGATTGATTTGGGAAAAAAAAAAAAAGAAGACGAAAACAACAAGCAAAGAGCCATAGAGTATACTTACATAGATTCAGATAAAATCAAGCAGAATTAGAACAAAATGATAAACTTTCTGAATAAGTGAAAAAACTCTGAAAAAGTTGATGGTATAATATCTTTTTAATTATTTATGAAATTAAAATCTAGTCTTTTTCCTGAACATTTTGTGAAGTTTCTGATTTATGAGAAAACAAGGAGTTGTTGACATAATTTTACGTGTGTGTATCAGTGTGCGTGTGTATGTGCATATGTATGTAAGAACAACATAAAACATAGATATTTCAGCAAGACTTGTCAGAGTGGGGCAAAGTTATCATAAAGCCATAGCCACAAATTATCATACTTAAATTTAGATGTCTGTAGACATCTGATGTCTGAAAAGTCAGTGTCCATTTCGGAGTATAGGACTCGTTCTTCAGGCTCCACTGACCTCCTCTTGCCCTGACCTCCACTGCCTTGGGCAGGCTTTAGGTGCACTTGTAGGTGCTTTAGGCATCTAAATCTGGAGCTAACATAAATGTTTATGACTAAGTGGTAGGTTTAGCATTTTTCATAATTATATTGGACCAAGTGTAGTCATGAAGCTTGATTATATAATATCTTCTTTTACTTTCAGCACTGCTTGAGTTCTGAGAGACCATGTGGGAAAAGACAACTGAATCTGAACTGTAATGAATTTACTGGAAAAGGTAGTACTGGAATATCAAAATAAGATAGTAATATTTTTTCTCCCTCTCTCTTTTTTTTTTCATTTTCATTGTAGTGATTTCAAGTAATTATCAGACCTGTTTGGGACTTCTGATGCATTATCCACCCATTGGAGATGTTCACTCCCTTATCCTAAGAGCGCTTTTTCTCCGAGATCCAAAGGTGAGATTGCTTGCTCTGTAAATACGGGGAATAAATCACTGTAATAAAATGCTCGAAATGCTGTGAAGTTAATAATGGCCCGTCTTCGCGAACAAAGATTTTGGGAAAGGTCTTTTTACCTTTCCAGCCTGCGCAATGGATTTTTTAGGTGAGACACAGCATGCGCTGAACTGAGCCCACCCTTTAATCCTAAGGTTCATCTGCCGGGGCCAAGCAAGCTTGGACAATGGCAGTGAGGTCCTCAGGACGTAGGTTTGTTTAGAGTGACCTTCTCATAGATGGATGGCCTCACAGGGCTAACGACCTCCATCTGCCCAGGGGACTGGGATTTGAACCTGGGTCGCAGCGGTGAGAGTCCTGCATGCTAACCACTAGGCCACCAGGGGTCCCCTATGAAGTTAATAACAACCTACATTTTGGGTACTAAATGACAGTTTCAAGTTTCTTCTTACCTAACAAAAGAGCTGAAAGGAAGAGTTGGTAACAGAGTAGAAACAAGTTCCTTTATGCTTTAAAGGATACTTTAAAGGATACTTTGCTAAAGTTATCCAGGAGCTCTGGTAACTGCAGATATTCATGCTCTTTTAAATAACTTTGCTTGGTACTCAGCACAGACATATTTCATGATATAGTATACTTTTGAGGGAAACAGTAGCGTTACTATATAAAACCTAGTAAGCTGTAAAGTAAGCTGAAATCATGCAATTTCATCTGAAAGACCTTTTTCATGGGATTTTTGCAGATTAATTGCTGTTAATCCTTAAAGCTCTACTACACATAGTTATGTGATGATTTTCAACTAAAAACGAGAGTCTGGTGTTACAGCCTGTAAAGATTCACATGAATAAAATGTATAAATTCATAAATTTTATGTCACCTATTACTAGCATACACTTTCTGATATACTCATCTATAAAAAAAGCAAACCTCTTGCTCTTTTGGAATGGCATATGTATGTGTGTGGGTATAATATACAGGAGACACCCACGGTATAGTGGATAAAGTGCTTGAGATGAAGCTGTACACTGTAATCTTTGCATACTCAGATCTTTGGCAGATAGCAGAATTTGTGCTGCTGGTTTTGAACTGTCTTTGTACACATCCCATTAGTAGGTTGCCAGTGTAAAGTCTGATTTCCCTCATCTTCTTGATGCACAACATCTTTGAAAGCAAAAAATTCATCACTTTTGCACTCTGACTGCCTTCTGCAAAATTTCATTCAGTACCGATGTTTACACTCTTATGGATTAAGAAAAAAATTGTCTCTTTGTTTTTTCTGTATCAGTTTTTTGCAGAAGTCTGCATCCTTACAGCTGCTTTCTTCATTCCTCTGAGGCACAAAGATTTCTTTCATGATGAGAAGTAAAGTGTATCATGTTTTCAGTATGTAAGAAAGTTTCTAACATTAGATCTTAGGAATCTTTGTTAAGATTTTGGCAGCAGTCTATGAAATCAGACTGGCCAGCATTTATTTATGTACTTTCTTAGCAAAATAAGATAGAAATATTTTTTAGAAGAAAGATACAGCAGGAGGAAAATTTTGCTAAGATGTCAAACTGAATTCAATATGTAATCTGCCATTTATTGAACAAGATATCTTAAAAGATAAAGTAATTACTAATTATTCAGCTGTCCTCCAAAACGTACCAGGCAGTATACAAGATATCAACTGAAGGGGGGCAAAAATAAACCACCCACTTCCCACAAAAGAGGCTTGATCACTATTCCAATCCTTATGCTCTTGTCTCCAACAGAATGAAGTTGTCAGGCTCATAACGCCTGGTGTTCTATTAATTAACATTCTCAGGTGTGCCTTGAACACCTTTCAGAAAAATACTGGATGTAGTTCCTCCTGTGTCTTTCATGTAGTTCTCCCTTCGCTCAGGTGACTGAGAACTTAAAGTTCTTCAATACAAAGAGTGGTCGTTGCTTTGTCAATTTAAATATGATAAATTGCCGTTTTTCCTCATTTCTGAGCTATACGTATCTGCTTGGGAAATACTGTGAAGGTTAGGAAGCTGTGATTTCTAGAGAACAAAGAGACTAAGGAACTTCAGCCACCTTCCATTTTACATTGGGTCTTTGGGTTGAGACTCCATAAAAAGATCAGGACTTCTTACAGTGAGGAAGTAAAAATGTTCTAAAGGATCGTTCTAAAATAACTCCTGGTCTGAGAAAGAAATATATTTTGTTTGTTCAGTTCATTTTTTATGTTTTTTCAATCCATTTTTTTCCATATTTCTGTAATAGAAGTCTGGGTATTCTGTAAGACCTACACATAAAGATTTTCCAAGCATGTCAAAATTTTTCATTCCGTGGAAGGAAAGGGGAGGACTTAACAAGGCGTCATGGGTGCTGTAGGAGTCTAAGTTGGTGCACAGATTATACACCGATATAAGTGAGAAAATTATAATACCTTTTTTTTTGCTATCTGCATGAAAATAATTCAGTTTGCCCTTATTCCAGATAAAAGGAGATTGGAAGAAATGACAAGGAGATTTTAGTTAGTAGTGTAACTTGTAAGTGGTGATTAGCAAATTCAGTGCTTAATGATTTTTCTTCCTTCTTTGATGTTTTCCTGTGCATTTCTCCATCACCAGCTTCTGGTTTCTAATAGGAAATTACATTTGGTTCAGTGCAATTTTATCTCTCCTTATCCAGGGCTGAATTGTTGTGAATTGTGTGGCATTTCTTCCAAGATTTCACGTGGGTTTTAATATGTGAAAGCAGGGAACTCTTCTCTGGGAGACTGTTGCATGGTCCAGTGGCTTATTTCATTATTTGTTGAACATACCAAGAATGTTTAGTGTTGTTCCAAATACCTGAGAGGCTTGCTCTCTGCTCCTCAGAGCTTTAAATCTCAGCTGGACAAGAAATGCAGTTTAGAAGTCATGGCCAGGAACAAACAGGAATCTGCCTCTTGCAGGTTTGCTAATATATGTTGTCTTTCATATTATTTTTGCAGCTAGGTAAATGCCAAAAAGTCTTACACAGGGAATGTTGTGGGGTATTTGGACTAAGAAAGATTGGTACTATGTACATAAAACTGAAAGGTTCTTAAGGAACAATCTTGTCATAAATGATGAAGTAGATAGATGGACCTGATACGGCCTTTCCATCTGTAACTTCCAATTTTGGAGATAATCTGGGTTTGCACATCTAATAACATCTATTATTTCTTTAGTTTCCTTGATCTGACATAACAGGTATCTCCTTCTTCCTTATTTGTGTTGTAGTCTATCAGGAGAGCTAAACTTTGGTTTCGTGAACCTGTCACATTTGGTTTGCTTCTTTTCACTGCAGTCATCACCAGGAGAGCAACCTAAATGTCAGCAGAAAGCTATACTTAAAACATAGGTGGCATTTTTTTCTTACAGATGGACAAGTACAATTTCTTGACCTTTTGTGGAATCAACCCTTACCAGAAGCCTTAGTATTATCTAGTATTAAAAATAATATGAAAAGTAATTAGTGCTTGCCGCTAACTACAAAACCCTAATGCTTGCAAGCAGCTCTCCTTTTCACTTTGTGAAACCCAGTTGGCAGTGGAGAAGGCATTTTAGATACCACATCCCTGATATTTTTCAGTGCCACAGAAGAGAAATACACATAACTGTAATAGCTGAAAACAAGTTAATGCACCTGCCTCTGAGGGGGGGCCTGAGAGATACTAATTTTACAGGCATGAGTATGGATCAATGCAGAATAATTGAATTTCAGCCTTTTCTGCATTTGGCTAGCTCCATTTCTTTAGGAAAATGTGCAATGAAAAGCTCAAATCAGTGTTGTTGTCTTTGCATAGGGCGATAAGTTAACCTGCTTAGCAAAGTATTTGTTTCATATTTCTAATCTTTGAACAGATAATTGCCTCAATTATTTATATTAAAGTAACTTCTATGCACTTACAGTCCTTCTGAATATAAAAGTATAGCTTCTTATGGAAGAATGGGCTATTAAAAATATGTATATGTGAAATGAAAAAATAAGGGAAGGTTCTTTTATGTATATCCAAAAGCATTTACTGAAGGTGTGTGTCTGCATATTTAATACACCACGAGTGGCTCATTTTCTTCATTTTTTTTTCCTTATCAAAACCACTGAGCACTGTTAATTTTCAAAGCAAAGGCTGCAAAATTAAGAAGTAGAGATACGGAGATAGGGCAGTGGAAAAATATAAAGTGATTAAAAAACATAGTTCTAACTAGAGTTGTTCAAATAAAAAAAAAATTAAAAAAACCAATTAGAAACAAAAGTCATAGAAAATGTGAACATATTGTGTTCCTTAAATAGCCAGATGTTCTTTCCTTCCTGAAGGCAGCCAGGGCTAGGAATAAAAGGTTTAAAACTATTGTTTTAAGTTAACTGTGAATTTTGAAAATCTGTTTTCACCCTTTAGCAAATAAAATTCTAATACAGCAACATAAGCAAAGTAATTTTCATCTTTGGGTGTTCGTATTTGTATGTTTTGCTATGTTGAAGTGTTAACCTTATCAGAATGACTTATTAGAAAACTAAAGCACTACCTAGAATATTACAGTTTTGCATCGCATACTAAGAACCTGACAACTGTGCTTTGTCTCAAAGTTTATTGTATTTATTCTTAGTATTCTTGTAAAATAAGTTCGCTTTCAGATATTTTAGCATAGTGAGTTACCCTGTTCATTGAACAAGCTAGTTAAGAGCTTAATTCAGTGGAGACGCCTTTTATCATAAACCATCAATTAAAAAAAAAAAGAAAAAAAAGAATGTGCTTAGTTGATGGAAATTAATTTGTTGCTGATGCTAATAATATTCTAGTTACTGCTGTTGATATTTTCTCAACATAGTATTTTAAGCTATTTGCTGACATTGAAGGTGGCTATATAATAATATAAAATTCTAACGAAATCCACAGAGAAACATACATGACATTTCAAAGAAGTCATATTAGTTCATTGTGACTGAAATTACAGGTACTGCCAGAAAACTTAAGCAATAAAATATGGTCATGATCACTCATATAACGATTAGTTGGAAAAATCTGCATTCTAGCTTTTAACACTATTCACTATCTGAGCAATGTGACAAGGAGAAAACACATTGCTGAAATTTTGAACTGAACTCTTTGTACATTTATTTTCAGCTGAATTTTCTTCTTAAGTAGCTGCCACCATCTCAGAGTTTTCTCCAAGCTGGTTTCATGTGCCTGAAAGGCTGTTGAGTTTCACTTTCTTCTTCTTCAGATAAATTCTTTTCTATACACTCATTAACTGAGGTGCTGCTGCAGAGCTGCGACTGTCCTTTGAACGCTGCCGTTATGTCAGTATTGTTGTTTTGCCGTTTGTGGCAGGAGAAAAGCAGGTTTGGGGTTGTTTTGTTTGTTTGTTAGCATTGTGTGTGCAATCTGGCATTAATTGCCTCTCTTTAATGACCAGATTGCAGCCAATCAGAAGTCGGGATCTGGTGCTGTTTGGGCACTAGCAGCTCATTAATTTGTACCTCCACACAGAGGTACCGCTGGGGTGCAGGTCCATTTCAGTGCAGGGGTACCAGCAAGGGGGAGGGGGACTCTGAACAAACATTTGCTTTTTGCTTTTTAGTTTTGATCATGAAGAATGTGACTGATATTTCAGAAGCAATAATACATTGGAGGGGTTAGATGCATGAAAAGTAAGTTATCAGGAAGCTGGGATAATGAATATCCCAATGCAGTATTGAGGTGGCGGTACAAGTAACATCACCTATACAAAGTTGCCTTGACATGGGATATGACTGATAAAAGAAACAAGCTTTTCCAGAAAAGCTAGGTACGTATCTCTTTATCTGGGAGACAAGGACTTAGGAGAAAGAAAAAATAAATGCATTTACTTTCAGTGATTCACAGAAAACTTCTATTTGCCTTAATTTCTTTAAGTTTAAGATCTTGTATGTTTAATGCATGGTAGATAGATTTTTATGAACAAAAATGTGTCGCCATCTTCAACTCAACCTCTGGTTTTATAACCACATTCAATTCCTGTAGGGAACTCAAGCATTTTGATGGTCTAGCACTCCCATTTGCAAATACAATAAGGTTAGGTGTATCTAAACACTTCACTTTAAATAAATCGACATACAGTTGATTTATTGATACAATTTTTTCTGTAACTGCATGCTAAGCTTTTTATTGTGGGCCTATATGACTTAGAATTGCATATATTTTACATGTAAAAGCCACAATACTAACTTGTTCTTTGTTCATGTTCATGTTTCATCAGAAACTTGCATTTTCCAAGAAGATAGTCTATGCTGTTTTTTAACAATTATTGATTTAAATATTCAGTTATTGTTTGTCATTAATAGAAAAAGGTATGACAGGCGGCTAAGAGTTTAATGATAAATTACTTAGAATAACCATGTTGCCATAGTACCACATAAAAATAGTAAGTGTACCATGAATTAAAAATCCGCTTCATTTTTGTAAATTTGTTTCAAAACCTTCATTCCCAGTGCACCTGTGCATTTTAAAATATAAAAAGGCTATATGGTCAATACTCATAGTATGATAACTTTCTCAGCTCTCTCAAAGTTCATTGCAATCTCCACTGATATATTAACCATTTAATCGACCCACCATAAAATAGACAACTTCAATGTATCCTGTATGTCGCAAGCAATAATTTTCAGGAAAAAACTTGGAAAGTGGTTGATTACTCATCTAGTCAAGACTTTTCAAATGAGAAAGCTTTCTAAGTCCTTCTCATTCCTCACTACCATATGTAACACAGTAGTCATCACTCAAGGGAGAAACTTGATCTCTTAGGTTGCCAATGGTGAGGCAATTCCCAAGTGTTGCTCTCTCCTTAGTATTGCATGCACAGGCCAGCTTTGTGGTTAAGAACTCACAAATATTGTATCCCTCTATGTTAAAGAGCCATTACATTTAAATTAATAGGAACATGGTGGGAAGTAATACAGACTAAAGCCAAGCTTCCAGAACAGTGACACCTCTCATAGTTAAGAGAAAGCTGCCACAGGTAAGGTGCTGTAGAAGCAAAGGACTTGTCCCAGCTCTGTATGGGGCCAAGCAAGATGGTGCTGTAGTCCACTGCTGGCAGTGAGAGCAGACCCTAGCAAGGTGACTTTGTTGTTCTCCTTGCCTCTTTTGGGTGGCCCAACAGGAAGGAGAGCCCTCGGCCTTGAGGGCAGGGAGGAGTGGGTGGTGTGGCTGGGGATTTCTGGGCGGATGGAGAGGTGCAGAGTCTTCCAGAGCTGATGGCTAAAGGTAAGTTAGGCACCATTGTTTCTACTTTTGGCTAACATTCAACAACAAGTAACATACGCATTTTTCAATAAATAGTCAAGGCAACTACTTGCTAATCAGTCATTGGGCCAATTGCAAACACAAATAAAAAAACAGTGTTTACAATTTTAATAATCTGTGATGATTTCCTAATTATGCTTTTTATCAAGGTGTCTTTTCATATTAATCAGAAGGCATGAGATGTGGCAACATCACGTTAAGGCCAGAGGTGCAATGGGGGAAAACTCAGAAGTAGGGAGGGAATGCTGTGCTGGTCAGCACTCCCGATAATATTCACTGGGAATTCATAAGCTCTGTCATGAAAAGGGCAAGTACTTTAGAGAGGCAAGATGGAAGAGGAAGTTCTCTTTGGAAGCCAGAACTTTTAAACTGTTCCTTCTGCTTGAGAAAGTTGATATCCTCAGAGCAAAGTAAAAGCAATTCTGATTGTACTTGACGCTAACACAAGAAGTTGAAGCACTTTAAGCTCTTAATTACTTTAGCTACCAATAAAACTGATTGCTTTTGAATTTCTTGAAGCTGTTTCTTTCAAATTATTTGTTTACTTCTGTTTAAAAAGTCATCTAAAGCTCCTGACCCTCTCCTTAAGAGTAATAATGTTACTTGTAAAATTACACTAATAAAATGTATTTAACAGTATTAGAGCGAGGTGATTGTGGTTCTTATGTGCAACCTGGCAATTCAATTAATCACTTCTCGTTTGCAAGGTAGCTTATCAAAAAGAAGCACTTAGAGTACTCTGATTCTACCTAATCAAAAGTTCTCCATATCATAATTTATTTGACTAAAATTTTCAAAATACAAACTGTGTTATATAAAAATAGATTCATAACTTTTCAATAATGTATGAAAGATTAGCTACTGAATATCCGATCTATTATGATGGGATTTGAGTTCAGTCTCTTCTGATATGTGTAGATATACTGCTTGTATACCTACATATTTTATAATAAATATTAATGTATTAATTGTAATCAAAGCTATTGAGTACATTTGTATTGGGAAGCACTTCTCTGAAAGAGCAAAATACTTACCAAGATAGAACTGGGAATCGTACATTCTATCCTTTGCTGTAACTTTTTATGGAAAATTAGGTTTGGAGATGTTATGTCTTTGTCCTTTGTTTTTTTAAAGAGCAGTAGTAATCAAAATGGCTCTGCAGGATCATCACTGGAGTCCTACAATGAAAGGAGTTGCTTGTCCCGCAGCACCAAGACCTTAGCTTCTCTCTGTGTTTCAGAGGAAAAGACTTGGATGTCATATTCCTTTTGCTGTGGTGTGTGCATGGGGCTCTGTGAATGAGCCTTTTTCACTCCCCTGGGGACCTTTTTCAAGTGGTTTACGTAGCACATTACATGCAGAACATAAATTAATCTGTTTCTTTTCCACGTAGCAGAAATAACCAAATAGCACCTTAAAATGTTCTTGTTTTTTCCTGATATGTGAGATTTGTGTACAAGCATGTGTCTGGAGAAGACATAATGCTCTAAGTGTGGTTATAAGGGTTTTATAAGTATAAGCTTCGGATAACTGCATTACTCACAAAGCCATCAGTGAGTTATGCAGGTTGTCCAAAACGAGTGCCAATAAAACCATAATGTGGGAGCTTTTCTGTACATAAAGATGTCATATTTTAAATCTCATAATTTGGAGCATTCCAGGGTTTAAAGCAAGGCTTGCTGTGTGTTCCCTTCAAAAGCCTGGAGCTTTCCTCCACAATGTTGTAAAACTCCTGTTCCAACCGTGCAGGGCTGCAAGATGACAGAGCATAAATCTGTCATGGGGTAGGGCTGAACACTGTCAGATTTATACCTTACTATGTAGTTAATTTACTTCTTAAAACCAAGGGTTCAGCTGAAAACTAGGCAACTAAATTAAGAGGCAGATTTAAAAGGTACTTAAGCGATTCTGTTGGTGCAAGATGGGGATTTTACGCAGGTTATGAACTTGAACGTTGGCAGGTTGGAGTCTTTTTGTCTGGAATATAAATAAAAGCTGATTTGGTAGGATTTGATCTACCTGTTAAAACGCAATAGGCTGTAATATTATAATGAAAGAAAAAAAGGCTTCCCAAGTGGTTAGGACAAGAAGCCAAAAATACACAACTAGAAATTTCTTTCAGTCAAGTCACAGAAGCATTTTTAAATCTCATTTTTATTTTTTTCAGTTCATCTCTTGTCATAGAATGCCCATGTGAGAGAAAGTATGTATGTATGAAGTTAAAAACAGACCATAACCCACAGTATTTAAAATATCTTCCTAGTGTCTGAAATTTCTAGTTGCCAGGGGAATGGAGGGTTGTCACGTAACAAAACTGGAGATAATTTATTTCAGCTTGATCAGAGTTCAGGGATTTCTTCCTTCCTTGACCCAGTTAACTGAATTTTCTTTCCTTTTCAGTTCTTTCTGGGAAATTTTGTTGTTTCAGAAAAAAAAGAAAAAAACCAACTCACTAATTTTCTTAAGAAACGACTAAATGTGATAATTCTTCATCCTGTTGTTGCATTGTAAATAACAAGTTCCACGATTGAGACCCTTAGCATCTTCTGAAAAATGTAAACAGGAAGCATTATTCCCAGTTTGAGGATTATGGTTTTCCTTTGCCAACGCCAGTATTACTGCATGAATCTCCTAACTCCCGTGATTAAAGGAAGTTCTTTATTAGTTCTGTACAGGGTACCCTTCATAGTGTGCTGCTTTCATACACAGGGTTGATAGACACAGACTATCAGCCTGTGTTTTAGCTAATATCTTGTTCTTGGCCTTGAACCACTTTTGAATTGGCAATAGCACATTATGTTGTTTAATGTCTCACTGGGGCTTTTTTTATCCTAATAAGTATTTAACTCATGGGTTCATAGGTGGATGAAATACCATTTGTGCTCCAGCAGGTTGCTTGTTCTGCAGAAGGTATAATAAAGGAAGAGGAGAATTAGAGGGTGAAAGGGAAGTTTTGTTTGGGGAATGGCATTTGCTTTCGGTGCTCTGGAGTTTGGGGTGGGTTGGTTTTTTAGTATACAAAATATTGTGATATGTATCTTCAATGTTAAGCCATTGCTTATACTGTGTAAGTCTGGTCATGTGGAATGGAGACAGCTGCTTGAATATCTGACAAAAGAATAAAAAGAGGAAAGGTGAAATTCTCTCTCTAGGCTATTAAGTTATAGTTAGTAAGCACTTCATATTAATTATTAGCGCCTAATAGAAAAACTGCTGCTGAACTGAACAAACTATATCCCTTATCCACATCTCAGCTGCCATATTTGAGCTCTGTTCACAGTCCAAATTTTTGCCATGTTTGTGTCATTATTGAAGAAAAAAGCATAGGCGATGTAGCAGGAAAAGGTAAACCTTTCCTGACCTCCCACTCCTTACTGAATTTAGTCACATGATCCTCCAACTTTCATTAGAAATAAATGAAAGAGAAAATAATAGAATTTTAATAAAAAAAAGAAGTGTAATACTTAGGCAGCACAAGAATTATGAAAAAATCCAATATTGCCTTGTCAGCTGAAGAGGGGGAAAAGGAGCATATTAGCTCCTTAAAAATAATTGTTTAAAAAATAGAACAACATTGCATTGTTATCCTTGTCTTCTTTTTATATATATTTGATTCGGTCTCCTCTTTAGTTTTGGTGTAAAATATTAGTAGTTTAGGAAAAAGACATAAATGTTTGGCAGTATTTGTTTACTATATTAGAAAAAATTAGTTTTAAAAAGTCCCATTTGACACTAGTGAGATGATAATTTTGGTAAACCTATTGCTTCCTGGATGTAGAATTCACTGCTGCTGGTTTTGTTTTTTTCTCTGTTGCACTGAGGTTATCTAGTTTCAGATACAATCTATTAAGTGGAATATTTTTCAGTAACTGAGGTTTTCCCACCTGTCTACCCTAAAACACCTGCAACATATGTTTGCATAACCCTGCAATGCTTTGTGGTTTGGGCCTTGAGAAATTCCCCCAGAGCTTTTTCCTTATAAACAGCTGAGCAATTCATTTCTCTAATGACGAGTGCTTTTCCCTTGGCGTTGAGGCAATAGCATGTTCACTAAAATAAGTCTCATTTTTCATCAGACATATCGAAAATCTTTTTTCATTCTTGTCTCTTATTCTGAACCTTCAGATTTAGTGCAAAATTGTATTTGGGTTTTCTCCTGTTAATAAAACTAAAAAGGGAAGAAAGAAAATACCTCAAGAAAGAAGAGCATTATAGAGATCCCTCCACTTGCACCTGCATGTAAACTTTTAAAAATACTCTGTATTCAGGTGGTGAAATGTTAGGTATGTTGTAGAACAGCCTGCCTGTGACTTCTGTCACATGCAAGTGTGCTTTGCTATATCCTGTCTGTTCCGTGAGTAATGTGACATGCTACGTCTCCAGAGGCCAGGAAGAAAAAGGGGTTATAGTAGGGAATTTGAGCATACAGAGCATGATCCTTAGCTGGTGGGAATTGCTTTTCAGCAGTTTATGCGGGTGTAGGGAATCTCTGCTGCATTCAGTGCAATTCTGACCACAGCAGCAGCCCACGGCCTAGGAAAAGTGCAGGTGTGGGTATAAGTTATCTCATGTCCCTGGAGGGGGATAAAGGCAAATAGAAAGTTCCCAAGAATCTCCTGCCAGCCGTGGGAATTGGAGTGAGTCAGTCTGGTGGTGGCTGGGAACAGAGAAAGGAGGACAGGGAGAGGACTTCAGCAGGCAAATGAGGCAGAGGGAGGGCATCTTTTAGGCCAGGGAGGGCTCAGAGGCAGGAGTGCCTCAGAGATACCTGGAACATTTTAAGGGATCTCTTTCTCATTTTGGGCTGTGGCTAGTACATTTTGAAGAGATGAAGTCCAAAATCACATCAATTTCTATGTGTGCTTCTATATCTGAATTTCATACATTGTCCTTTTAAAGCATAAATTGGGCATTTTCTACCAGTTGAAACTACAGTCACTAGATAGAAATTAGGATTAGAAGAATTATAAATCCAGCAAACTTCTCCTACAAAATGGGTGTGGGGAAAAGGGGTTCTAGTATTGGCACAGATTTCGTTCTGATTTCTGCTCTCTCTTCCCTTAAAAGGAGAAAACCATATATGTGTTAATCTGTATGATGCCCTTACACAATTTCTTAAGGGGATTCAACAAACTTCTAATTTGAAGGATTGATTTCACTGTCAATTTAACATTATCCTTTTAAGAAAAAGTATTTTATTGAGGTACTAGTAAAAATACTTACATAAATTGAAAAATTAAAGGAATAACTTTACTTGCTTAAGTAATGAAAATACAAATCAGATCATTCTAAATTGCACTCTGTAGGAAAAAACTGTGGTTGCTGTGAATGTTTTAAACAATAGCTATGTTTTTTGTAAATAAATTTGTTTAATCTTTAGTTCTAATACGTGGAATATAATACAGGGGACACGTCAAATTGGATGCTTTGAGAGAGGAGTTAGTTTAAGCAAGAAATATTGTCATTGTGTAGGTTTTCCTTTCTGCTGCTTGTATTTAACTTACTGAAGTGATTGAAAAGAACAGAAAATTTAAAGGACAATCACAGTGAAATAAAGATCATAATCTTCATAAAATCATATTTTTTACTGTCTGAATTTCAGTTTTCAGAGGTATTTAAATTTTCTGTGGTGATATTTCATAGATACTTGTCTGCTAACATATATGTCTGGTTGGGGTTTTTTAAATACTGAAATTTTCCGAAAGGATATCTCATTGGTGCTACAAAAGGAGCTGCAGCAGTAAACCTTGGTATTTACTGTCTTGCATTTCTGATGTTTTTTCAACAGCGTTTTTTCTGAGGGCTTTTTTTTTCACTGCATGTAATAGTACTTTAAGCTGCTTCTTCCTTTGATATGGTTAAACCTCATAGGAATTTAAATAGGCCCCTATGAAAGTAATGCTTCTCATTCATATATTTGAGTTCGTTATTCCTATTAATGGCTTTAAGTGCTTAGAAAGTAGATCAGCCTTTCGTGTCTTGAATTGCTTGTCATTTCTTCATAAATATCTTTCAGGATGCTGTTCCATATGATCTTTTCCTATTGTTTTTGCTGGTTTGAGGGGTTTTTTTAATTCAGAAGCAATGTGTAATCATATTTTTTATTATTTATTGGGTAGTGGAAAAGAAATTTCATTGTTTTTGTTAACTTTCAATATATACCAAGTTGTTGGAAGCTAATTGCAAATCTGGCTAGCACCTAGTAGTGTGTATTTTTCAAAGGGCTGTCTTATGACTTAGAAGTGCCCGTTATTTTAACCATCTCTTATTCTTCCACCTGGTTTTAAATGGTCATCAAGACACGTAAAGAAAGAAGTTACTTAATTTATGGGAGAAAAGTTACACTGTTTGATTACTCAGATAGTAGTCGCAGAATCATCAGTTACCCTCCTCACGTCAGTTTGGATTTGATTATCATAGAAATGTATTGAATTACCAAACTAGAGCAATAGTAACTAAAGCTGATTCATTGTTATTGCTGTCAGTTGATGAGGACTGACTTACAAGCTATATGAATAGGTAGAGTTATGCAAACACTGTTTTTATAACAGGAGACAAAAAATGTAGAACGGCCATTACAATGTGGGTGGTAGGATAGATGAGGATTTTTTTAATGCTTGTCTAATAGCTTTCAGTTGTTTCATTTTTTAATGAACATTACAAATAGCATGTGTGTTTGAAATCTTTATTATGGTTCCAAAGAAAGAAAATGAGACATTTCATACAAGATTAGTCCAACTGCAGGAAGCGATCTGGGAATTCCCACCCTTAAATATGCCCCCATAAATTATCCTGGCCTTTGGTATCTACCACCTCTTTAAATCTTCTTCTCTCCTTTTGTGCACATGCAATATTTTGGTCTTTAAAAGGCAACTTCTGCATCCTCCTCCAAAAATAAGGTTTTCAAGAAAAAAGGGTTATCTACATGTATGTAGATGAGAGGATAAGACAGTGGATACTCTAGTCTATAATAAAACCTGGAGAGGAAATATACAACTTGTGAAACTGTAATAGCTGAAGACTGACTCTGTCAAAAATATAATACACTGTCACCTGTGAGCAACTGTTTCAGAAAGGTCATTGTGTAGTTCATTAAAACTATATTTACTACTAGCAGGATGTAAGAAGGCAGATCAGAATATATGGCAACAGCCTATGAATGATTAAACCATTAGAGCAAATACTTGAAAAGTATTTAGATCTCTTTTATACAATATATCTGATCATTATGCAGAAACTTACCATTTTGTTTTCTCTTACACTAGAAATTATTTAAGTCATTTCTGATTTTTATGTATATTTTTTTAAAGGGTCTCTCTGTACCCCTCTCATATTTTGTTTCCATCTGTATGCAAATTTTTTTACTTAAAAATATTTACTTGCATCTCCAAATAGTGTCCTTCAGCATGCATTCATTCAATCAAGATACTTTATGCATATACTGCAGTCTACACTTAATCAATATTCAGAACTATTGAAGGCAGCGTGAGTCCGTGAAAGAGTTCCATTGTGTCAGAATGGGAGAATAGCAATGGTTTCAGTATTAATTATCTACATTTTGTTATAGGACAACAGTTCTTTATTCATAGCCTCAGTTTTGAGTAGGGTGAAATTTGGAGGGAAAATAAAGGCTCTGTGTGCCATCTAGTGGGAGTGTTAAGGTTGTCTCACTAAATTTAATTCTTTGCTTAACAGACATACTGCTAGTGATGTATTGAGTTCAAAATGTTTGCTATAGTTTCTCTTTACTATTACTGTTTTCTTTAAAAACATATCACTTTAGCTTGGAGGTGGTAAAATTCTATATACCTGAGCTGCAGGAAGAAATCAGATCGGTATCTGTACTTGTCCAAGAATTATTTATTTAATTAGCAATGTTACCACTACAACCAACAGCCTCATCGCTGTGTGGAAGAACACAAATTTTTTTTTTCTGTGAGGATGGAATGGACTTACTGGTAACCATTGGTATTATTTCAAGTATTTTAAGTCTTCACTTCAATGTAACTGACATTACTGCCTTGAGAAACCAAGATCCTGGGAAAAGAAAATGTTCTTAAGTTTCTAGTACTCATTAGTAGACATATTTCATGTCTCTGCTTTAAATCTCCCTGAAAGTTGCAATGAGGTATTTTTTTATTTTTTAGCGAAATCCAAGACCAGTGACTCATCAGTTCCAACAAAATTTAGATTATTACAAAGCACGTGGAGCAGACTTGATGAACAAAACACGGTAAGCTATTTCTAAATATGTGTTCACCAAACTAAGACCTTACATAAACAAAATGTTTCAGCAGTCACGTTTATCCCAAACAGGAATTACATAAGCAGTATTAGAAGCACATGCGTTTATTTCATGACATTTATTTTGAATCTGTCCCTTGCCTATTACTGAGTGAAAAAATTAAGGTTTTACAGATAGTGTTGCAGTCACTTGCTGGCATTTTTTTAAGGCCAAGGACATTCGCACACAATGACGTGTGTAGTAAAAGCAGGGGGTAAAACGTTGCCAATGTGAGTTCTGTAGCTGAACTAGTTTCGATAACACGTCTGATCACAATCTGGAGTATTCATGTACCAGAAGCTAAGTTAAGTTGAATTAATGTAAATCCAGCTTGAAGTAATATTTACAAAACTTTTCCTCCCTTCTTTTAGAAATGGTTTGTATCAATAAATGTTAAAATTCCTTGTCAAGACCATATCATCTGGTTGGCCACAAGGTGGGTGCCAATTGCTGATGCCTGGTGGCTGCAGGGCAAGCCAGCACAAGACCTAATGCTTCAACTGAAACTGCTATCACAGGCAGTTTCTTGGATTGCATGTGGCCCCACCCATATCCTATCCCTGCTGATTCATGGGAACTTGCTGGCTTTTGGATCTTTGCACCTCTGTCACATTCTATTTAATGCACTACATTAAAAGCCAGCTAAAATTAAAATGGAGTAGATTGAAAAGCTTTTAAAAATGGACAAAGGAGCAGAAATTAAAGCTGAGTAGAGTGACTGCAAAAGCATCTTTTTCTTTTAAATCAGGCTTTAAAGTTGGGGACAAGTGTCAAAAATTACTGCATTCTATTGCATTTTCATATTTTACATACTCTTTTGAAAAATTCTCTCAAAAGTTGCTTCAACTGGAAGAATAAGTTGTTTGAAGATTCAAAAAGAAATGTTTCAAGGATTTTGAAAAAATAAGTAAATCATAAAGCCTAAACAAGAATGACACCTGTTGGAAACCTAAATTCTAAGAAAAAAATATCAGTTAAATCTATGTAGAAATACAAGTTAACTGTACACATATACACAGAATTCCCAACAAAGGAGATGTGAAGTTATTGATAAATCAGAATTCCGAGTCACAGAATATTCTGAGTTGGAAGGGACCCACCACAAGGATCATCAAGTCCAACTGTTAAGTGATTGGCCCCTAAGGGGATCTAAACTGTGACCTGGCTGTTATGAGCATCATACTCTTAAGCAGCTGAGCTGATCTCAGGGTTAAGTTGTTTAGAATAGTTCAGACAGAATAATAGCTGGGATAAATTTATCTCAAAACAGGAACATTTAGAGTAGGTCAGCTGTGGTAAATGTGTTTAATATTGGACTAAAGAGCCAACTGGAAGATGTAAAACTAGGAAATGTTCCTGCAGTGAGCAGAGATGGATTAAATCAACTACCAAGTCTCTTTCATCTTCAATTCCACAGGCTCAATGGTATGTTTAAAATATCTTGGTAAATCTCTAATATATATTGCTTATTTTATCACATATAAAACTTTTTAATTGGTCATATTCATATATTTGTCTCTCATCTCTCATAATGATTACTTACTGAAAAGAGAAATGCCTTTGATAAGGCTTCCTTAAAACAAAGCGTTTCCATCTTAGCAGAAAACTGCAGAGATTGAATCATCTTCCTACTGCTAGTTTAAAAATACACCATTCACAGTCAAGGTCAATGATGCTTATTGTGATGAAACAAAATTGTTTGCTTCGTAGATGGAATTCACGTCTCCTTGATACTCGTATTTTTAAACTGATGCCTTGCTTTTAAATGCATCTGCTGATAACTCTACAACATAATCAATCAGTATTTTTCTTGTAATTGTTGTGCATGTTCGGTACATTTAGATGGCTAAAATGTAGACATTGATCCATGTTTAATGGCTGTAATCATCCTTTGCATTAATATATCAGACATTTAGATGTAAGAAGTAGGCACATTGTTCTTATTTTCCAGAACTTTGTCTCAGTTTAATGTAACTTCTCCAGAGATGTGACCCCTCACTGTCCTTTTTCTGAAACTGTGATTCAGAGAAATTGCACAGATTTTACTTTACAATATATTTAATAAAACCACCTCTTGAGAAGGTATTTAGATAGCATCATTATTTAATTTTCATGTATTTGTATGTGTTCTGAGCTGATCATTAGCAGTGTCAGTTCATAGCACAGCCAAATCACACCACAGGTATTAGGAGCTGCAATAACTATCCTTTCTAGTTTTCAAGTAATTATAAAAGATGCGTGCAGGGTACTGTTGAAAGCATTTTTTAAAATAATGTGTCAGATACAAAGGCTTAGAGAGTTTTGATGTTTGTTATTCCTGTAAAGTGAAGTTTCTCAAAAAGTCTCTTTCCAACTATATGAAAAATGCAAATAAACTAACTTGTCCTGGTGTACATATATGTCAAAGCAGCAAATTAAGCGGTGTAGAAGGAAAACTGCCACTTTTTATTAAGCAAAATATAGTTGAAAAAAGAAAGAAACGAGAAAGAAACAAGCTGGTGGACACAAATATACACAAGCTTCTTTATAAGTTTTCTTCCTGCATCTGTGGACCACCGTGATTCCAATGGTGCAGTCTCAAAGTTTGCAGTGGCTTTGTTGCTTGGGTAGCCTGTCAGAGAAAATGATTTAGTAAATATAATTTCTTGTGCACAGTCAAGGGGTTTTTTTAGTGATTGTCAAGGTTCTAGACCTAGAGACAACACAAACCTAGGACTCAATGTGCAAGCCATTATCTTCCTTCTAAGGTGATGTTTCAGGAGAAAGTGATACATACCACCCCAATCTCCAGTTTTGGTGATTGGTTTCAGTAGACTGAGAGAAAAAAATAGCCCAAATATACCAAAGTTTGGATTCTGAATCTCAACCAAGTCATTGCTGGTATGGCTCCCAAAATCAGTGATGTAATTTGATTTATTGCAACTGTTGATAACTGGCTGATATCTGCTAAGCCCGAATTTGTTATTTCTTCTTCCACCTTCAAAGCCTCAATAGTTTTCTTTCTGGAATAGAGAAGACATTAAACAAAAGGCCCTGTGCTGACTCTTCTGATGCCACATATATGAGATGGAATAGAAAAAAATCCCTTTTATTTTTTTAAGTAAAGTATCTGAGTAACATCTTGGGGAACTGATAAATAACTGAATCTGCTGTGTAGTAGTAGAGTAAAATTTAAGAGTAACAAACATTTAACCATGCCCTCTTCTTTAAAATCACTGGCACTATTGTTATGACCCACCCCGAAGGTGGGATAACTGAGGTTCTTGTTAATAGATCCCTTGGGGCAGATTGGAGTTGAACGACAGCGAATGACTGGTAGATAGATAGATAGATAGTATATAGTATGGCCAGTCTTCGCGAACGAAGATTTTGGGAAAGGTCTTTTACCTTTCCAACCTGCGCCATGGATTTTTTAGGTGAGACACAGCATGCGCTGAACTGAGCCCACCCTTTAATCCTAAGGTTCATCTGCCAGGGCCAAGCGAGCTTGAACAATGGCAGTGAGGTCCTCAGGACGTAGGTTTTTGTTTAGAGTGACCTTCTCTTAGATGGATGGCCTCACAGGGCTGACGAGCTCCATCTGCCCGGGGGAGTATCCCTGACCGGCAATCGAACCCGGGCCGCAGCGGTGAGAGCGCCGCATCCTAACCACTAGACCACCAGGGGTCCCCAGATAGATAGATAGATAGATAGATAGATAGATAGGTAGACAGATAGCAAGTTTTACACTGTCTGTTGCAACACTATGGATCGTGCTTAGTTGTCTGGTGGAAGGCCCCAGAAATTAGTTTGGGGGTGCTTTGGGGGTCTTTGATGGCTTATGACACCTTCTGAGACATTACAGCTGCCTCTCACATCAGCATAGTTGACCCAGTTATGCCCCATCAGAAGGGGTGAATACCTTCAGGCTTATGTGTGAATCACCTGGAGGGGGGGGGATTTTTACACCTGAGCCACTTGTGTAAGGGAGGAAATTAGCATGATAAAAAGCATTATCTCACATCCACAGGATCTGCTTCTGAAAAACCAGCTTGTTGCAAAACAAAGGTTGGTTTGTCATGGTCATCCTCCAGGGTGGATACTCACCCCTTCTGCACCTGGCCTGTTCTTATGCAGATTAGAGGTTTCACCACCACACCCAAACCTCTCCTCCTCCCCTTCAGTTGTGGGGTGCAAACCTTGGCCTAAGCAAAGCACTTGCTGCTTTTGAATGGCTGTTTTTTTTAATCATTACCTTTAATATTTCAGTCTCTCACTACTCTTCAGTTTGCTTTTGAAACTGTTTGGGCATCCTCAAGAGTATTTTATAGTTCTGCGATGCTGTCTTTGAAGTGACTTCGTCGGTCATTCTCAGGTGGCTACAGGAAGACTTTTTGTAATACTGGCAGCAGTCAATAAAATGGGGAGATGCAGAAACATCCTGTAATTATTATTCAGCAATCATTCCTTCTCAGCTTCCACAAATTGGGAAGCAACACTTGACCCCAGTCTCTGCTCTGCTGGTCTTCCAAAAAAATGCCAAGTACCATCTTTCTTCATCACCAGTTTATGGCAGAAATGCCCCGTACAGCTTGGGGCTGTATCTCGTGAGTGTGCAGGCTCAAATACTTCCTTCTGATATCTCTCCTACTCTGTCTATTCTGAGTATCTATTCTGAGTCTAAACAACTCAGCTGTTGTTATTTTCTGGATGTGCTTTATGTGTGTGTGCACATTTGTATTGTGTATTCTAAAAAAATCTCTGGAGACAAATAGAGAAATTATATGAAAAGCAAAATCAAAATTACTTTTCCAGGTGCTTGTACAAGTTACAAGTCACCCATATTAATTCATTTTTATTTTTAGTTAAACTTCCCCAAAACATTGCAAAGCACTTTTTTTCCACAGTACAGTGATTGTATTGGTTTTAATTACATTTCTTCACATTTTTAAAAGACAGCTATTTATATCATGGAAGTACAAATCATCAAAATAAAACCTCAAGAGTGAAAAAGTCTTTGTGATTCTGATATATTTCTGTGAAGAGTATTTCAAGCATTAATTATATAAAACAGGAAATTATTGCATGAACAAATAGAAATGGCTTTGCTGATCCGCGGGTTATCGGAACACTTCTACTGGGAATTAGAAGGTTCTTTGCCTCTTTATTTTAGACAGATTAAATGGTTTGACAATTTCCTCATTCTTAATGTTGCATATAACTAAAGTGAATTAAATAGCCACTGTAGTTAAAAATATAACAATGATAAGGATAATGATTCAGTATATGTGTTATATCCTTAAGCAGTCCTTCACCAAAATCACTTTAGAAATCAGGATTCTCGTGCTTGGCTTCAAGTGCTTGGATTCAAGTGCTTGGCTTGAAATGATTGGGCTGGGCAAAAAGTGAACTAAGAGCAAGGGACATCTAGCTCTGCTAACCTAAAAGTACAGTCTACTGTTAGTTTTTCTTGCTGAAAGAAGTATTTGGGTTTGAGTAAATTTAAACATTTGAGAGAATTTAATCTAGCAGAAGTAAATACTAAAGCAGTCTTTGAGTAAGAGTGCAAAAAATCAATTTTATAAAGCTTTCAATTCTATAAAGCCTGGTTTGCTTTTTGTCACTCTTTCTTTTTTTTTATGTAATTTAATTTAAATTATGTAAATTATGTAAAATATGTAAATTATGTAATTTTAAAAGCAAAATTTAGAAAAATGGTGCAAACTCGCTTTGTTTGGGGTTGGTCTGCATTTTTCAGGGAGAAAGGACCAAAAAAATTTGTCACTACTGGTTGTGAAAAATTCACAGTCCCTGTGGTCTCTGCGTGTATTCCAGTATAACTGTAGTAAAACACCCTCTTCATAACATTCAAATCTTAAATTTTTCCTCCCATTTTTGGAGACTGATACATTTATGTCTGTGTCTGTTCAAACCATTGGCAACGATGTGATGATTTCTCTTCTTCTTTTCTCAGCGCCAGTGCTAAGGCTGCTCCTCTGAACATTAACAAAGTGTCCAACAGCTTACTGAATTTTGGCCGAAAGCTCATTGCTCCAGCCATGGCTTCAGGTGGGACTGTGGGCACTCCTGCAGGGGGGAGCAGCTTTCCTCCCACTTCCATGCCCATCAGGAGCACAGTGGAAGCCCCCCAGCACCATCATCACCACCAGCAGCACCAGCACCACCAGTCGCAGCAGCAGAGGATGATGAAGTCCGAAAGCATGCCAGTTCAGCTGGGCAAAGGTAAAGGAGAAACATGTGACAGTACCGTGACAGAGGGAAGCTTTATCGTACATCTTAAGGCCTGAAGAAAGTATTTTTTTGATTTTTTATATCAGCATGTACATATTTGGAGGAAACAGCAAAAAAAAAGTATTTTGTTAGCCAGGCTACCTGTGCCAAGTACAACAGTACATTTGCAGTGTAATACAGAACTAGATGCTATCTTAAGAGTGTGCAAATACTGTAAGAAGTTTTAAACCTTTAAAAAAATATTAACCAGAAGCTGCATCAGACATACCAACAAGCTACATTGTTAGCGTAAACATGAGCCAATTAATTTTTTTGGTTTTTCAAATGCAACCTATTTTTAACTGTTAGACTAATTTCATATGTGTTTTTCCAGGTTATTGGCACAAATCCCATGCATAAAAATGTTAGCTAAATACAAGTGAAGGAAGTAAGGTCAATTCCATAGTAATTCTTAATAAACAAATTCTTACTCCCTTTAGAAAGTGCGGAGCTTATGTAAGAAGTTATTTGAACAATAACATGAATTTGTCTTTTAATAATTTGTGATGACCCTCTGCACTTAATTTAATAAACGCTGCTTCTTTTTCTTGAGCCTTTCTTTTTATATTTCTTGGGGGCAGCTTATTCAAACCACAAACTCAAAAGCTCAGCTTTGGTAGTTGTTCCCTATACTCTGCCATGCTCAAGGTATTTTACTGCTTTTCATCTTCAGCCAGCCTATGGCAGTATGCGCTTTACAAGGAGTATGTAGAGCACAACAGTATCTGCTGCTTCCAGCAACTCATCCCAAGTCATGGTTATGAGTTTGAGGGCTGGTGCTGGTTGCCCTGAACCATTGCATAGGATTGCACCATTTTTTTCAGTGGATTTAAAAGTGTAAGAGAAGGGAAATAACACTTTGTAGCTGAAGCTGGTGTTCTTTGTCTTTCCTCTGGCAGCCATATGGTCCAAAGTTAGTCCTTCCATGATGCATTGCATCCCCAGCAGACACTGAGGGAGCAGAAATGAAAGGTACAGCCATTCTCTTGAAGCAGACAGATATACAGGCACTTCTGTGAGGACCACTGCAGCTGCTTGGCAAAATCCAGAGATGCAGCTTCTGTCAGAATCATAGAATAATCTCAGAAATTGCTCCAGCAAGGGTTTTACAGCGCAGATGTGAAACTGAAGTGCAGTGAATCTTTGATGCAAATCCTGTTCACAACAATGGAGGTAAAATTAGGCGTAGAACAAAATTATTTACACAGTTTTGGAGAGACCTTTTGTTTGCTTTTTAAAAAACATTTTCCACAGTTCCCTTATCACGTTATTCTTTTTTTCCCTTTTGAGTTGAAAAGTGGTCCTCAAGTGGTTATTTTCTTTCCCTGTTTAATATAATAAAAGTGTACAATTTGAAGCAACTTCTATAGGTGGAATCAGTTGTAGCTTAATCTTGATCTGGCTGGTCAGGGATGAGCCTTTTTATACTTGTATGTGCCAATTAATATGTTGCATCATTAGGAAATGCACCTAACACTTCCCATACAAGAATCAGAATAAAAAATTGTAGTTATATTTGGCCATTGTCATGTACAAGCCATGCACATATTTCTCTATCAACAGGAATATGATGATTTGGTAAAGTTACTAAGAATTTATGATGTAGGGCACAAAGCATTTTCATGGTAAGAGGAAATAAAACATACTGAAACACTTCAGTACTTGCAGCTTCCTCTCACCATACTCTGTCTATCCATATTTGGTACAACCCTTGCAGAAGTAATTTAAGGGCAACAAAATGTAAATATACTTTTTCTTTAATAGGTTGAGATGACAGTGAGTTTTGTTTTACATATTTGTGCCATGCTTGTTGTTCCAGACCTGTACAGTTACTAGTATTTTGCCTATAGTTGGACAGAAATTTTAAATGATGGCTGGTAACTGTGTTTGCAGGTGCCATAATTTATATTTTTAAAGAGACACACAAAATGACAAAGGAAATGTAAAGTCTTTTAGAGGCTGCCCAGGGAATTCTCTCTGAAGTAAGTTTAAATGTAGGAATAGTTTAGCAAAAAAAAAAAATTCCCTATTTGCAATGACACTGTGGCAGAGAGAGGCTAAAAAGCCTTTTGAAGCATGATACAGATGCCTTCGTATACAGCTCAGCACCGTATCCATCCCACCTTAAAAGTAAGAATAAGTCTTTGCAGTTCTGTGGAGAAGAACAGTATCACCACCTAAAGAAAGAGATGTACAGCATCTCCAGTGAATGAGGGCACTCCCCACAGCTACGAGAAGCTTCTGGTACTTCCATCCCAGGCATTAAGATTTAGGATTTAGAAGCTCTCATTCCACTTATATTTGTGCTGAACTTCTTACATGCCTTTTTAGCTTCTGCTTTTTTTCTAGCACTGGATTCTGTTGTAGCTTTTGAGTATGTAAATGCTATTTGGCATGGTTTGGGAATATAAGGTTCCCAAGTTTTTAACTAGCTGTGACTAATTGTCTTATGTTCTTGTTCTTCACTGTGTTTTCAGCTCTACTCAACCTCCCGGAGCTTGATTATTTAGCTGAGGTAGGCAGAGGCATGGATTTAGGATTTAAATTGATAGACATTTGCGCTTCTGGTTGATCTAACACTCACAGGTGCTCAGTTGGACAGCATAACAGGCTGAAGTGCTGTAAATCTAACAGGCATCAAGCCATAAGTTATCCATTTTTTCTCATATTGTATGGGTCCTTTTAGGTTTTAAATGCTCAAGTAGTGCTGATAATTTATATTAATATGTAGAGAGTTATAAATTTGAAGAGATTAAATTAATTGCCTGATCTACTTTTTTTTTAAGTGTGAAGAAGTCCTTGGTAACAAAATATCTTGCAGGACTGGCAAAATAATCTTATCCCAGTTTTAACATCTCTGTTTAGACAGTTAACACTCACAAAGCCACAGCAGTGACAGATATCATTTGTGCTGCTGTACTCTATATGAGGAATGGTTGGTTTACATAATCACTTGAAATTATTTCTCATTACAAACTTTTGATATTTGCTGAATTTCTGTATGAAAAAATGGATATAATTTAGATAATGTAAATGAAAAACAGGAGACTGAGAAAAAAAAACCCAACACATAATTGCAAGCCTGGAATTCTAGAGGAGTCTTCAACATTACAAATCACAGTTACACTAAGTATCCAGACACCTAATTGGAAATTCAGTTCCTCCTAATAATGTATTAATCCCATTCAGCCTGTCCTCAGCACAGAAGAATCGGGTATCATTGCTGATTACTTATGCAAGATAGCCCGCTAACAGAAAAGGAATTAAAATATTCTTTTGATCACGCACGTTGAAGTAATTCATTGGCACAAAAGTTGAATTCAAATCTTTACTTCATTGGATTATCAGTTGAATTTGTTCTTTTGAAAGACAAAAATGTTGATAATGGAAAAATATGGGAAAAAAGCAGAATTGTTACCCTTTGTGTTCCACTGGATGCTTGATCATTCAGAAATTGGACACTCTTTGATTACCAAATGGCAATGTGTTGCCAGAAAAGAAAGCATTTCTCTTTCACGTCTTCCCTGATAGTGCCAGATACAGTTTTCCTTCTAGGGCCTTTCATGATGAAACCCAAGAAGCTTTTGATTTGAATGCAGCTTTATCACAAGGGCACATTAGATGACCAGTTTGAAGATTAAGTTCTGCCAAAACTGTGATCAGCACTTTAAGGAGTTACCAGGCTACTGTTTGTTTTTATGAGTTGATACTACTGTGGTATTTGTTGTAACACAAACAGAACTTCCACAATCACCAAATATGCCCTAAACAAATGATCTCCCTATTTAGAATTATTTATGAACTGTCTCTAGAAAATGATTATGCTTTTTAGAAAGATAAAGAAATTGTCCTTACTGATAGCAGAACTGAGTAAAAATTACAGGAATAAAACACAGAATGACAAATGCGTTTTTTTCCATTTTAAAAAACATACAAATATACATATTCTTAGGAAATTATGAAATTTTTTTTGGCAATAAGAATACAGGTTCTGAGCTCCTCAGTACAAGAGAGACATGGAGCTCATGGAGCAAGTCCAGTGAGGGGCTACAAAGAACATTAGGGGACTGAAGCACCTCCCTTACAAGGAAAAGCTGAGGGAGCTGAAACTGTTTAGCCTGCAGAAGATAGAGAGGGGACCTCGTCAATGTCTATTAAGAATCTCAAGGGGGAGTGTCAAGTGGATGGAGAGGCTCTGCTCTGTGGTGCCAAGCAATAGGACATGAGGCAGTGGGCAGAAACTGATGCACAGGAAGTTCCACCTGAACACAAGGAAGAACTTTACTGTGAAGGTGACAAACACTGGAACAGGTTGCCCAGAGAGGTTGTGGAGTCTCCCTCACTGGAGATACTCAAAAGCCATCTGGACGTAATCCTGAGTAATGTGCTCTAGAGGACCCTGCTTGAGCAGGGGGCTTGGACCAGGTGACTTCTAGTGGTCCCTTCCAAACTCAGGCATTCTCTGATGCTCCAAAATAGCACAATTACACTGTCAGTGTTCAAGTACCAGCAACAAAATGGTTTTGATTGTTTGTTAAAGTTTAGATTTTGGTTTAAATCAGTCTCTTAAAAGCCTATGGCACACTGGTTATCAAACCTTTCCGTTTCCTTTTGCCCGCCCCCACACCTCTCTGTCACGATGTCCTTTCTGTTCAAAGCAGGGTCCTTCGGCTGAACCCCCCAAAGCTGCGGCTCTTCCCCTAGTGGAGCTGCAGCGGCGGGGCCCCGCTAACGCTGTTGTTTGTTTGCCAGGCGAGGCGGGCGAGGCGGCGCCGCCGGGGCCGGCGCAGCAGCTCCCCCCGGCCCTCACAGGTAGGCCCCGGGGCGCCGCGGGTGCCCCCGCCCGCCGCGGCGGCTGCGATCACTGCCATTGTCCATCCACCGAGCGGCACTGTTGTGTAGGGAGAGAGCGGCAGCTCCGCTTCATCCCTCCCCGGCCCCTTGCGTGTGCGTGTGTGTGTGTGTGTGTGTGTGTGTTCCTTCACTTACATCCGCTGCGCGCCAGCATCTGTCTGCATTAAAAATCTGTATGTGCTTGTACTTTGTAGCCCATTTCAGACTCTGGCACGGGGGAGCAATTCCACCATCAGTGTCCCTTTCAGCTCCATTACATCCCTCTTGTTATATTTGAGGCGGGTATTTTGAGCCAAACATCTACTTTAATGCACTTGTCTGACAAGGAACTTACCTGCCTTGGTTGAAATAAAAAGCACATGGATTTGTGTGATGAGGTGGTTTGAATGAATTTCAAAAGTGCTGGAAGCCCTTGTTCCAATTTCACTGTAGGAGGAAAAGGGAAACTAATTTATCTGAAAAGTTTTATAAAACTCATCTCATTCTTTTTGCAAATTTTAATACCCTACATTCTGACTATGGCAAATAGATGAGCAGATCTGAATGGTTTTGAATTATATATAGTGCTTCACTTCTTGGTATCTTTGTCCTTGCTCTCCTTATAACTATGAAAGCTATTCTTTTCCTCTGTAGGGACCAAATAGAACGAGTCATCAGTTTCTTATACACCTTTTGTGCATCTTTCTTTGATTTTTTCATATAGTTTAGTAGGGACCTCCAAGGTTCATGGTTATCTCCCCCATAACTTACTCAAACTTAGTAAGACTCGAAGCTCACTTTCCTTTCATTGTAAGTCTTCTCCACGCCTCTCGTCACCTTTAACTGCATTATAAGACCTTATTATTGATCACATTACATTTAAATTTTCCTTCCTCTATTCAAGACATTGGCACACCCTGTGCCCTTCAATACCAACAGGTCTGTTCCTTTTGCCACTACCACTCTGTAGTTTTCCAAATGTTTTTTAGGCAGAGCATTTGTAACTCTGGGGTCATCCCCAAGATCATTAGCAACTGGCAAGTAGTGAGCCACTTAGAAGCCAGTACATGGAGGTAACGTTGCTCCTTTTTGCCTCAGAAATTTCTGGATACATATTAAGTGTATGAAATCCTATGCATCATTACTGTGAACTATTTATGCATTTTAGCATGCATGTATATATTTTTGAGACATCCTACACAGTAATGTGTTCTGACTACTGCATATGTCAGGGATCCTTAGATATTTGTTCTGTGTGTTTCATAAGCATGTATTTGATTTCCATGCTTATGGGGTTTCTTCAGCCTATTTTATATAGGCATTAGGACCTTCTGGTATATGCTCAGAGATATTCAGATATTAGATTTCTCTAATCTTCTTTTAAGAAGGTGTAATTTATTTATCTGAGATTGACAGAATGAGCAGATTGTTTTTTCTTTTGAGGAATAATCCTAAATTAAGAACTCTATCAAATTACCTTCTTGCGAAACTGTTGACTGAGAAGAATGTACCATGCTGCTTATTAAGATTTAGAATCAGTAAGACCCACAATACAGAAGGTACAAATGGCATTTGTGTCATTCTCCGAAGATCCTGAAATCTCTCCATTGGTGCTACAGTGTTATTTCCTAAATTATGTGAGGACTGTTAATGCCTCAGAAATCGGCGCACACATAATACATCTGAAGGACTTCAGAAGCGACATGTTGACTCAGTTAAATGTTCTTACAGCAGCTTCACTTAAGAGTTGGACTCAGTGATCCTTGTGGATCCCTTCCAACTCAGAATATTCTGTGATTCATTAAACTTCTG
Organism: Neopelma chrysocephalum; assembly: GCF_003984885.1. Lineage (NCBI taxonomy): Eukaryota > Metazoa > Chordata > Aves > Passeriformes > Pipridae > Neopelma > Neopelma chrysocephalum. The sequence continues at coordinate 3,635,488 of NW_020897695.1, read as the reverse complement.
TGTTGGGAAAATCATAGATATCTTTGGGTTTTTGTTTGTTCTTTTTTTTGGATTAAGGAAAACAGCTTTCTTATTTACAGTTGTAAAAATGTTGACTCCTCTAGAAATTAGAGAAGCCTATTACAATCCAAGAATTTTGCTTTATGACTTGCAACACACTGTGATTGTTCATAACTGCTGTTCTTGCTTAATTCTTAATCACATCCTCCAATAATCCGTGGCACAGCACTGTTCATGGGATTGAATTCAGAATAAAAATTTAGTGTTTCTTAATGATACTTTCCCCATATTTTCTTATTCATGCAGAAGAATCAGGTGCATCCTAACCTTTCTTCTTACTTAGGTGTAAAACATGCAGGTATAGTATTTTTATCACCTCTGGTTCTATATCTTGTATTGCTCTTATTTTTCATATTCATTATATATATTTTTAGGCCATAAAGCCATATCGTTCAAAGCTCTTGGTGTTATTTGAGCAAATTCCCTTTTAGGACAGTTGTATTGTTCCATCCACAAAATCTTGTTTGGTTATGCAAGTAGTGGCGTATTTTGTTCCTCTAAACTGTGACCCATCTTTTGAAGTGTAGCTGTTTGCAGTGGCCATGAGGACAGTTCTCTGTGTTTTCAATTTCCTATTATATTTTGGACATCTTTTTTGTTGGAGCTGAAAGACAGAATGTAGAAAAAAAATCTTTACAGATAATTTTGTCCATTATTTTATCAAGCTGCATTGTTTCATGTGCCTGGTTTCCTCAAATATACTTAAAGTATCCTTCTCTCAATATTATCTGTGAGTTTTTCTCACATAATCTGCTCATTTGCAAGTTGAAGTGCGTTAAGTGCAGGCCATGCAGTGAAGAGTATGTGAAAAATACACATTGCTCATTTCTTAATTGTTTTTTGGGTTTTCTAATCTTGATCCTATGTGGAAGATGATTTCTTCTTGCTAGGTTGGGAAAGAGAGACTGTCTAGTCTTGATTTATACATAATAAATATTTTTTCATTGAATTTCACTCTGTCCACTGAATAGATTTTTTTTGTGTGTGTTTAGCATTTTTATTGGCTGCTCTGACTTAGCTATATGAATTGCTTTTATAAATGCTTTATTTGCTAAAATACGTGATTCCATCTGTTCCAAGACTATTTTTAGTTTACCTACTGCAGAACCACACTTCCGTTATAAATTGCCACTATGAAATGCATATAAAGTCTCCTTCTTACATAAAGGCAACTGTAAGGATAATGGTGTTGCCAAGTGACATGATTTTATCCTAAAATTAGAAATCTTCTAAAAACTTCCTTGTGACTGGATTATTTCTGCTGTTTGTAATACAGTGTTTTCTCCTTTTCCATCTGTAGAATTAGTTGCAAAATACCTGATTATTGCATATCCCATTTCTTTATAAAATATGAAGGCAAAAGTTAAGTGAAATCTATAACAGCCTCCATCTCCTGGACTTTTAAGGAAGCTGTTCAGACTAAGTGGTAGGTAGTAAGTGACTGGAGGAGGGCTGGGAAGAAACAGAAAAATGCACTTAATGAAGTTGGTGGGAAGGAAAGAATATATGAAGAAAAAAGAATAAGGAAGTTGCAGAAGAAGAGGCAATGTGGAGGGGTCTGAAGAAGAGGAGGAGGCAGACAGGAAGGCCCACAGAAGCATGAGAAGCAGGACAAAAAAATAGGAGCATCATAGGAGAGGTGATCAGAATAAGGCAACAAAGAATGAAGGAGAAGGTGGGAAGCAGTTTATATGACAATTTTCCTCTAGAAAATGTTGAGAATATTAAACCCAGATCCTTTCTTGGGTTTTGTCCTTTTTAGTCTGTTTGTGATAAACATGTGATGTTTTATTCTTTGCTAGTTCAATCTCTGCATTTAACAGTCTTTTTCAAAGAGGATATTTCAAATAAATCTGTATTTATTCCCTTACGAAAATGTGAATGATTTAGTTGCAGAGGATCATGCTTGATGCTTTAGATGGTAGCATGAAAGCACACCAAAAACAAAGGAAAGGAAAAAGGGAGAACATAAACAGATTCACCAGAATAGCTGTCAAACAAGAGACAGGAATTCTTGAGCATTAGTTTTATGTGGTATTTAACTTTTTTCCAGAATGGAAAACTCTAGAATTTCACTGAGTCACTCTAGCTTGACTTATGATAGAAAGATTTTTTAAAACTAGCAGCTGTCCTAAAGCAAAATTTTCTTAATGAAAGTTAATGAAAACTGGCATACTGGTTTGTTTTTTTTTCTTCTAATGGAAAAAAAATTAATTTGAATATTTAAAAATACGTTGTGGGCCTCAACTAGAAGAAATGGTCCTTCTCAAAGACTGCCTGACTGCATACATTGTCATGGTGAACCACCCCAGGCTTTTACTCGGATGTCTTTGCTATGTCAGCGAACAATGGTCGATTCTTTTTAAAAGCTCCATGAAATGATAATAAGTAACTATTGAGTAAACTTCATCAAAATGTCTTCTAGGTGGAGATGGCCTTAAATTTGATGCATGAGAGCTTACATTCTTTCCCAAACATGACTTACTTCTTCCTGCTGTAATTCTAAATATTGTCATCTAGATCGTCAGTGTCCAACCATTATTAGAATATGAAGGTCTTGTTCTTAGCCTTTTTTGCAAAGTTTCAGAGTTTATTTGTTGAGAGAAAAAAACTATTTACATTGTAGTGTTGATGAGATCAGATTTTTTTTTTACTATGAGATGGTACTTTGCTCATGCCGCGTGAAGGTCTTCAGTCTGTGGATATAATAGGGATATATGCTGAGATGGTATTTATATGTATATATATATGCACATATATATATATACACACATATATATTTACTAGATAGTGTGTGGTTGTGTATATATCTATATATACACTGAGATTTTGTATTCTTCTCTCATACAAAAATTAAAGTTCCATATGAGAACAGTCCTTCAGTCTCTCAGTGCATGCTGACACATTTCAACATTTCATTCTGTGTTATCTCTGAATCTTGGTGAATGTCAATTAAGACAAGGAGATATTTACAGGGAAAAGAAACTGCCCACTGATTAACTCTTTTTATTATTTTATACTTACTTTACAGGCCAAAGTTCAAAAAACATCAGTTCATCTCCAAGCATAGAGAGCTTGTCTGGAGGACGTGAATTTACAGGATCTCCACCTTTGTCTGCATCAAAAAAGGATTCCTTTTTCAGCACCATCTCGCGCTCTCGTTCCCAAAGCAAAACTATGAGCAGAAAAGAGTCGGTGGGTTCTTTTAACTTTTTTAAGCTATTTTGATGCCACACTTCATCATTTGTTAGAGACACACATTTCTCACGTGCATTGAGCACTTGCACTTGGAAGTGTTTCCCTAAACACACATTAATGGCCAAAGCAGAAATAAGCTATTTCAACCATTTCTGTTGAGTGACATCTCCATTATGGCTTCCATCCCATAATCCTACCTGAAATGAAACTGTGAAAGCACCTGTTGCCTCTGAGAAAGAGGAGAAAAGTCCTTTAAGTTTGTTTGCTTTGTTAGACTTTTACTGTAGTCCTGAAGTTAATAAACAGTTCAGTGGGAAGCTTGAATGCTCAGCAGATCCAAACGTGTCCATCTGTTGTCCCTGAAATTCCTTAATACATCAGAGGATTCCCAGTGTCTGTAGCATCTGTAGTCTGCAGTCACAGTTCTATTTCTTACACAGCTCTGACCTTTCATTTGGTCACAAGAAGCTAATATTTAAACAGGTTGTTCTCATCCAAGAAAATAAGCTCTTATCATGGGTACGTTCCAAAGAAATTCTCATCCCAGCAAAGATATTTTAGGAGCGCTACTTTGATGAACATCATACGCCATGGAACACAAGGACTCCTGTTTATTCTATATACACATTTCCCATTGTCTCTATGCTGATTAAAAACTGTTACATTGTAGATGTAACAAGTTGTGTTTTTTGTAAGGTGAAGGCACAGTGGTTTTCTCTGTTCTTTTTTCATAGATGTATGCTCATATAACTTCATATTGATTTCAATAAATAGGAATTGTAATATCCAGATTTCTATGTTGCAGCATTCTTCAGGTGTTCAGAGCTAAATATTGCGCAGAAATATAATCTGAACATCTAAGCATTTTTTTATTTTAAACAGCAGAATCTTTATTAATACCCACATCATGCTTTCAGTTTGATATTCAAAATGTTCTAATGAAATGCACAACTATATGCAACTTTGTTCAGTTTTTGTTCATGAATGAGAGTGTTTAATTCTTGTTCCAAATGTTTTAATGTTGTCTAAAGACAAGTTGTGTTTTGTGGTTAGTCAGCACGAAGCTATAATTTGGTTTGTGACCATTTAGAACATGTTGGATTTAATTTAAAGCTAAAGCAACAACTTAATATCTCTCTGCTTGTCCTCATGAGTTGAAGAAAAACAAATATACCAGCATTTAACTTTTCTTTTTATGTGGTTAATGAGATCTATATCCAGTTTTCGATTGCAATTTTTATCCAGGCCAGAACTTGGGGTTCTCCTTAGTTCTCTAATAGGAGACCAGGAGAATTTGCCATTATAATATTCATACTCAATTAAAATTCATTAATGATTAATGTGATTTTCAGGTAAATAATTTCCCAAAATCAGAATATTAATGTTTTCATCAAGAATTTTGGACAAAAAATATTCATTGTAACAGATTTGTTGTCCTTATGATAATTTTCAGTGGATTAGTAAACATGATAAACAAAGTAGGCCGTAAATTTTCAAAATAATTCTTTGAACTGTAATATGTAATTTATATTGTACCATTTTATGATTAAACAGCTAGAAAAGGGTTTAGGCTACCAAAATCCATTTTCTTCTCTTCAGTTTTTGACTGACCTTTAATATAGGAAAATTGAATTTGTAGCAGATCCAAAAGGAAAAGGTTTTTTTAAGTCTGTTCTCTGTTGCTCAAGACAATGTTTGTTTTTTGTTTTCCTGTAAATTTCATGATACTTTGTTTTCCGTGTAGAGTAGAAAACCCCAGAGTTCTTCCTGAAATCCCAGTATAGTTGCATCAGAATTCTCCAGTCTTACAGTTGCTTCATTTACAGCTGTTTTTTGGAGGCAGAATGTTTGAAAACATAATGTTTCACATCTTTGTTTTATTTAGCAAACTGAACTGGTTTACATTTTTAATCTAATAATTATACAGATTGTGTTGTTAAGTATTGGGGAAATTACCTTTGTTGGAATATTGCCATGCATCAATCTCTTTATAAAAAGGTGGTTTTAAATCAATTACTGTTGGTCCAACAGGTGAAATTAATGTCCTTCCCAAGCAAAGTCAAAATGCAGTACATACATAAAAACACATTCTTCAACAGAGTGTAAAAAAGTGATTTTCACAGACCAGAGGGCATTACTGCAACAGTGTCATGGGATGAATAGGAATGTCATTGTCACGGATCACACCTGAAGTATCGTGTCCAGTGCTGGGCTCCCCATTACTAGACAGACATGGACGTACTGGAAAAAGTCCAGCAAAGGACTATAAAGTTGATGAAGGGACTGGAGCATCTCTCCTACAAGGAAAGGCTGAAAGAGCTGGGAATATTCAGCCTAGAAAGGAGAAGGCTCAGAGGGGATCTCATCAATGCGTGTTGAAGGGAGGACAGAGCCAGGCTCTCAGTGGTGCCCAGTGACAAGACCAGAGGCAGTGGGCACAAACTGAAACACAGGAGGCTCTGTATGAGCATCAGGAAACATTTTTTTGTTCTGTGACTGAGCAATGGCACTGGTTGCCCAGGCAGGTTGTGGATTCTCCATCCTTGGAGATATTCAGAAGCCATCTGGACATAATCCTGAGCAGCCACCCATGTTAGGTGGCCCTTCTTGAGAGGGGAGTTGGGCAACATGAGCTTCTGTGGTCCCTTCCTACCTCAGCCATTCTGGGATTCTGTGAGAGGGTAAGCTGGAATGTGACATGTCTAAATTCTTTCTTTCCTAAAGCCAGTACAACAAGTTGGACTTTCTCTGTGAGAGTTGTGATCAAAATTGATATTTAACTTGATTCATTGCCTCCAGGAATAGGATGTGTCCGTTTCTCATACTAACAACTTCTAAAGGTAGTAACATTTGGGTTATATTTATTCTTCTACATATTTTTCCCCCTCAAATGCAAAGATCAGTGGAGTGACTTTTTTACTTCTGTTGTCAGAAACAGATGTCCCCTCTTATTTAGTTAAGGAAATGAGTCTACAGCCTAAGGGCTGAATGCACAGTATCAGATCATGTTTTGGCAGCCCATGGCATCCTGGTGTTTATCACATTACTGTTGAGTGACACTCAGCTCTATGTTAACATGAGGTCTACCAAATGTGTTTAAAAGTGTTTTTTGCTCAGCACTGAGATGGTTCCCTACCCCTTTGTATCCCTTATGGCTTTCTGACAGGAGTAACTTAAGTTGCAGTTTCTGGAGCTGCCTTCCCATAAACAAATACAGGAATTTTGAATCTGTAATGCACTCTAGTGCCTGCTATCTTCTGGCTGGGTCAGTCTTGCTGGAATAAAGTCCTTGAAAATTTCCTTTCGTAGCTTGCCTACTGCCCTCTCCTTTTCCACAGAATTGAGAAATAGGGTGCATTTGTGGTCCATTTATTTCTCATTATGTTTTGTTTACATCTCCATCAACCATTTAAGACAGTCTACCCCTCTTTTTAACAAATAGCAAAGTTGCTTAAAGGTTGATTCTGGCAAATATGGTTGCCTGGTCCCAGCTTCTGGCTGAATATTCTGTAAATAGCTTTCAGGCATAGAGATGTGCCAGAGAGGAAACTTTTGAGCCAAACAATATAAACATTTTTAAAACTTTCACTAAAAAAACTCCACAGGAAAAGGCAGTTTTGACTGAAAAGAAACTTTTGATTTGAAGAAACTGTATTCTTATAAGTAAATTTCTACATAAAAGGTTTCAAGTTAAGAAAAATCAAGTTATCCATTTGGAAAATAAGCTAGTTAAAAATTTTCCAAGAAGGAAACATTTCTAAGTAAAATCTGAAGCAGTTTATTTTCTTTACTAAAATAATTGACAAACATGGCCAATCAGAATCCTCTTTTCTTAGCAAAAATATCCTGAACGAAAGTGTCACGCATCATGGTGGTTTTGATTGCACAGACTTTTTAATTGAATCAAATTTGACAACATATGCTATTGTCCCCACAAGCATGTATAAACAACTGTTACTGTCTGTGATTTACATAGCTAGTCTGACTGATTTGGAGTTAGTTATAAGTACCCCTACAGGTTAGAAAATTAATGTATGCCATTATTTTCAATTAAATAGGCAGGCATCTGCTCTACTGATTTAGGAACCTGATTTTAAGCATTAAACTTGACAGTTCTGCTCAAGGAGAAGTGGTATACAAAACCCAAAGAGATAATAAATACTCGACAACCACGCCAAAAAAATCATGCATGCAAAAATTCCTTTGAAAAAGAGCATGCATTTTGTACATGGACAACATCTTGGAATTGGTTTTTATTCCCATTTATGTTTTCCCTGACTGTTATTATTAAAATCTCTTTAAAATGTTTTAAGCAAAATACTTGTCAGTTCATACTTACCAATGCCAAACATTTATTTGGAAATACAAATGCAATGATGAAATGTCCTCTTTTAGTTAGACATCATAAAATGTGCCCAGAATAAGTTAGTGTCTGTGTACAGCAGCCAAGTCTTTGATCAGTGTGTTGGACTTTTTAGGCCTAAAGTTAATGACCTTAATTATTCTTACTTCCATTAAGTTTAACAAACTTCAGTGCCTTAATGTTTAGGTGCAGTTAATACTGGAGGACATATGTCTTCCTTATTCTGATGTGATAGCACAATTCAGACACCTGAAAAATGCAATTTATTTAATACTTCAGTGCTCTAATTTTAGGGTTAGATGAATAGAATATTAAATTTCAAATGCTGACAGGTCACATGAAAAGAGTTCATAGAAAAACCTCTGAGATATTTTGGAAGTGTGATTCTTTTCTTGGTTGCCTTCCTCAGGCTCACATAACATCCTGTAACTTGAATGGAAGAGCTGAAAACAGTACAAGAAAAAATAAGTTGCCTTTTATAGTGTTTATTAGAAATACTTGCAAGTTTCTTATAATTTTGTAAAATGACAGCTGTATGCATGAGTGGCAGCTTTGAATCCGAAAGCTCCTTATCTTTTTTGGAGTGATTCATTTCAGGGAAAATGAACTGTACTGTGATAAAAACAGGAAGTTAATTGCTTAGAAAAAGAAGATGAATAAAAACCCAAGTGGCTCTGCAGTGCTTTTTCTGTCATATTACGAGCAATAAACATGTATACAGAACAGATCTGTGGGGCCATTTGGAAGACTTTAAAAATGTCAATGCAAACTGTTATCTTTCTTTAGTACCAAAGATTCAGTTACGTGCAGCTGAATAATACTTGCCAGTAACTTCTGCACAGAAGCAAATTAGAATGATACCACTTGAAAGAAGGCAGTAAGAACTTTAAACATTATTGGGCAGCCCTATAAAACTGTCAGGAAGAATTTAAAAATTACCAAAATAATGAGTGAAGGAGACCATCAACAATGTTTACAAAAGGATCAGCCTGACTTAAAAGACAAGAAGTGTGATGCTTTCACTTCACAGCAATAGCGTTTACCTGCAGCAGGTACAGGACTTGCTCTGTGTATCCTCTTTCCATACAGTAATCATGAAGTTAATGTTTCAGCATCCCAGTGGCAAAGAAAAACATATCTGAGGATCTGTGTTGATAGTTTGAGCTGACCCTTTTTCCTTTTAACTAGAAATTTCATCTCTTCATCCTGCTCTTTTAAGATAACACCACAAAATTACTGTCCATTTTTGTTCAGAACTGAGACCTGCACTGAACTCTCAACAAAAAAATCGATGTGGATGAGAAACACCTCTCCAAATCAGGCCATTGTTTTAGTTGGGAATTTTTTGACCAGAAAGTGTTTGGAAGATATTTTTCCTACTGAAATAGATTGTGGATATATGTTTAATAGCTTGATTCTTATTTTTGTCTGTGTCTTGTTAAATCAAACAATTACCAATAAAAACATCAAAACTTGTACTTCTGTTATTTTAACAATGTAGTATAAATGGTGTATATTTACAGTCCCTTCATAATTATTATACTTAAGTTTTACCCTCCTTAAGCTCTGAACAATGTAATCAAAAATTCTAAAACCGCTAAATAAATGATCCTGCTCTAGTCTACATCCTCAGTCATGTTAGAAATCATAGAAAAGGTCAAATACATCCAGCCTGACCAGAGGAAAATTTAGCGAAACTATTTTGCAACTAATGCTTAAAAATATTTTAAATGAGTATGAATTTAACAAAGGATGTACTTTGAGAGTCCTTCATAAAGGATTATGTGTATGTCGAACTGTGTGTATATTAAAAAGCTTATTCAGGCAGCAAAATGAAGAAGCATAGTTACGTAAGTACCTCACACCTAATCAACCGTTCCAATAAGATTCAACCAAATACTTAAGTAATGTAATATTAAAGCATGGAGCATGAACTGTATTCATTGCGGAATATCTGTGTATTAATCATTCCATATCCATATCCATACCCAATCCGTATGCATTCAGCAGTACTTACCACATTGTTTCAGAGAGCTCGAAAATCATAAAATAGTGAGGTTATTTCCCCTGCTCACATTTCTCTTACATTTGCCACAGTGGGCTTATGCAGTCCTGAAGGCTGGCAATGTGTGTACCAGATGGGCAGAAAGCCTGTCAGAAGTGATAATGAAAGTAATGGAGAAAATGGGATTCTTGTTCACCTATGTGTTTATTTATAACTATTTCCAAAATACTTGCAGTCATACCATCTAAATTAATATATCAGTTTTATTATTTATGAAGAAATATTCCAATATTCTTCAGTCAACAATCTCAACAGCAGCACTGGGAGAAACCTTTTATCAGAATTTCTGTTCAAAGGGATAATTTCTAGTACCCTACAGCTCTTTCTGTTCTCGTCTATTCACTTACAAAGTGAATTAGTACCTATTTTCTCAGTTGTTCACTGCCTACCCATCCATAGTCATTTATGCACAGCCTTTTGCACTCCATGGATTTTGCAGATTTTTATGGTTTTTATTGTGGCAGTCCCACAGTGCAGTGCCAGCAGTGGACTTGTGCAGTCAGCAGGTAGATAAGTCTCCCAGGTCATGTGTCTGCTTGTGGAAGAGGTTTCTTTCCATCCCTCCTTTCTTTGTCTCCAGGCAGGAGCTTTCTCCATTAGTCATATTTATCCTTCTCCATCTTCCTGGTAAGGAAAAATTGTGTGGGCATAGAAGTGGAGTATTTTTAAGAGAAAAATGCACCCAGATCAGATGAAAACAAGTCCTCTCGTACTCCATTAGTACAGTTGCTGGTTTCTAGCTCTGCAACAGTGAGGCTGGTGCACCTGGAAGCTGTTCCAATAATAGGTTTGACAGCGGGAGCTGCTTTGGAAAATTTCCAAGCCCGTGGTCCTTTGCCACTAATATCTCCAGGCAAGGTGGAATGTGGCAAACTAAGCTGATTCCAACAGCGCAACACTGGCAAATTGACTTTGAACTGTTTAAGATGGAAATTCAACAGCAGGACCTGGTGTTTAGAAGCTGTTAGCCAGAGCTTCAGCTATTTTCAGGATTTTAATTGAAATGAAATGTATCTGTCATGAGGTAAATCTTCTGAGGCACTATCTTTCATTTTCTTCCAAATTTCTATATATTTTTAGCTTTGTTTTTAGAGACAGTAAATCAAAAAAATGGACAATAATTTTGCCTCAAATTCACTAATCTTAGTAGAGTTTATAAATAAATATGGATTATAAAAAAATTGTTTATTTATAAATTATAAATAAACATATAAACTCCTAAAACTAGGGGGCAAGAAATAGAAACAGAGTTACTCTAGTTTGGAAGAAGAGGATAAATAGTTCATTACAAATTCCTGTTTCTTACATTTCAGAAAAGCTTCAGATGCATAATGCTATCAGATACACAATGCTATCAGATACGCGTATATGTATTTCACCCATCTTCAAATCTAAAGAGTATGAAAAGCATAATTTTTCTTGCATTTAGAAAGTGTGGGTCTCCTCAACAAATGCTAACTCTAGAATGGTAGAAATTTGGATGTTGCAAGAAAGTTCCTAGGTCATTGGTTATTCTGAATCTGAGTTGCAGCCCCTTTCAGTTTTCTTGGGGCTTGTTTTCTATAAGTACAGAAAGGCTGACATTCTTATTCATTTAATCTTTTACTGATAATCTGTTCGTTCTGTTTATATGTGCATAGCTTGGACAAGCATTGTGAGATGCCATTCCTCACTGTGTTGCTACTGAAAGCACACAGAGGAAGTAAGGATTCTACTAATGCCCAAAAATATGTGCCTTTGCAGGTGAATGCCTTCTAGCATTTTAATTTATTGCCAAATTTGTCTTGATCTCATCCTAGCTGAACATTTTTATCTGTATTATAAAATTCCTTTCTTGTCTTTGATACTTTTTTTCAGTCACAGCCCTCTGAACCAAATACTTTTTTTTTTGCAGTGTTGATATATAACCTGATTTAGCTTGGCGCCTAGGAGTCACAGTGGATATTTTGTTGACCTTTTTTCACTTTTAATTTTATTTTCTTATTTTTTCTCAATCCCATTTCCCCCACCACTTTCAGGGGGCTGTCACAGCCACTAATAATTCTGCAGTGGCAGTTCTAACGTTTTAACTTTGACGGCACTACATTTGGAATGTAGACTTCTATGATTACTCTTTGCATAATTCATTTGTGCTTACCCTGATGTCCTCTGATGTATTTTGAGGTATACAGTACTACCAGAGAGCAAAATTGGAAGGCAACAGGTCAAAGTAATGACACAACAGAGGAGAAGAGAGATTTAAAACTAAAAAGTATGCTTCTGTAGGTTTTGTACTCCCCTTATCCTTCTTTAAGGTGGGTAACTACATCACAATGTACTATTAATCTGACAGAGCATCTGTTTATACTTTAAGGGTTCTAATCTAGAAAAGTACTGAAATAAGTATGTAACTATCAGTAAGTATGAGATCTGAGCAACTATACCTACTAGCACTACACAGTGAAATTAAGAGAAATTTTAAAGAATAGAAAAGAAAAAAGGGAAGAAAACGTTCCTACTTAAGCTACCTCCTACCATCACGGTGAAGCAGTCTGAGTTAAAATGGTGGAGAAAAAACCATGAACAGGATTTAAAATGGTATAAAATAAAAACACGGCTCGCATTTACTGTGTATGCAGTCTAAAGGAACAAAATACATGTTTTTATAGGATTTGTCTGAAAGTACTGCGCTTAAAATATTTAAAGTTTATGAGAGAATATTCAAAATATTAAAAAACAGGCAGTTGTAAAGATGTGAAGAACACAAAGCATGAGTAAGGTATATTTGGAAATATATTAAGCATGAGGATACTTCAGTTAGCACAGGGACATAGAAATATTGGCAGGTAATAGTTCAGCAGAGGAAATCAATACATAACCTCTACTTCTGGAGGAATTAGTATTTGAAGGCAGTATCTGTACTTCTTTATGTCCTCCCTGAGTAGTACATTAATATTTGAAATAATTCCATTTTGTGCAAAAATTTTACAAGTAAAAAAATTCTCTGTGTAAAAATGACAATATACATTCCACCCCTGACCGTGATGTGATTAATGAACTTTCATCTAATCATTTTGTAGCCCCTTCCACATAGCAAATGCCTTATGAAAACTCTCTTAAAAATTCCATCTTTTCATCGACAACAGTTTGGCTTCATGCTGAAGCCATGTCTAGAAGACTGACTAATATAGCCATATTGTTTCCATGTCCTCCCCATATGTGTGTCTCCAGCCATCTGTTGTCTCTTGGCTTACACTGTGAAGTCCTTTAGAGAAGCAGGATTTTTCTTTTTGTTTGTACAGCACCCAGCAGAGCAAGTCCTTGATCCTGATGAGGGACCATGAGTGATACAGTTAAATAATAGATAAATTAGTAAATAAAATAAATTAAAATTTTGGGTTAAGTTCCGCTGTATATAATTCATTGCTGAGAAACAGTGGTTTCTGGTTTAAATGTCAGCGTATGCTGAAGACCATTCTGTGGCTGTCATAGAACATAAAAAAATTATGGGGGTGTCAACCAACATTGAGCTGTCAGAGGTTTAAGATTATAAGGTTAAATCTTATATTTAATTCTTAGAGTAGAAAATTAAATAAATTCTCACAAAGCGGAAACAGTAAGCACTGCTTTTTTATCAAGGGAAATTTGCATAAAATTTTGCATTAAAGTTGCATTAAAAAGGCAATTTATGCCATGCATCTGAATCTTCTTTGACATGTAAAATGCTACCAACATCCAAAAGTGGTTTCTTCTAAAACTATATTTCTTCAGACCTCCTCTTGTGTAGGCTGCCAAGTTTAAGTGCCCTTACCCATGTCCACAAACCTTATTGCAGCTTGTAAAGCAATGAGCTGTAAAAGGATAGGATTACAATGTCAAAGGTATAAAACTTTCTGTAATCTGTTCTTGAATGTGCTGACCGCTTTCAGTTATTCACAGCTGTTTTTCTGAAACAGTAAAATTTGATGAAAAACAGGGCATGGCAGCGGCATTGCTGATCTCATTATGAGCTCAGGAGAGAAGGAAGGATATAAAAAATTTATTTCCATAGCTGTCTTTGTAAAGGTGAGAAGACAGATGAAAGGAGAGGTAATAAAAAGGGAAGAACAGGCTTTGGACAAATGAAGAGTACAGAACCATATAGACTAGGGAGAAGAAATAGCAAAGAAATGGCAAATGATTAATCATGAAGGAATTAGTTTTCATGGCAAAAGAAAAAAGGAAATATAACAATGTCAGCAATGTTCTGAATGAGGATAAGAAAAAAGACAAATATGAGAAACATAAATGTAAGTCAAGATTTTTACAGAGTCAGTCATGTGAAAACCAGGAAAATAGTTGGGAGATATGTATATGGAGGCACTCAAGTAGAGTCTTGCTTTGACTGAAGACATCAATTCTGGCCTGCTTTATATTATTAGTGAAATGTGAATCAGTGTGGCATCAAAAATAAACTGCTTCCTTTCCATTCTCGTCTTCAATTCAAAATGTTATTGGTTATCAGTAAGGTTATCTACATCATCTGCAAGGTTGAAGGTGTGGAAAAGTATTTTGAAAACCCTGGGACTGAATTTTCAGAAAGTATTGGTTTTCTGTGAGATTGTATATGTCAGTTTGCACATCTTGGTCTCCCATGGGTGATGCAGTAATTTGTTTGATTTGCTGCTTGATTTGTTTTTCTTCTTCATAATGCAACTCCAAATATTAGAAAATATTGCGCTTATGTGCTTCATAGAACATGTTGTTCAGTAAGCTGACACTGATTTTTTATTTTGGTTAATTAGTGTATTTTGTGGTCAGCTGGTTAACTTCTGAGAGCTGTGCCTGAATGAGTTGGAATCATAGTTTGCCTGTTTCTGGTGCTGTTTGTGTCAGATCAGCTGAAAGGTCGGTTTCTCAACAGAACACAGACCATACTGGTTTTCTCTTGACTTATGTTTGGCCTGTTTGATGAATTTATAGATGTCTGTTCATGCATAAGAGAGATCAAATCACTGCTATTTGTACACAAAATAAAAGTGGTATCCAGACTACTCATTGTCTTAGCACAGTGAAACAAAGAAGTTTGCACTTAGAGGAAAGTACAATATATATTGTCTAGACAGGGATTGAGATTGTCTGCACAGTGATGGCTATAAATGAGTTTTTTCATCTAATACTGCTAAAGAATTTGACTTTAGAATACTGGAAAAACTCCTTATTTCTGTGGGCCTTTGTGATTTTGCTGCTTACCTTTACAGAACTATTTTAGAAAAGTACTATGAAAAGATTAGTCTTAGAAATGTCGATTAGAAGAGTCTTCTGCTCAAGCTGCTACTTGGAGCAGGACAATCACTAGCATCAGAACAGTTCCGTGACTTTAAATAGAAACACTACCACTTCTATAAGTAACCTCTTCCAGTGCTACACTGCTCTTCTAATGAAGAAAATTTTCCTAGTGACCAATTTGAACCTTCTAAGGGGCAGTTTTGGGCCACAGTTCCTTCTGTATCATCTGGGAAGAGCTTGATTACCTCATCTTTGTCACTCCATGTAGTTGCAGGCCCTCAGGAGATCCTCTTTGGGCTCTTTTTCACCAAAATAAAAAAGCCCAGCTCCCTCAGCCTGTCCTCTATACCTGTAGCCTTCATAATAGCCCTGCACTGAAACCTCTCCTGTTTCTCAATGTCTTTCTTGAACTGCAGGCCAAAAGCAGTATTAAAGGCGAAGTCTCAAGAGCATGAAGCAGAGGGGTGTAATGACTTTCCTGGATTTGCTGACCACATTCCTTGTAAACAGTTGCACCCAGCTACATTACATTATTCACGATAAGAGAACTTTATTAGTTTGTAAACAGCTCCACAGCCACTGTAGCCTCCATATCCTTTTCAGCAGAACTGAGAGATAGTAAGTTCCTTCCCCATCTGCACTGGTGTGTTGGGTTTTTTTCTCCTCAGGTGCAGAATTTTGCACTTGCTGAAATTTCTAAAACAGGAACCTCAAAAAGGTTTTTCTTGCCTAGGCTTCAAGCATCTCCTGATGTTTGTGAATTGAGGTTCTACCAGTCAGCACAGCAACCAAACCTCCCAATTTTGCATTATCTGAAAATCTACTGAGTGTACATTCTGTCTCCTTATATGGGCTGTTGGTGAAGAGCAGTCCATTGTTACTGTGCTCATTTCCAAACACCAACTGGACATCAAGATATTGACTCTGTTCTTTAGGCCTGGGGTTTTGAACAATTTTCAGCCCATGTACAATCCTTTCATTCAGCCCATACTTCATCGTATTATAAATGATGATGCTTTTGGAAACAAGTGTCAAAAGCCTAACTAAAGTAAAAATATGTGTCATTCACTTCTCTCCCTTCACCTGCATGCCTAGTCATTTCATCATAGCAGGCAACCAGATTGGTCTAGCATGATTTGCCCTTGGTAAATCCTTGTTGACTTCTGTTGATTATTGTCTTGTACTTTACATGTTGAAAATTGATTCCAAGAGGACATGCTCCACGATTTTTCCAAGGACTAAGGTGAGGCCAACCATTGTATAGTTCCTTAGATACTCCTTCTCACTCTTCTTTATTATGTAGGTAAAATTAACCTTTCTGCAGTCATCAAGGATGTTCTGTAATATTGGTAGGTTTTCATAGGTAATAGCCAGTGGTGTTGCAATCACATAGTCAGGTTTTTCAGCACCCATAGGGGTATCCCATGTGGTCCCAGTGCGTTTGATTGCACACTGCTTCTTCAAGTATTCACCAACTTATGCCCCTCCCCTCCTTCCCCCTTCAGCTATTCCTCTCCTTCCCAAACTGTAGATGCAGAGGTCTGGGAGCAGAGTTGGCCTAAAAATTGAGAGACAAAAATTGTTTTGAGTGCTGCAGCCTTTTCTGTATCATGTTGTTGTCTTGTCTCCCTTAATAAGCAACAGACCTTTGAATCTCCTTTTGCTGCTCTGCATACTTGTAAAATTCCTTCTCTTTACCCTTTAATGTCTCCCATTAATTTTAGCTCCAGCTGGGTTTTGTCCTTCCTAGTTTTGTTCATATGCCCAAACAATGATTGTGTGCCTGTCCTTTGTTTCCTGTCATTGTTACCACACATGTGCTCTCCATTTCCACCATTTCCATCTCCATATGGGCTTTTCCCATATTAGTTCATTAAAAATCTCCTTACTCAGCCAAGTGGACCTTCTGCATACCTTGTCTATATGTGCTGCTTCCTCATATATTTCTGGATTAGGTCCCTGTTCTGGCACAAAGTCCTTCCTGCTGGATTAGCAAATCTGTTCACAAAGAGATTCTTCCCTCCCTTTGCCAGATAGACCTGTTCTCTAAGATGTCTGTCCTCATCAAACTGGGTGCCACAAGCAAAATAGCTGAAACCCATCTAATGCCACCAGATATGTGGTCTCCCTGATACATCTGCTGCTATCCAGGCTTCTCCCTTTTGCCACAGGATTAAAGAGAAACAACACCAGGGTTCCTATCCCCTTCACCATTAGGTGACCCCAAACAGTCTTTTGCAACACCACAAACTGCAACTCCGTGCAAGCAAGAAACCTCCCTAGTTGATGAGTCGGGCTGGAAGAGAGTCACCAGCCACTGACTGTCACTCATCACTTTCTCTTGGTAGTGCTCTGATACAATGTCCAACCTCAATTCTTCATCCGAGGGAGCTTGTTCTTCCTCTCTACACCACTGGTCAGCCTTTCTGCTGTCAGAAATCACAAGCTTCTAATTTCCTCCCTCTCAGAAGTGTATGTCTTCTTCCCACTATGTCTTGCCTCAGTTGCACCATCCCTATCTGTTGCGTGAGGTTTTACACCTTAAAAGATCTTGTTAATCACCTGTTAGTAACCCGGATGCAATAAAACACACCTGCCTATTCTTGCAACTCCTCACCTGCTGCTGCAGCAACTGCAACAAAACAAATCCCGCTTCAGGGAGGTTACCCTCAGGGTCCTCTGCACAGAGGTTACCACAGCACTGCTGATGACAGCAGAGGCAAGAGTTATGCCTTGTATCAAGTCATCACCATTTGGGTGTTGTCTTCTTGTGCAAAAAGCCCTGATGTGTCAAGTGCCAAATTCACTGTCTTGCTTATTTGAGCGTCCCACTGTTAGCACTTCTTGGTGCGTTTCCCAAGGATGCCAGGTAAGTCAGGAACCCGAGGTACAGTCACTCGGCTTTGTGCAAGATTTCCCACCTGGCAGGAGATCTCTTGTACTGTCTGTGAGTCCCCAGCCACAATACTCTCCTTTGTGAATGTTAGGTCTGCTGAATACTTCTGCTCCCCAGGTTGGATCCTAGAGAGTGGGAAGAATGGTGAATGTAGTCTTTTACTCAGCACTGGTCTCGCTTGCCAAAAGAAGAGGTACTGTTGTACAATTGAAAAGGTCAGTTTCAGGATCTGATTGGGTGGATTGAGCTGTCCAAAAACATTTTAAGATCAATTTACTGCAGTCTCGTTCATGAATAAGAAAAAACATAGTCTGGGAAACATGGAAATATTTATTACTAGCAGTTAAATTTTCTTGTTCACTTGTAGGAGATGATAAACTGGGGTTCAAGTACTTACTAACGATTTTAGAATTTGATTATGTTACTTTATAGTAGAATGCTCAAATATTGTCACCCTTCCCTATCTTACAGCTGCACTTGCCGTGCCAATGGCAATTGAAAATTTATGGTAGATTATTTCTTGCAGTGACTAGCTGTATGTACTAGATAAAGGTCTTCTGGAGGAACATCGCTTGAATAGAAATGTCAGTCCAAATATGCTTGTATAGGCTGTGACCTATACAGATCCTCATTCTGCAGGCTTTGAATGAGGTCACTCTTTCAGCAACTGTAAATTGACAAATAAAATCAATCCTTTTGAAGTGTAAGTGGTCAAAGTATGAGGTTGAGAAGAAAAAAGTGAGAGCATATAATATAAATAAATAGTGAAAAAAAATGTTTAATATCTGTAGATTGTAGGTGTGAGGAAAAAGTCTGTAGGGAAAAATGATATTGCCACAGATATTACAAAATGCTGTGGTTACAATGCTTTTTGTTCATTAATCTCTTTCGATATAGGATATGTTAGTGGGAAGTTTGCCTGGCTCTGACTTGTTTTCTGATGGAGGTTAAGATCACTTGTACCTTTAAATCAAGAATGATTCATTCTCTTAGTTCTTGCTGATAAGTTTTGGGTTTTTTTCATTTGAAAAGTAAATCACATTCTAATGCTCAGCGATTTCCATCAAAAAAGGGTATGATAGAACTGCAAAGCTCCTAAGAAAAACAAGAGACTAAAGAGTTACTTTGGCTTTATCTGAGTATCTTGAATTCGATTGCATACTTAAACAAACAAAAACCTGATTAATACTGTTTGTGACTAAGCTTTGAAGGAATTTTTCCTAAGGTGTGAACTTTATGCAGTATGGTCTTCAAAGTCAAGACTGAATGGATTTTTAAACCAGCAAACAAAGGCGTTCAAAGAGGAATTCTTAGCTGAGGTAGTTCCCATTCCTTAGACAGGGCATGTGGCTAGATATTAATGCTTCTCCTGGGCCTTAAAATCTTTTTTTTTTTTAATTCCTATTTTAAATTACACTTGATGCGTATTTTTTAAACATAACTTAATAATTTAGAGTAACTGCCTTACAGCATGTGAATTAAAAATAATTTTCACCTAAATATTATGTAAGATGGTGTTTAAAAGTGCAGCTGGCTGTGCATACGTTTTATACAGATAGAGATGACATGTTATGAAAATAAGTGTGCCAAAATATATGGCAGTAATGCATCCTTGAGATGTGATACTAGGTTTCATGAAATATATGCCTTGAAGTAAAAAAAGGGTTCAAAGGAATTGCTGTGGAAATTACTCTGGCAAAAACTAGAATTTTTCTCATTTGGTGAGTTTTTTCAGCCATTACAGTGGTACTGTGTTTGTACAAGGAAAAACAGGTTGCTGGTCTGTAAAAGAATTCTGAATCATTAACCTTTCTGAGATCAAGGTAAACTATTCTATTTAACTATTTAGAAGGAAAAAAAGTAGTATTAATAAACATTGAAATATTAAAAACCCTATTCCATGAAATGGCAAAATTTCCAAGAACAAAGGAATAGAAAAAGTTAAAAGACGTCTAAGTATGTCAGGGGTTAACTTACTACTTTTACTCTGCATTATAGAAAGTTGGGAGTGTTATATGCTAATAATCTCTTAATTGTAGGAGGAAGAATTGGAGGCCCAGATTTCATTCCTACAAGGACAGCTAAACGATTTGGAAGCCATGTGCAAATATTGTGCAAAAATGATGAACACACATCTTGGTAAGTGCAGTACCCTGTATTAACCTGTAAATCTTTGCCAAGGCTCTTTTTATGTTTGTATTAGAACTAAAATAATATTTATGTAGTAAAGTGCATATTATTTTATAAGCCATCATGAAGATTGAATTGATGTACTGAGTTGTTTCATCACATGCTGCCAGCCACTGTATCTTTATTCTGCTTTCAATCTTGGGAGTATTATAGGCACTGATGATGCTAAAAGAGGTAGAGGCATTTTAGTACAGATGCCCTTTGATTTCTTGTATTGTAAGAGACTTGTTGGAGTTCACAGCATCTGAGCTTACAGATTTGAAGTCCATTTGCAATTCAGCATTCCCACAATGATACTTGATGTGTGCAGTGATAGTTGTATAAAATCCATATACTTTCATTAAATGTAACAGCTTCACAATCTACAATCACCTTTGGTGTGTCAAAATGTGTTGCTGTAGGCTGGTTAGTTGGGAATATTTTGCTCAGACCAGGAAAAATACTGTAAGATAAACATCAATATACTGGGAACAGAATCAGCAAATACGCCAGTCTAAAATTCTACTTACATATTTCCAAGACAAGTCAGGGAAAGTAAACAAAATGTTTCGCTCAGTTCAAGTGTAAATATGTTTAACTAGGCTTTTATGAAAGTGGCATTTTTAAACTGTGTTGAACTAAACTCCAAAAGTTAGTGTATTTAGTTATGTGAAAAAGTACCATTGTTAAGAATTCAAGGCACAACTATAATAATTTTAAGATTTATTTTTGGCCTGCAACATCTAAGCAAAATAAATTAAGGTTCAATATTTTTGTGGGTAGACCTAAGCATATGATATCTAAGTTTGCCAGGTCAGAATGTTCAGATGTGAAAGCTATATTATATTTGTGTTTTCTTTTATGTGGGTGTTTTACTAGACACTATTATAAGCCTAGGAAAAGCTAAAAATATTGTTTTATTTGAAAGTTGTGAATCACAGCCTTGAAAAGCAAAGTCAACCTCTAACCCCAAGAGCTTTAGTCTGATGTATTACTTCTGTAAGGGTACATGAGCAATGATAAGATTAGAAGCAAGCAAAGAGATAAATTATTAGCTACTGAAATGATGGGGAAAAGATTGCTGTGTCAAGAAGAAAAGCTGAAGTTTCTTTCCCTTAGGAAAGAAGACGAGGAGTGTTTAGCAAGGGTATCAGTTCTAGTACGAGCATAGGCATTTCACCAGCTACAGCTGCTCTAAAGATCAGAATAAACCCAAAGATACTTGAAGCAGTCTGCCTTTCGGCACTGGATTAATGAACTGAAAGCAAGAGATTTGTCATCGTATCCAGGTGTTAAATTCTTTTTCTCAAATATATTGGAAACAAAAATGTTTAGGGCCAGTAATCTCCCAGGAGCATTGTGGAACAGCTTTTTACCCTCACAGGACAGGGAGAGCCATCCCTTATACAGCTTTGGCTGTGGGGTGTGCTGGGTGCATTGTGACACCCCTGCAGCACTCCCAGAGCCTTCCAGCCTACTTTCTTCTAAGTCCTACTCCCTATACTTTTTCACAATATTCCTGCATGTCTTGTCAATATCATGAGCTATTAATTTTGCAAATTTGTGTTACACTAATGTGTTTAAATCCTATAGAGATTAACAGTTATGCACCATAAACCGAACACAAGAGACAGAGATGTCACCAGCCTTCACAGCTTCTGCACTTGTAGCAAACTGGTGAGGTTAGATATCCCCAAATTGGCCAGCAGATGATCTACGTGAAGGCATGAAAAAAACCCTGCCAAGATTCTTGCTGACATGCAAAATCCCTTCTGACCTGAAATCTGTCCATCTGAGCAGCACATACCAGCAGGTTGTGCAAGAAAATGGATTCTCTATAGCATCAAAGAACACCCTCTGAGGATTATCTCCATGTTCATCCATTGCTCAGAGCTGCAGAGAAGGGCAGCAAAATAAAACTCAGAGCGTATCTGGTTATTTCTGGGTTAAGGGAAAAGTTAGCGGGGGCTGCTACTGTACCTGATCTGATTCTCCTCCTCTCTATCTCTTACCCATGAAAATTGCTTTGTTTCAGAAACTGCAGAGCAGATGAGTTGTATCACTGCTCCTGTAAACTGTCAGAACATTTAGCTTCAAGGATATTACTTCTTCCTGTAGGCTGAATTTTTCTGACTTCATCACTCAGCTTTTGGATCTTGTAGCATTTTCGTTAGCGAAGTTGAAAATCTTCATTTAATTTACTTATACGCAGTGATTAAGTAATCTCTCAACACTGTCTTTGCTAAGTAGAACACTTCAAGTTTCATTTTGTGTGGGTTCCTTTTTAGACTTGGTCATTTTTATGGTCTTCCTTTGAATTCTTCAGGGTTTTCGTACACCTTTTGAAGTGGCTTAATCATATCAGGATATGCTGTACCAGCACTGGCTCAGCACAGTGATTATTTAGCACAGGGAAGGTCATCTCTCTGCTCCTATGTGGCATTCCTCTTTTTAAACATTTTTATTGCATCATCATGGTAGTGCTCTTTGACAGAGTGATAGGTTGAGGAGATAATACGTTATGACCTTTAAAATTTGGTGAATCACTGCTTTCTAAACAGAGGCATTTATCCTGTGAGTAAAATCAGGAAATGTTTATTTCCATATATGTTCCTTGAATTTGATGATATTAAAATTCACTTCTTGTCATTTGGCTTTTTAGCTGACTAATTCAGGTAACTGCAATGTGCTCTATTTTCTTCTACTATTCTAACTAGAGACATAACCATCATACCTTTAATAGTGGTCTAAACTGTTGATTAAAACATACTGCTATATAAAATTCAAGGAGCCCTATGGAACTAAGTCCTTCAACAAAGTGTTAGACAACATTTTTAAGAATTATTAATAAGTCAGTCAAGGATTCAGGCCTGCCTTTTAAATTTGATAAAAACCTCATGGGTTTTTTAGATTGACATTGTAAACCTTTTTTTCAGACTTTATTACTCATCAATATTCTTTTTTCTGTGTTGATGCATTATATTTGCAGGTGACTTTTTAACAAAACCATATTAATTCAGGCTTATAAAAATGCACATACAGTGACTATTTGCCACAAAATTGTCACAACGTCAAACAATTACTGAATGTTCTTTTTGTGGTTTACAATGAGACAGTTTAGGATTTTTTGGCTCTCTTCTCGACTTCTTTCCCTTACAAGGCGGATCTGATGAAAGTCAGGTGCAGTTACTTCATGACAGAGATGACGTGTTGTAGTTGAGAAATTATCAAAATGACCACCTCATCTATTCTATTTTGAATCCCCAGTAATTTATCGTTTTTTATATCAAATCCAATTATACAAAGTATATTTTTATATGATACCTTTTTAAAAAATAATGTTTAATTAAGAATTTCTCCTTTTGGCCCTATAATGATTCTATGTTTCTTTACCAAGAGCATTTTATTTCTATAGGTGTCAACAGATATTTGCTAACTTACATTATGAGGAATAGAATCGCAATTTTATTTTGTTCATATATTCAAAGATGCTTTCATTAAATGTTTATCTCCTTCTGTAAATTAACCACATAATGTACCACATGGCAACAACATAACTGCTTGTAATATCAGGGAATGTTACCATGGGAATGAATGATGGTTCCGAAATATTGCCACTTAGGGCTATGTGCAGAAATTAGAAATAGGTATTTGATTATAAAAACAGAGGACAGCCATTCTGTGATCTTTGTCTCCTTCTTATGGCTGTGCATTAGAAGAACTTTACTTTTCTTCTTTACCTTAACCATTGGAGTACTGCTAGGGGGGAATTCCTTTTAAGACCTCCAAGGACAAATGCTGAAATTATGGTATGTAAAATGGCCAGACAGGGAAGCAGATTTTACTGCTGTTCTCACCCTTTTTCACAAGCTTGTAACAGCTTTCAAGAAAAAAAAATCCTGTGTTCAATTTTTCCATTGTTGCAATGAAGATACATCCAAACTTGTAAACCTGTCCTACGGCTTTGTTCACAATATAAATGCAGAATATTACTCAACCAATAGTGGAAAAAGTATAGTTGCCATAGCTATCACTACTCAAGCATCATCACAGATACATTTTCTTGATGTTACTTTCTCACAAACACTGGCCTTTTTCAGGAAACAGTGTTGTCACTGGTGATTTCAGTAATATGGTAACGTTCTTCAGCATTTTTCTTTCTGGGAAGTACACTACTGTTAGTGCACGTAAATACCTCAAGGGTCAACGATTCAGAAAGCTGTAATACATTAATAAGTATTACAATATTATGACTTGTTATGATGTTATTTACTTTTTTAAGAATTTTGATTGTTTTCTCCCGTCTTTCACTATTCGAAAATAAAAGCATCAAGCTAGCAAGTGCATTCAGAAAAAGATTTTTCCTGGTGACTGGTAAATGTGACATCTGTCTGATGTCTTAGAGCAGATCACAAGAAATTTGTCTAAAAGACATGAACACAAACAACAATCAGAGGGCATCATAATATCTGCTGGAAGATTCCTCACTTGTCCTTCATTACATCCCAGGCTCAAGCCAACACGGCGCTATTAAATGGCAGTTCAGGTAACACCAGTTAATTACAGTATCTGCTGTTCTAATATCTTTAGGGTTTGGACCATGTTAACCCTGGCCCACAACTAGGACAGCCTCTTAACAAAAAGTAGATTAAAACTCTGAAGACATATCAGTACTCCTTGCGCAAGTGCCAATATGAGAGATTGTGAAGGTTCTTTATGAACTTGCCAGTTTTGTTCCATAGAGAAAAGTGCTGAAATTTAAAAAGTTGTCTCTTTATAAGGGACAGGATTCAATCCATCACTTTCTCTGAGACAGAAGAACCTACCATTTCTTTCCAACAGAGACATAATTTCAGACCTCCAAGTGTGTGAAAATTTACCAAATAATTACGTGTGTGGCACAGGAAGCCCTTTTCATGAGAGGCAATTTAAAGGAACATTGGTTCAGTATTAACTTGAATATAGAGGTCTTTATTTAGAAACTAATTTTTTTGATGGGCAATTTATCAGGTTATAAAAGTGGAGAAACTAAAGTCATTCCACACTTGCTTTTGCTTGAGGGCAGCACTATGTAAATGCAGAAGGTTGCTCCCCCAGCTAGCTGAGATTCAGAAGCAATTTAGCTGCTTTCTCACAGCATAGAGCCTCAGCTAATAAGCCCTGGGCTTATTAGCTCCTACCAGCTCTGTGAAGACTTAGCTCACAGGATTCTGCATAACACCCTAGAAATATGTGCCAAGGTACCCAGTTTTACAGAGTAAACAGAAGTCTACCTGGTTTTATTAACTTCACCTTCATACTGTTAGTGCTTAACTTGAACCAGCTGCCAGAGAGACATCTGTTTAGGTGGGTCTCAGAAATATGTTTCTCAATATCCAGGTCTTTAAATCACTTCTTGTCTTGGAGGCAACATCACAAAAACCTCTCAGCTCTGACCCACATTGAATAAGTTTATGCATCCTGGCTCCACTAAGCCAAAGCAAACAAATCCTCTCTGAGCTACCCATACAGGGCTGATGGGGTTGTCCTTACGGTGCATTTTTTGATTTGACTTCTGCTATCTGTAGTATGTTGCTATGTCCTTCACCAGTATTCCAGTACATCTCTGCTACTCCAATGTGGATTATGGTAGGGATGTGGAAAAATTATGTTTTCATCCCCTATTCTGAACACCACCAGCATTCTCCCACTTGAATAATGTCAGTTCTCAGCTTTCATAGGTGGCGTGTAAATAACTGCACATATCTACAAAGTGCCCAGAAGCTATGGCGTCACGGTAACAAGAAAAATGAAAGCCAATCCTCTGAGAGTTCTTTCAGTGGGATCACAGGACATGTCCCTGCCACAGCCATCAAGCAATGCTGGCAACCGTAAGATTCACTAACACTTCCTGACATCTCCCAGACAAATATTTGCAGGACTTTTTAAACGCAGTTCAAAGCCACCTTTTCATTGTGATTATTGCAAACACCATGAACAAGGAAGAAAAAATATAAAAATAAAGGAATAAAAACTGTGTAGTTTGCAACTATATGTAGTTGCAAGTATCATTTTACTTATTGTGTGCAATAGCACCTTTAAAGGTTTAATTGGACTGACTTATGCATCCCTCTTTTAACAGTCAGTGCAGTTGTTATAAGAATGCATTTCATTATAAGGATCATTTGCAGTGGGGGAGGGAGAGGAAAAAGTTGATTTAATGCTCAATATTTAGAGACTGATATACTGCCCAATATAGATGTGGATGCAGTACTTGTTAAATGTATGCAAGATAGTACTGAATTCTTGTTTCTTGTTTTGTTTGTCATGTGATGAGATGAAAGGTTAGGACATTTTTGTAAGGATAAAATGAAATGGATATTATTCAGCTACCCTGTGTTGAAATGAAATACTTCAGAGTTTGTTGAGGAAGTAAGTCCATTAAATGAGTTCTCCTATGCTTGGGACATAAATAAAATAAGCCATAGTTTATAAACCCACTGTGATTAGAAATGTTGTCACTAAAAAAGACCACATCAAAGACAGCCACATGAATCTAAGGGAATTGTTCCATTTAGTTAGAAATAAATAACCTATAAAAACAGCTTATAAATAAAGAACATTAACAACTTTATTAAACCAAATATCGGAGTGGTTGCTGGGAAACAAGTATTTGTTGTATAGCATGACTTTTAGACTGTGACTTCTGGTCATTATATATATTTATATATATAGATATAGATATATATGTAGGAAGAATAAAAGTGTAACTCTTCATGCTCCATGAATTTTAACCACCTTTTTGTCACTTGAGGGTAACTCTTAAGGTCAAAAACTACTGGTTCAACTGATAGAGAGCCTACTTACTTTATACAACAACTGTGCCAGTCCTGAAAGTCCAGCTGTGTTAGGCACCTACAGATGCTTTCATCCTAGTAGTGTGAATGAAAAGGAGATTAAAATAGTGAAGCTTACACACCCCCTCATTACCTAATTAACAGCTTTCCCTGCAACTTTCAGTGAATTCCCACTGCTTCCTTCCTGCTGCGTGGTAAGCACCTCCCTGCCACTGAAATACACTGACAATCCACCCTTTCCTTTCCAGCATCTCTTAACCAGTGGTTTCTCTTACAATGTCAGCTTTAAGGGAATAAAACCTTAGCAGAAGCTAAATCGTGGTATGACTGAATTGTTAGTTTCCCCATTATTTCCATAAATACGCAGATGTAAGGTATATGTTAAGCATAATTTGCTTACCACGTGTAAATTAGAGTTCATAGTTAAGAGTTGATCTTGTCTTTGAGCAAGGGATGGACAAAATGACGTCGTGACCCTACCAACCTCATTTTCTGTACATCTGCTATGAGTTGATTGGTGACTTTTTACTACATATTTCTCTGATGTCACAAGCATTACCACACATTAAATATTGATAAAGTGTTGGTGCTCCACACAACACATGAATCAGAAGTATATACTCTATAAATACATACTTTATATTCAAATAAATGTTTTAAAGAATGCTGTACTTCACAAATAATTTCATACTTCAGATTTTTAAGATCTTTAAATTCTTTAATACTCAAATGTTGCTAAGTGATGCTTTCGATATAATTTATAATTGTTACTATAAGAGTTGACATTCACAGTGAGATAGGTAAATGATTAGGCTACTCAGCAGTGTTGCCTTCATCAATGCTTAGATCACAAATACTATTATTTTAGAAGGGAATTCAACTCCTCTCATTTGTATTTTTAATGCTGGAAAGAAAATGCAGTAGTTGGAAACATCCTGAGCTGCATTATTAAACAGCAATATGACTATGTCATACGGTGTAGTCTTTTTAGAAAGGCCACAAACCACTGTTAAGTTCTAGATTTTCTGCCCAGTTTTAAGGAGAGAGCATATTTTCCTGCTCCATCCGATCAAGTTCAGGTAGGAAAGAAGAATTTGTTGTGAAAAGAGAAAAAAATTGATTATCAGAAGCTAAAGTCTGAGTACATCCTTCCAGCCCCCTAATGTTCTTGAAAAAGCAGTCTTGCTGTTACTAGTATATCATGCAGGGAATGCTGGAAGCATTTTCTGTGAACCCTTATTTCATAAAAACAATCACACAAAAGTACTGGAATATGAGTCCGGAGAGTTGAATGTGCCTTGCCATCTGTGGGAAACTTGGTATTTTTTTGCTTTCCTTTTTTGGAAAAATAAGGAGGTGTAGTAGCACCCTCAGTTCTCCCCTTCCTGCTGCCTGCCTTGGCAGTGAGAAGGTACTTTTGCATTCTGAGTTTGAGCTGTCTTCTCAGTAGTGTAAAGCAAGGGTGAAAAAAGTCGATTTAACATGATTCTGGCACTGTTGATTGTTCACAAGTCATTGATCAGGAACTAGTAGTAGAAAGGGAGCATTCATAATACAGCTTGCAGCTATTTCGAGTTAGCTCCTCTCAGCAGGAGTCATCTTCCTGGAAAAGCCCCACAGAGACTGGCTTAAAATAGAAATCATTAGGAGAGAGATGCACTGCAAAAAGGCAGCACTACAGGAGAAAACAAAGAACCTCAGAGAACAAGGGTGTTAAAGTTATTCCCATGTTCAGTTTTCTCCACCTCCATCTGATTTTATGTCAAGTCTGTCTTATGCCTTCATCTGGCAGGGCTGTAACTGTTTGTCTCCCTCCTCTTTAGGGGAAGGGAAGAGGTGCAAATCTGTCTTCTGGATGGATGGGCATGAAGGGATGCCTGAGGGGACCTTGTCTACAGCAAACTAGTTTTCCCATTCATTTAACGCTGCTCTGGGTGGATTTGATGCAAAATCTGTATTGAAAGCAAGTGAAACTTTCAGGGAAAGTTACTTAATTTAATAAGCCTCTAAAATAATTAGGCCAAGCCTAACAGCTTTTCCACATTCAGAGAGGAAAGTTTTGAACAGCCCCTTTCCCTGGCCTGGGAACTCAGTTGTGACTGCTCACACCATCATGCAATATATAGCAGTTCAACCATCAGAGAGCATAAGCTTTCTCTGATTTTCCTGCTAGGAGCTGCTGTCAATGTTTTTCCTCTTTCATCTCTGTAGAGAGGATGATAGCGTATCTTCAGTTTAATGTTTAGCAATTAATTTAGGGAAAGGAAATGGAAATCTTGATTTTTTGAAAATTACTTCTGCAATGAATTTGCATGTGAACTGATGGTATAACTGTAAGAGCAAGAAATGAAAAATGTATTTCATCTTAAATCTTAATTTTTAGCTATTTCAACTGTTGCTAACAAAATCAGTATGTGCTACAGTGTTTTTCCATATCTTGTAGAAAAGAAGAGCACGAATGCAATCATTTGCATGTTACTCCTCTGTAGTTATAGTTGGCTTTAAAGTACATCAAGGCAGCTGATCATAGTCTCACTGATGAAGTAATTCTTGATTTACTGATCTAGTGTCTATAAAACTTAAATGAATCTACTCATTTTTGAGAGTTAAGTACACAAAATTAATTCTAATCAATTGTATAAAAGGCATCCCTTGAGTGGTGATCCATCATAGTGGATAACATTGCTGAAGAGAACAGTTCTGAAGAGAACAACTGGTTTTGCAGCTCCAGTATTTATGAGGCTTAGTCAAGAGCAGAGTCAGGATATGATAGTTCAATTTGTGATAGTCAGAGGTTTTTTAAAACTAAGTTGAAACAAATCCGGAGTCATGTAATGGCTGTCTGGTATCTCATACGTCTCACAGCAGTGCTCTGACCACCAGCTGAGAAGTTGCAAAATTCGCCTTTTGTTTTCCTCTACTAAGAACTTAATTGAAAAAAAATTATCTTTTTCTGCAGAAAAATTTGGCATCAGCTAAATGGAATCTTGAAAGAAAGAAAAGAAAAAAAAGGCAGTCAGGAATATTTGACCTTAACCTTAGTTTTCTAAGTACTATAGGAATTTGATAACTTTTGAATGACAACAGCTATCCCAATAGATAGATATTTATAGCGTACTGGACTTCGTTTTTAATAATCTAGAAATCACATAATTAGTTTGATTGATTGCATCAGTTTGTTGGGTTTTTTTAAAGTAAGAACTTCCAAATTGATATCTACAGGGGGTTTTTTAAAGATAGTAATTTTTTTATGAAAAAAAACCAAACCCACAAGTGTGAGGTACTGATATAGAGCATTGGATAAGGAAAAAAAAGCCAATTCAGCTTTAGACATAAAGCACTTCTCTCAAAGTACAGTTACATCTTCTGTGAAGGAAGAATAATTAAATTATATATCTCAGCTTAATGTAAAAGTCCCTCAGCTGAGCAATATCATATCAAAAATGCTTCCTAGAACTCTTGAAATAGTATTTTTAAGGTATTTGTACTTACAAGGGTATCTTTTGAGATACAGAAAGATTGATAAAACACTTTTGTCTTCACTTGTGAGCTTAGTTTCCCTCTTCATCTCAGCAGCTTGACTGCCCTGTGAAATCTCCCCAGCAGTGGGAAAAGGCTTGGATGAGAGTCCCCCAGGTGAGGAGTGCTGCGCCCTGGCACAGCCATTCACAAGAGGGCAGCTGCAGAGTACATACCAAGTTTCTTATGCTCCCTCCTCTTCTTCCCACCTCTCCTGCAGTCCACATGGATTTCAAAGGGTGGTTCCAGCAGAAAGATGTGATCAAGGAGGCACTCATGCAAAATCAGTGATGCTATACTTCTCTTATCTGAGGACTTTTTTTTTAAATTCATCTCTCCTCATTAGCCAGGGAAGAAGAATGAGCACTGATAAATTTGGTTTCCACTTATTTGATAGTTAAAAAACTTTGCATTCAAAAGGGATGAGGGCAGGAGATTAGAAGCCATATGCAATTCAAGGACATATTTAAGAAGAAATATTCATTGCCAGTTCCCCAGGGAAACCTTCCTTCTGTTTCATTGTACTAGAGAAGGATATCTCAACTGATGCCCCTGTGTCACAGCTGTTATTTACTAGCAGAGGGAGAGCGGCTGATGACAGGGATTTACATCTTGGGGCATTTTTCTGGGTTTAAGAGGAAATGTGCTCTTTGAGACCAAAATTGTGTCATAGAGCAAACTGCTAGTGGAACTTTTTCCAAAATAGGTTTTAGTGATTTTAACTGATTAAAAATAATAGACCCTATATATCCAAGACATATATCATACTGTACTTTAAGGATACAGCAAATGCAAGAAAAGATGTCAGAAATTCCACAGTTCAATTTTAGAAAATGTTGCTGTATTTCCTACCTTTTTTCTCTTAATCTTTTTTTTTCTGAAACTAATATTAAAGTCTGGCATTAATCTTGATAAAGTATGTGATGATACAAACATTTTTACTAATTTCTACTGCTGGCTAACTTTCATGGATCCATTCATAAGTTCTTAGAAATTTCTCAGTATGCTGGCTCTTCAAACACAGTTACAGCTGGGTTTTGTAGCGATGATAGATTCTTTTGCATTTTTTTTAAATACTGACTTGTAAAACATCTCTAAAGAACAGTAATAATAGTAGATTATTTTCAGATCATGTGGAATGCCTTTCAGCTTTTGTTCTCTTGCTCTTATTTTCCTGATTTTTTAGATTTCCTTCATTTAGTCTTCAGCATGTTGGAGGTTTGTTTTGAATTATTTTCTTGGTCCATCAGCTTAGTCAGTATGCATGCCTTAGTTCTTTAATGTATGGTTTTAATTTATGTTGGGATCAAACACTATGGAATGCTTTTCTTTTTAATGCTGAGAAATGGAAAAGACAGTTGAATTTAGTGATTCGGGCTGTGATCAAGCATATATGAATGTATTTTATTTACCAAATTGAGAGACTAGACAATTTAGATGTAAAGTGTAAAAAAGCAAGTAAAATGTTGAAATAATTATGTTTTCTCTCAATTCATGATGCTACATATTTGCAGAAAGATCTAGTTTTTTGTTATTTCTAGCCTTCATAATGTGGTGTCTTTCTCATTTAAAATTTATGCTAGACATCATTCAGTTGTACTACATTTCATTTCATTGCTGCAGACCTTGCCACTCTAATATGCTAAATAATGCATGCTAAGTAACGTGAACATAGATCTCCTTGTTCAGGTAGGCTGCCTGTGCAAACCTGAGATTTCATACCTTCACTGATGCTCTTGACCTTGATGCACCACCTTGACTTTTGTCAGCTATTGCCTTTCATGGCTCCAGCCTCTTTTATTCCTTCTACTTTTCAGATTGCTTTTTTAGCAGTTCAGTTAGTACTTAGGCTTGGATCTTTTCTCCTCTTTGCCCTTTCCATTCTTCCTTTATACCCATTACTGATTTCTGGTCCACACTCAATTTCAAGCTTGTGTTTATACACAGGTTTTAAATCCACCTCTCTGCTTTTAATCTTTCTTCTTGTACTGTATCCCACATCTCATTCTTTTGTTATTTATTCTGTAAACACAAAACTCATGCCAGATTACTCAATGCCTTTACTTGAAAACTCATGTTATGTCAGAGTTGGCGGTGTCATCATATTCATCCTTGTCAGGATCATCTGTTACAACATTTTTGGCTTTTCACTGGTTTGGGCCCTGAACATGCAGGATGTTTTTAAAAACAAACAAATGCAATGCAGGTGTGGATTAATGGTACAAAGCTTTTGATTGTGAAGTACATGGGATACAGATACTTAAGAGCAGCAAAGCATTCTTCCCAAATGAGTGTCACTGAGGAATTTGGGCTCAGAATGTGTATGTAAAACAGGAGAGGCACAAAGGAGTATCCTGTCATTTCTATTGACAGATAGCATTTCATTCTGCCAATCTGTCACCAGGAATCTTTGCTGTTTTCTTAAAGAGGAGCTAGGAGGCCAGAGAATGATCTGACATAGTTTAAAGAGTGCAGAGCTATTGAAGCTGTAGTTTCTCTGGGCTAGTTTGGACTGTAGCATTGCCTGGAGTTGTCCTGCCTCCTATAAACACTGTATACCAGGGTCCTGAAATGCATCCTTGAAAGGACCACACTATGAGTATGGAAGGCAGGAGTCTTCGGAATTGTTGGTACTGCACTGCTCCTTCTGTCAAATCAGTTTTGTTCAGCCCTGCCTCTTTTACCCAAAAGAAGGGATTGGGAAGGGAATGAAACTTCTTATAGTCTTTTTATAAAGAAGAAGAGCATTCTAGCATCTGCAGTGGCCATGGGATTAAGATGAAGATTGCTGAACT
The DNA here is from genome assembly GCF_003984885.1 of Neopelma chrysocephalum. NCBI lineage: Eukaryota > Metazoa > Chordata > Aves > Passeriformes > Pipridae > Neopelma > Neopelma chrysocephalum. Next base: position 3,602,340 of record NW_020897695.1, on the reverse strand, counting down.
CCTACCTTGAACTTTTCTGTGAGATGCAGCAGATTCCTCTAAATGTTCTTGAATGCTTTCCAAAGCGTCTTCATGTTCAAAGCTGTACGTAACACAGAGGCTGATGTTGTCTTCTAGGGGGCAGTAGTAGCCCGAGTCCCTTGGTACACAGGGGCAATAGCAGTTCTGCAGGAGCAGAGCATTGCTGGAAGCCTCCTGGCAGTAGTGCCAGGCTCAGGCTGGCCTCACCTCTGCAGCTAATCAGGTTGTCAGCCTCTGGGTTTCAGTGTGGAATCGTGTTTGCAGGGCACAGAATTTTGGTTTTGAAAGCATCAGTCAGTGGTAGGTTCACAGCACGTTAGAATTTATTTAGGGTATTTTCTCTCTTTACCTTTTTTTTCTTTTGATGTTGCAGGAAATATTCAGGAAGTCATTTTACAAGAACACTTGGAAAAAGAAGATGAAATTCTGGTTTCCTTGGCTGGTTTGAAGCAGGTACTACTATTGCTTAGCTTAACCTTCTTGTGCCCAAGGCTATTCATCCTTTCTATTTTTTCTCCTATTTTATTCTTTTTGTATACTGCTTTTTGTCTTTTTGTAGCTGTTTTACTAGGGCATCAAGCATTGTGATGTACTTTTATTTATAAAGGTAAAGTTCAGCTATAAACAGTTTTAATTATTTGCTCGATATTTGCTCCTGTGAAAGTTTTGGAGGCCTTGAACCAGAACTGAGGAAGTGCAACCCTGAATGCTGGACTTAAGCCACGCTATCATCCTTCTTAATGGAAATGTACTTGCTAGGCAGTAACCGTGCCTATGTCCCCATTATTTAAATGTGGCAACACTTAATGTCATTGAATTAAAGAAAAAATACTACATACATAAAATGAGAATGCTGCTGAGCATCTGTAGCTCTGATTATACTGTCCTCTGCTCTCAAAATACATTTTATGAGGAAAAATGTGACATATGTTAAACGTATAATGAGGTAGGGAACAATCTTAACAGTTTCATTCGCTTTAGATTTCTTGGATAGTTGTTTTCCAGATTCTGATACAACCACACTTAACTGTAATTTGTATCTTTAATCAATATAGATATGAATATTGACTTGCTTCCTGTCTTTTCAAAGCAAATATTTTGGGGAAATGGTTTATGAAAGCATTCTGCACAGAGCTTTAGAAAATACAGAATTTCTCCAAATTTTTAACTTACATCCTTTCCCCTTCCATTCAAAACAGATCAAGGATATCCTGAAGGGTTCATTGCGTTTCAACCAGAGCCAGCTGGAAGCTGAAGAAAATGAGCAAATCACTATTGCTGATGATCATTACTGTTCTAACAGTCAGAACAAGGGGGCAGGCGATGTCCTAAAGGGACCTGTTATAACAAAGCAACAGTTCATCTCAGGACAACAGGTAAGATAAAAACATCTCAAGCAGGCCATTGGTGGCCTTCCATTTTTTGGAGACTTCCTCTAGCACGTCCAGATATTATATGGGACACACCAGCATTCCTGGTGCTTATGGAGAGTGGTTGAAAGTGTATCTTTAGCCAGTGTCCTACTCCCATCAATTATTTTTATTGTAGCCTTATGCTCCACATGTGGATATTTAAGTCTAAGTGTTAGGTGATGTTTTGGGGGAGTTACTCTTTCACGTTGTTTAGTCACAAAATCACAGATTAATTTCTTACAAAACAATGTAAAAATTGCAGGTAAATGTTCCCATACCAAATGTTCCCACATGATTATTCTCATTGTCCTTGTCCTCCAGGATCCCATTATGTAAGAGCTGATTAACTGCATTGCAGTGTATTCATGGCTAGGGCCAAAAAGGAAGTAGCAAGGAGGTTGCTTTTACCTTCTACTTCATTGTATTGACTTTCTCCTTGAATCAGTAAACAATGTTTTCACATACAAAGCATACAGTCATAGCACAAGTTCATAGACAGATGTATTTTCCTTTGATGCTGAAAGGTCCTCTGTCTAAGACTCAGTCCGACTCAAACGATATCTTAAAAACAAGTACTTTTGTATATGCTTATTTCTATATTGGAGTTCTGTTAGGTCTGCCACCCCACTGCTGAAATTCACACTTGTAAATCAGCAGCAGCACTATCACCTCAAAGTCTAACTGAGCTTGCCATCAGTTTACTTTCGACAAGTTTACTTAGGAAGTACAGGAAGTATTTATTCATTTTCAGATAATGACACAGGGTCATTTTGATTTATTACACACAATTCCCCGGAGTTAGAACACACTATGTTAAAAACATATTTTAATTGTATTTCAGTATTAGAAGCAATACTGAGATTTCTTTTTTTATACTTAGTAATGGCACCTTCAAAGAGCAAAGCTTTGATAGAAAGCTTTCCTTGTTTGTTTAGCTGTTGTCATTACAATCACTACTTTCTGCTATAATTAAGCAATAGGTTAAACTGATGTAGCATATTGGAATGTTCATATAATGACCTCCTATTTTTGTCCTTTATCTCCTGGTATTTTATACAAAGTACCTTTGGCTTTCCTCCCAAAATGGCAAATAACGTTTTTCTGATGATTTTTCACTTCTAGAAACTGGAAGGTAGAATGATATATAACATGACAACATGCTGTATGTGTGTGTGCAGACCCTACTCATGCTGGAGAAACCCTTACTCAGAGGCTGGTCCAAACCGTGTATCATGGAGGTGCTGGAGATTTGTGTTTTGGGTATTGGGAGTGGAGCAGGTGAAGCTTGGTCTGCACAGGTTTCTTTCCAATGGAAACTTTTAGGGTGATGTACAATGACATTTGGTCTTATCCCAGCATGTAGTCAGAATATATACATGCAGCCCCAGGAACTGACTGGCATCTGTGGGTCCCACAATTTCGAAGGCTGCTTGTAAGTCAACTATGACCCATGTGAGTAGAGACTGTACAAGCTGAGCTGCTGCAGAGGATTAATGAGGCATTGGCACTGCATGGTTTATGTTTGGAGGTGCAGGACATTAACATGGATTAGCCTCCTCTCCTCTTATCTTCTGAAAGTTCCAATTATGATAATAAGAAACAGCCCCTTTGACAGAAAGAAAAAGATTAGAATTAGATGTGACAGTCCAGGAGGACTGTTAGTATCCCTAGTTAGTTCGGGATAGTTTGTCTGTCTGTCTCACTATCCCCTAGTTAGTCTGTGCTGTTTCTAAGCCCATCATCTTTAACCACCATGGCTAAAATCAAACAAAAAGAGGAAAACTTTGGACCCCTTTTAATAAAAAATGTGAAAATAAAACTGCAGAATTTAGTGGACTGTGAAATTAGACTGTTAATTTATGGGGTCAGTTGTTGGCCCAAACCAGGCCACAGCCTAAGCTTTTAGCTCTGCTGAAGAAAATGGGCTGCACTGGTGCCCTGGGTCTTGCTGGGAGTACTTACTGAGAGCTGAAAGGGGATTAAAAACAACCACTTCTACACCATTGAATGCATTTCTTGCTAAGTAATTTTTACTGTATTTGCATTTTCTGTGACTTTGGTAATGCATGTAATTCTACTTGGTGGGATTTATACTGTAGAGATTTTTCTGTGCTGCAATTATAGGGATATTTTCTAGGACAGCTGGAAAAGTTACCGGTATAGCTGTTCTGTAATTGAGATAAAATCTGGTCTTTTGTGCTTGGTTGTTATATAAGTATAAATTATCATTTTTGCTTTTTTTTAAAGTGCTCTTCCTCTTTTTTGCCTCAAAATCCCCTTCTGGAAAGCGAGGATAAGGATATAGCCCTTCTTTAGAAAGGAAAGCTGCAAAATTAAAAATGCAAAAAAAGTTAAGATAAAGGCTCAAAGAAATTTGTGATGTTTGGCCTTGGTAGCAGTATGCAGTTGACAAACAGAAGGCTTCTGTTGCTAAATAATGAATGATAATTAACACATTATCTTGCCTTTATGTCTGTTCAAAGAAGGAGGCAAAACGAGATGCTGTTCTTCTAAGCTTTCTTGAATTGTATCCTTGCAGTTTTAACTCATTCACAGTGTGAAGGCAATTGAAATAAGCCTGGTCCTAGTGGCTATATTCATCAGGAAAAATTGTTTGGAGAAGCCATATGGCAACGGGCGTAAGGTTGTTAACTTTCAAAGCTACTGGAAGTATAATTCTGTCATTTTTCATTTATTCAGTAGTGGCAGCAGATGGGAAAAAACATGCTTCACGTCAGCATGAGTTTCCTGAAACAGAAACAGGCAGAAGAAAAAGGAAGGAGGTATTTTACCTCTGGAAGTATCAGTACCAAAATACCAGTGTATGCCAGGGATAGGCAAACATTTACAGGAGGCCCTTTTATAGCATTTTGGAGTCAGTATCTCTGCTTTGCTGCTTCTCTGGTACTTCAGTGAGCTATAGGTCTCCTTAACCAAACCAAAAAGTGTGGGTAGCATGAAAAGTAGTGCTACAAAGCACAACACTAACGACAAGGAATTCAGATGAGTAGTTTTCTTTCCTTTCTTTATTAAAGGGCAAGATGATTTTTTTTTAACTGCACAAGAGTGCATTTTTGAAAGCAGAATTTAGGAAATTGCAACAACAGTCCAAAGTGTTTATGATGGAGGGCCCTTGCTGAGGGTCATTGCCAAAGGCAAGACACCCTGTTATCTTTGGGGGTGCTAGAGAGGAAAATACTGATCTTGATGAGCAGGTCTGTCACTAGGTAAGAACTGTGTTACCCTACACAAGGAGGCGCCATCTCAGGTGTGAGGACTTAAACAGAGCATTCTTGATAGGTTGGAATAATAAAGTCTATAGTTTTGCGAAATGAGACTTTACTGCATTCCCTGGGAGCATGGTGAGACACTGGAACAGGTTTCCCAGAGAGGTGGTGGATGCCCCATCCCTGGAAACATTGAAGGTCAGGTTGTACAGGGTTCTGAGCAACCTGATCTAGTTGAAGATGTGCCTGTGCCTTGCTGTGGGAGACAGACTATGTGACCTTTAAAGGTCCTTCCAACCCAAACTATTTTATGATTCTATTTTGATGGAGCAGAGCCACGGCTGTGTGCTGCCTGTGTCCTCACCCCCTGGAGATGGCAGCTAACTGACTGATGGCTCATGAAGACAGCATTTCAAACAGACAAGATGAAAGCAAAAGGCTAATTAACAACAAATGATGTCTCAGCTCAGAAGTGTTTAAATAGCGAAGTATCTCTCCTTGTAGAATAGATCTGTTTGGTTTTAACTTCATGGAAACTGCTTGAAGTTTTTGACATTTGGATTGCTCTGGTTCTGCGTGGATCAGGAAGTTTTGAGATCAATTTTGATAGCGTTCAGCAAAGGCTAGTTTTTGCTATTTCTAAAAGCAATCTGCTGGGTTTTATATGAATTTTATTAAGTCATCTCAGGAAAATGAATTTGTATCAAAAAAATAATAGATGTAAATTTCTATCTGTGTGATGACTGTCTTACACTGGGACCTGTAAAATTAAAAGAAATACTCTGGACTTAAGATATTTCCATTTGAATTGCAAAATATTAAAATTAATTTATTACAAAACAGAATACTATATGTTATACTTATAATAATATTAATTGTATAATATATTATATTATGTAATTATACCTATATACTTGCAGACAACACGCAAAAATTATAAATTATTAAACCAGAATATTTTCAAAATTTACTAGAAAGGGAGATATTTGAATCCTTATTCATATAAATTTTGGTCACAATTCTGTATTTGAATACATTTTCCCATTCAGCTTTGTGACTTTTAACAATTTGTAGCTGCTATGCAAATGACAACCAAAGACTTCTAGCTCCTTCATTTCATCGTACAGTCATTCTTAATCTCAGGTGGGTTTTGTTCCCTGAGCTACTCTACAGTCCTCTTTCAAGAAATTCTGATCTATAATCAGTAATCAAAGCAAGAAAATAATTTTCAGCTGTAATAATAAATTTGGCAAAATAAGTTTTGCTAGAGGGCATGGATACCATAACTCCACTTGTCACTTGCTGATGCTTGCGGTGATCTCCATACTCCAATATTACTATGTTGAAGACCCAAGAGAATCTCATTCATATTATTCCTGTTGTTCTCTTCTGTAACTGCTTTCTTTTTTCTATAATACCCACAATCTCTCTTTTACACCAAAGTGAATGTAAATTTTTTTGTTTGGTGAAAGAATCACAGCTGAAGGGCTTGTATCGCCACGTATGTGGACATACACACTTCCCCAGCTGCCCCTCTACTTCTCCTTTTTCTCAGTCTTGCATTCATGTAATCAAATATATTGGTTTCGGTATCACACCACTTCAAGATGCTTGTACCTACAGGCTGCTTGGCAGGTTGCATTATTACTCTGAAAAAAAATTGTGTGGAAGCAACCAAGAAAGCAGTCATGCTCTTTTTAGGGAAACATAGCGCTAGACAGGAATTGAATGCCTCTCTTGCAGAAGAAAACAAAGCGTTGTCCTTTTGGGTTGCAGCCAAGCTAAAAGACTGCCAGTTTTCAACACATGAGAAATCCCATTTTACTGTATATGGCAGTCTTCCTTTCTAATTACATATAGCTCTGGCTGGAAAAGCTGGGTTTCTCCTGAATATGGCTAGTATAATGGAATATAAGATTGCAACATCATGGAGTTTTCTGATACACTGATGTGCAGTCTTTTTCCACTACCTGAATGCTCAGGGACACACATTTCCCAAGGTCTAACCAGACAGAATTGGGATTCCCAGACCCTCATTTTCTGAAAGAGTTAGGAAATATTCAACAACACTAACCCTAGAAGCCCTGGGAGCCCTGATCTTTTGAACACAAACGGGTGCACACTAAACCGGTCTATGTGTGGCTCAGATTCCACAGGTCAGGGTTTTACTAGGAAATTTGATATCAAACCATTCCTCTGACAAGGTCCAAAACGCCATTGTTCATGCAAACCAGCAAAAAATTCCTCAAAACTACTTCTACTCAAAACTACTTCTAATTACTGCAGAAAACCAATATAATTACTGAAAATCTTCACAACTGTAAAGTATGTGTTTGATACTTAGCTGCTGTGATCACTACATGGATGCACTGTGATGATAAGACATGTAAGACTGCTATACCCAATAAAGTATTTTTAGTGTTATATTTTATGCTTTTGTAAATGACAAATAAATTATGTCATCTGAAGTTAATATCCGCTTTATTTTTTACTTTATTTGGACATTGCTACTTTTGGATAATAATTATTCGTTTGTCCCATTTCCATATCCCTGACATGCATCATAAAACTCGTTATTTGGTAAAAGTGGTACACACTTTAAGTCCTTTCTGTGCTGTTTTCTCACAGACTACGACTGACTCGAGCACTAGTGAGAACAAGAGTGCTGATGACTATATTATGGTTTCCAAAGAAGAGGAAGGAAGTAAAAGTGCTGTTCCGGAGCCGGTGCAGTCCCTTCAGGCACACAAGGAGTCAGTGGTGAAGCCAGAAGCTCCGTCTCGTTCTTCTTTGATATTCTCTGACCCACTGATGGGTTCAATTTCAGCCTCCTCCAGCAACCTGAGCTCCAGCCCTGATGACGACAGTAGTAACAACAGCAAAGATTCTGACTTTGCTATTGTCAGCCCACTGGACATCTAAAGAAACAGGTTGGGAGAGTTTGGGAAGTCAGTCATTACAACTCAGTTCAAATGCCTATGATTCCATGGGCTGGATACTTCTTAGGATCAGAAGGGCAGAAAATAGATAGAGGTAACCCATTTCAGCTGCCAAAAGCCTAAATTAAAATTAAAAAAAAAAAAAGGCAACACAAATTTGACCTTTTCAAAAATAATATACACCTTTTAACAACTGCCTTAAATAAAGACTCAGTAAAACCCAGTTCTAATATAGCGTTATTCTTAGTTATGCTTTTACTTTACTTAGGAGTATTTTTGCTATGGAACTGTTGCTTTCCCAAAACATAGAATAGTATGTGCTAGGTACCATAATGGAAATGTGTAGATACTTGGCATCAGACTTGAAGCAGCAAAGACAAGCCAGATTTAATGTCGTCCTTTTACAAAATATGCTTGACTGGGTATTCTGAGTAGGAAAAGGTACTGTTTCTTATAAGACTGTGATTAGAGAAGTAGGGAATGACTATCAGAAAGATTAAAAGGATCATCCTAGTAGTAAGTTTGTTCTCCCTTAAGGAATCCTAGTTTCTTCATTTTCATGCAGCAATAGCCTGAGGTGTGTTCAAGCCAGAGGTCTGTGTAGTTGTTCCTCAGCGCTTACAAGAGGCTATGTGACAAACTCCTTGAGAATGGGAAGCTATACAACAGAGCCTTATTTCCCTTTGTCTACTTTTTTTTCCCCTTGAGTGTCCCCAGTTCACCTCTTTCCCTCTTTATATTTGTCTACTTTTACTTCCCCTGGCATGAATTATTTTTTATTTTACTGAGACTACCACAGTTAAAACAGTAGGTGCAAGGGAAATAACAGTATTTCATAGTGTAGACCTGAGCCAGTTGAACTAAAACTAGCTTGAGTATGATAACTTACCAGGGAAGGTTGCAAAGTAAAATGAAATGTTCATAATTAAAAGCACTTTATGTCTCATTGCTATTATCTTCTATAGACTCTGTTTACATATATTCCTATACAATTTCCATATTTCTAGTCAAGAAAACATAATGGTGCAGCAGCGTTAACCAACAGAAAGTTTCTAATAAACTCTATAACTTGTTCTTCTATGGAAAAGTGTATTTCTTTCCCATCAAGTAGCTAGTGCATTTAATAAGAGCTTTTTCAAGTAGATAAGGGGGGTTTTTTTGTGCTCTCTGATCCCTTTAACCTCTATTGGAATTCAGAAAATTAAACCAGTGGTGAGTGGACACCTCCTCTTGCAGGGTCCACACAGAGCTAGCTTGAGGAAGGAATGCTAGTATATCGCTCTATAACAGCAGCAAAAAAAAAGTATTATTTGCTTTGAAGATGCGTATACATTATACTATGCAACAACTTCGTAATTGCATGGCGAAGCTTGTGTTTATTCGAAGGTAAGAAATGGTTGTTATTTGCTGCTTAGTCTGTAACTGTAGATGGAGTGAAGTACCGTATTCCAAAGATGAGGTGATGTGTGATTTGCTGGTCTTAGATTTTACAAGGTCTGTGTCAAAGGCTGAATTGAAGAGTTAATTGTCATGTAATTACATAGTAGTTGCCATATCCTTACATGTTCAAAAGCTGCCATGTAATTCTTTGGAGATTATTTGTGCCTTGTAAAATGTTAAAATACTAGAATGTTATGAGCAGGCATAGCATCACACCTCTCTGCAACAGAGTGATGCGACCAGTCAGATGACTGTTTAGATGAAAGATCTCAAATGCGTAACATTTACAAAAGGTGTTTATTTTGGTTTAATTTTAAACTTCATAGAAAATCACTATGGAATTCAGCATGCATGCCTGTCTTCAGGTTTATTTCATTTCCCTGAGTTTGCATGAATGCCAGGGGATTAGGTGGCTGTTGATTTATTTAGGTCTTTCAAGCTTTTCTAGCCTTAACCCATTAAGCAAGGCTTGTGCCACACCACCAAAAATGGGAATCTGTTCAAAAGCTACCTGTGGAAAGAGGAAAAAAATATTCTGGGGACAGAGAGAAAAGTTTTATATTCTGTAATAGATAAACCTTCAAAGATTCCAGTACTTTGGCGGGAGGAAATGTTTTTACTTCTTTTTTATTTTTTTAAGCATCAGTCTTTTGATTTCTATTCTAGTTGGTTGTTTCAGGGATCACATTGCTATTTTCTTGAACGGTCTCATTGCCAATGGAAGAGTGTGATTTTTACAGGTTTTTTATTTTTGTAAGTTAGTTGTATCTTTAATATTGCATATTTTAAAACAGCAGTAAAAGTCTGTAAAGATTTTGGGAGTTTCCAAGAAGTTTTCTCTGATCAGTGAATACTGATGAGCTGAATGCGTATCATGCCATGGGACATGATAAAAATCTTCAAAAGCAGAGAGATGATTATACGAATAAGAATAGAGCAAATTCCAGTAAATGAATCTGCTTTGGCTGTACCATGTCCTTCCATATCTCAAATATGTTGTCTCTGATACTTGATCATAGTGCAGAGATAGTTAGAATTTTGGTATATTCATCAAGTTAGAAACTTATAAGTTAGATAAAATGTCAAATTATCGTCCTGTCTTGTGTTTTGTTAAGAATATACTGAGAGAGAAATTGTCATTTAAAACATGAGATTATTCTTTTTCTCCAAAAATGACCTGTTCATAATGCTCATGGATAACAATAATCAGATAGAAAAATTATATGCGTTGCAAATTACCGATGAAAACTAATAAGGCATTAAGATATGTATCTGAGACTGTTGTACTGTATCTCATATCTGTAATTTATTACTTTAAAGTCCCTTGCATGTCATGTCAGTTGTATGTACTGCAGAAAGGCAGTATCATATTTTGACTAGGTATTGATTTAGTCGTGGAGCTTTGCATCTTTACTCTGGAAGAACATTTCGCCCGCTTTATTAAAGAAAAAATTAACAAAGTTTCTGGGCTGCGCTTGTGCTGTTTTCTCAAAAAAGAGGGAAAGCTTTTTGGCTAGAATACTGGAGGTATTATTTCTGAGAGATAGGGTGATTAAAAACTTCAGAACTATCGATATAAGCACAAAGTTTATTAATACTTTAATCTGATTTTATATATGTGATCCAGGGAATAAAACTGCTTGTCATTTATCTCAACTGAACAGTATAGAATATTTCCTATTTTACCGTGTTTCTTGTATCTGAAAATAACGAACCAGAATTTAACATGGTGTAACTTTTCTGCAATTTCATAAAACTCAGTATAGTTTCATCGTTGTGTCTCAGTCACAGTACCTGTTTCTGTACAGTACTTATCTGAATCTCAATACTTTATTTCACCTTCTTAACTGTTTCCTATGATTCTCCAGTATGTTCTCATTAGGTGGCACTGAGGCAACTATTTAAAAGATTACATTTCAGATTTAAAGTGTACTTTGCCTGGCAGTTACAATGTCATCTGTTCAAATACAGCAATCCTAACATGAACAGATTTCCAAATTCTCGGTGTCAGCCCTTAAATAGTACTTCTGATTTTGTGCTGCATGTGTTGGTCTTGAATGAATGATTCTAATGTTTTATTAGACTTGAAAAGGTGCAATTTCATAAAATAAACTTCATTTGGCTACAGAATAGTAATTACACTGTCTCATAATCTGTGCTGTTCTTTTGAGAGTGATTGTATACAGTCTCTGCATTAGTATTTCCTGTGTCACCGAGTCTGCTAGGCTCCAGCTTTAGCAGTTAGCTAAATTTAGAGATGAAAGAGCATGAAAGAAGGTCATCAGAGAAACAGCAACTTCAAATGTGCACACAGGCAACTTGTTTGCCTGCTTCTCACAACGTATTTAACCACTACAGTGGTAAGGGAGGTTTTAGGTATGTGGGAGGATCCTGCAAGAGGCAAAATGCATAAACCTAGAAACAGACAATGAGCCAGAAGGGCCGCAGCTTGAGACTCTCTTGAATTATGGGTTCTTTAGGGGAGGAACCATCTTTTTCTCCATTTGTACAGACCTTCTAGCATAGTTTGCCATGATCACAAACGCTGTCAAGATGATGATGATGATAATAATGATAATAATAATGTACTCCTTATTTCACCAGGTTTTGCTCTTTCAAACAGCGAGCTAGATTTAATTCAATAACAGTAACTCAGCTGATAGCAGTAGTGTAGTAGCAGAGAAGTTTGGTCCCACACTGCTAAAATAAGTGCAACTGAGGAGCAGTCACTTAAATAAATTAATTAAAACCAAAGAAACCCCATACCAGAAACAGGACAAAATTATTGCCAAATACAAAAAGCTGTATTTCTTTCCAGACATATACAAAGTATAAGAACTGTTTTCTTAATTGTGCTTCAGGTAGCCCTTGTGTACCTCATTTGACTACATCAGGTAGGTTTGTGCAAACCTATCTCTTTTTTTAGCTTGCAATAGCCTAGTGATGCAAGGATGTGGGAAGCATTAAAATATGTCAGCTGCAGAGGGAAGACATTGCGGTTCCATTTTCTGTGAATGGTAAGAATTTGATCTTTCAAATCCCTCTGATTTAACACTTTCACTGTCCTCCATGGTGACAACATGAAAAACCCTGTAATCATTTCCAGAGATCTGATGGGAACTCTGCTGCTTAAATCATCACATGCAGTTGTAGAGCTTTGAGATGAGAAAGTTTTCACAGCTTTGCCTTTGACTGTGAGCTTTAGGGACTGACTAACTCATACAAAGAAGCATTCAAAGATACTACAAATTATCATGTCAGTATTTGAGACCTTTTGGAATATAAATGGCTACATAATTTTGAGATGTAAGAATAGTTGTCACAATATCTTTACTTCACACCTGCTGTGTTAGTTGAATTCAGTGGATGGGGAATATAGTAGCATTTTCAGAGTATCATTATATTGCCCTTTAAAATAAGAGAGAATATAAAGCAAACAGATATTAAAAGGTAGATTGTCAGAGGTGTCATATAGCTTACTGGATAATATATACCTCTCTGCAATATTCAGGAACATTTATAATTTTTAGCCATAAATGGGGGGACTTGCAACATGCTGGAATACATGACAGAAAAAGTAAATGAACACAAGCCTGTTCTTAAAACCATTTTTAAAGCTCCGAGGATAAAAATACAGCAAAAATATTTTTTAAAAATGTTTAAATACACACAAAACTTGTTTAGACCTGCAAAGATTATCAGGTCTCAGTGAAGTTTCATCTAGTTTAGAAAAGTTAGATGGAACTCCGGCCTCCAGGGAATAGCACAGTGTGACTTACAGAAGCACCTAAAGGTAAGAGTTTGGGACCACAATCAACTTCTACTTCAGACCAGTAACTTTCAAAATCTGGAGAAAATTAATTCCAGTGTATAAGCAATGAATTGCACATGTCTACTAAGTTGTAAAGAAGTTGTGATGGGAGAGCCCCTCAGCAGACGCTCTTTCCAAACTTCTTTTGTTCTCATTTCCCACAGCCAAGCCCATCTGGTAGTTTTGTGATACCAGGCATAACCCATAAAAACTTCAGCTGTTTAATCTTCTTGAATAACTGAATTCTCAGTCACTGTGATCAAAGTTAGCCATTCATCCTCTGAGGATTCCAATACCCTATGCCTGCAGCCTGACCACCAGCCCAACCAGTGTGCTTCTTGTTCTCGTGTTAAATCTGAAATCTTATGAAAATCTCACAATAACTTATACAGCAGGTGCTATCCATATTCAGTCCTCATGACTTCCCTGTGGTAAGCTTTACTGTAAGTTTTATTGCCTAATATTTTCTCTATTCATACTTCTGTTGTAATATTTACAATCAAGAAAAAATAGAAGAATCTTGGCTTGGCTCAAAAATGCTTTGCTTTTTCTTTCCTCCCTCTCCTGGTAAAGTATCTTTGCTAAGGATTTTTGGTTCTTTTACTTGAAAAACAGCCTATGTGTATTTAAACTGCTTTTGAGGTGGAGTTCTGATATGTGTTGTCTTAAAAATGCTGAAACAAGACATTGATTTTTCCAAACCTTTTCCCGTACTAAGTGGGCCTTGAGTTAAGCATCAGCTTTAAAAATGCTTGGGCAAGGGCCGTGGGCTGCAGTGTTGATGGAAAGATGGACCAAAAGATGAAAATTGTATTTGTTACCTTTCATGGATCTTTAGGCTTCAGAGTAAATAAAAATGGGAAAGCAATTGCTAAGCATCATTAACCATGCTGGCATTGCAGTCACTGCAATGTGCTTTCCTCAGTATTTTCTTTCTGTGGGATGCAAATTTTGCATCGTAGAGTAGCTTATAAGCAGAAAAGAAAAATCTCCTTTTTCATGTTTTGACACTTTTGCTGTATGTGAATATTACGTTTTTTTAAGAAATGTTTTTATTGTTATACATCCACAGAAGGATTGCAACAACTTCTCTCCTCTTCTCCATGTATCAGACATTTTGAAGTAGGCAAAAGAAAAGAGAGAGAAATAGCATCTTTAAAATTCTTGTAATGTAAGTGTTGAGTGTTTTACTTGGTGGGATTAGTATGTTTGGTAGCTTGCACCAAGTAGAAAACCAACATCTATTAAGACATGTTGGAAAGAGAAAAAATGTCTACAGTTTTTCATCTGTCTGAGCGCAGGACTCTGTTTGGCTGGTGCTTATTAAGGTGCATTTGGCCTTATTGAATAAAGGTATATGATGAATATGGCTTCTGCAGATTATTTTTTAATAAAGAAAATCAGTACATGCTTTTGCATATGAAATTTCCTATTGTTTTCTAAAATCTTTCATTCTCTGTAAATACCTTTTTGGGCTGCTTCTATAAGATATGTCAAGACTTTATTTTCCCTTCTCATCATCCCCTGTCTTCCTCTCTTGTGCCCTGGCATGTGTACAACCTGCAGAACCATCTCATCTCCCCACCTCTGTCTACCCCAGGGTGGGATTTATGAGAGGTCAAGTTGCAACTCATTTGGGGAAAACCACACAAAGGATGTGAGGGTACAACACAAATCACAGCCTGACCCAAATTAGCAAGTCACACCTTGCCAGAAAACATTTGTTGGTTCTCTGACCTTGCAAAGCCACAAGCATACTGTCATGGTTTGAGAGCCCCAAAATCCAATTCCCTAGTTCTAGCCCCCCTCCCACATCTCAACCCAGTGTGAGATGGGTTTCCACACAAGACTCAAAATGGGGGGAAGGGAATATATATTACAAGACTGTACAACAAATAAATAGTATAATACATCATAAACAATCTTAACTATCTCTACCATGACATACAGTATTTACAATGGATCAAATCTCTTCTCCATTCCAAATAAAAGTCCAGGAGGGAAGAAGGGAAAGATCCTTTCCTCCCTCAGAGCAGCAAGTCTCTCTAAGGCAGCAGTTTCTCTCTGTCTTCCATGCAGCAGCTGTAGCTGGATCTCTGCCAATACACACGAGGGGATATCCAAGCCCCTCGGCCCTTCGTCTCCAAACGAGGGTCTTCTCTTCCGTGGGCTGCATAGCAGGGACAAGACTCGCCTCACCACGTCATATCATGGGGTGTAAGACATCCCATGAAGGTCCCTTCCTCAGGGGATTCAACCCTGAGTCAGAATGTCTTGGGCAGCTTTCAGTTGAAGGCCTTTGCCTCAAGAGTTCTATCAGAGCTTCTGTGCTCTGATCTCAGGCTGCCAGCTTCTCAGTAGCAGCGAGGGGGGAAGGCCAAGGTCACCCCCTCCACATTCTTGTCTGACCATCTCAGTCCAGCTTCGGGATGCCTCTGAGCTTCTCAGCTCCTCTCTTTGCAGCAGTGCTGCTGCGTTTTAGGACTCCTTTCAGGTGGGAGTCCACCACCCCCTCCTCTCTATGAGAGGAGAGGTCTCCAAGGAGTTTGGGGGTTCTGGTTGAAGTCCTTACCCCAAATTCTCTCTCTCTGTAGAACTTAGTTCTCTCTCTACTGCTGCTCTCTTTCTCTTCAGACAACTCTGTGTCTTCTTGCCTGGCTGCAATGTCTGTTTGCTGCTCCTTATCTACTGCTGGCTCTCTGCCACCGCTTCTCCTCAGTCAGTGCTGTTCTTGCTGCCACTTCTGCTGTCCACGGTGGAGGAAAAACTCAGCTGCAGATACTTAGCCCAGTCTTACACTGTTCCAAGTCCCTGTAGCCCCCCAGTCGGGGGCTGGGGGGGGCTGTGGCCCCCCAAAGGGGCTCCTGCCCCTTCCTCGTGGCTCACAACATGGCTACTTCAACTACAACAACTACAACTACAACTACTTTCTTTTCCAGTCTAAGTGTGATATGTTTACATTTTGCAGGAGCACTGATTGGGTCAAACCCCAAGGGTCACGACCCCCTGGGGGTTTACCATTTATAACTCTAGGGGGGAAAACTGTTTCCCCCCACCACAACACTCCACCCCCTGCTCCTGCGGAATCTAAACATATCACAACAATTTGAAAAACTCTAATCAACATGCAATCTTCAATAAATCAAAATATAATCAAAATCTCTCTACTGCACATCAATATAGCATTATCACAAACTTAACTCTACTCTGAGTACTTATATCACTATAGCTTTACTTTTTCTAGAATGGTACAGTCTGTGTTTTGTCTGAAAACTTTTCCTGTTATCACAAGCATCATAGCTCTTATCTCTTTATCTTGATCGAAACCATCCTCTGCTACCAAAAATGTCATGGTTTGAGAGCCCCCAAACTCTTTGGAGACCTCTCCTCTCATAGAGAGGAGGGGGTGGTGGACTCCCACCTGAGAGGAGTCTTGAAATGCAGCATGCACTGCAAAGAGAGGAGCTGAGAAGCTCTTAGGCGTCCCGGAGCTGGACCGGGACGGCCGATGGAATGCGGAGGAGAGTTTCCCCTCCATGCCACTGCCAAGCTGGCAGTTTTGAGACAGAGCACGGAGCTCTGCAAAAGGGGCTTGGATCCCCTGAAGATACAGACCGTCGCGAAGACCCCTGCGCTTCATGATATGACCGTGGTGGAGCGACCTTTGTCTGGGTGAACGCAGCCCACGGAAGAGAAGACCTTCGTTTAGAGATGAAGGGCCGAGGGGCTTGGACTCCCCTCATGTGTATTGGCAGAGATCCAGCTACAGCTGCTGCATGGAAGAGAGAACGAGAAACTGCTGCTCTAGAGAGACTTGCTGCTCAGAGAGAGGAAAGGATCTTTCCCTTCTTCCCTCCTGGACTTTTATTTGGAAGGGAGAAGTGATTTGATCCACTGTAAATACTGTATGTCATGGTAGAGATAGTTAAGATTGTTTATGATGTATTATACTATTTATTTGTTGTACAGTCTTGTAATATATATTCCCTTCCCCCCATTTTGAGTCTTGTGTGGAAACCCATCTCACACTGGGTTGAGATGTGGGAGGGGAGCTAGGACTCGAGGATTGGATTTTGGGGCTCTCAAACCATGACACATACCAAAAGTCACAGGCTGTTGAGGAGTCAGGCCTTTTTTGAAGGGTAAGTATTCATAGGAAGCAGTCTGCATGATAGAACAATTTACTATTATTTGAGAATAACTTTACCTTCACAATCAGAAAAGATGAGTATAACTTTCAGCAAGTTTATTAAATGTACAGCAAAGACCTCATAAGTACAGAGAAGCAGCCCAAAATTCTGTCATTTCATAAGCCTTTGTCATCAATGCACACTGTGGATGCTGACATGATCAAGATAAATACAGGCACTGGGCGCTGGTGATAAAAATACAAACTCCAATGTCTGCTGAAAAAAGGCTGATGAGGGCAAATAGAAGCATAAGGTAGGAGACAGGTGAGTTCAACAAACTGTGAAATACCACCCCTTCAGAAAGAAATCGTAAAAGTTTCAAGTATACTGGTTTTATATTCTCTAAGATAAAGTCACCACCTGGTTCAAAATTATTTCATTGGGAAATTTTATGTAATGCTTTACAGAAATACAAAATTTGAAATATATACAAAACATATACAAGTAATTATTTCAGTTCATGACATTTTAAAATTCCTTCATCAAATCAGTGATTTTTGGATGGAGGGGAGCTTACCTTTAGTAAGAAATAAAATCTACATCAGACAGATTAGCCTATGCTGCAGGATGCTCCTTGAGAACAGAGCCAGGCTTGGCAGCTTACGCTCACAGCCAGGCCTCGCATTTTATGGTGCTGGCTGCTGGATGTTGGAGGATTCTGACCTGAAAACCTCAGTCCTCTAGGAGAGCCGGTGAGCAGCACAGTCAGGGAGAGTTCATACACTGAGGCAAATGAAGCTGGCTTTGTATATGCCCCAGCCATCTGTCTGTATGGCAGACTGGGATGCTGTATCAATATCGAAACCATTAGCTGTGTGATTAGCATTCACCATATTTTGGGTGAAAGAACATTAGGTTAACCCAAGGTTATAGCAATGTGCTGGGAAATGTCCTCCCTAACCTCATCATGCATGCAGAGCCACCGTGGGGAGAGGTAAATCCCCATTTTCAGAGCCTGTGGTTCAGAATTGTCTGTTAAATGCAGACACCCAGCCTGCTTGGATCAGACCATCCTGAATGTAAATCAGTGCACTTCTACTGATGCCCACAGCCCACAGCAGCTTATTCAGATCAAGATATGTTTCTTTTTTCCTCCAGCATCTGCTGGCCTAGATAACCATGGGCATCAATGGTTCACTGCCGGGCTTGGGGTGGCACTGCAATCCAGCAAGTCAAGGTAATAAGAATGGTCTCCAGAAACAAAGGCACCAAGGGAAAACTTTTTTTTTTTCTGATAAGAGAATCTGTTAAAATTTGAGAGTTTTAGAGAGAATGACTGAGGATTAAGCCTGTTGAGAGCATTTTGCATATCAGCTACGTTGCTGTACCAGTGACTTGGGAAACCTGGATGCTGGGGAGAGCTTCCTCTCCCCTCCTGCTCCATCAGAATAGCTCCGTGCTAGCACTTGTTCATCTCTGCAAGTATGTCCTGATTTAGGACACCCATAAGAAGTGACAGGTCCTTGTCCTATCCAGGGTCAGCGTAAATGCTCATTGGAGACAAAGCCCCTAAGTATCCCTTGGTCTTCAAAGATACTAGGCACTGATCACACTTTGACTCATGAATCTGGTTGGTTGTGCATAAAACATCTGTGTTAAAAGCATTTTTACACCTCTGCTGTGAGCAGTTTACCACAGATCCTCCCTTTCAGCTCCTGTCTCAGCTGCTAATGGCATGAAATCACATAGCAAAACCCAGCGAGGGTGGCAGCAGCTGGCGCTTCTTGGAAGTCATTGCCTCAGTTCAGGGAGGTCTAGAAGAGGAATCACAGGCCACAAGGTGCCTCCGCACTGGGCCGAGGACGGGACACTCGCCAGCAACCCAGTACTGAGCACTCGCAGCATACGGACAGCACACACCTGGCCCTTGCCCACTTTTTCAGTCGCTGCATTGATTTTGGGGGATCCATGGTCTGCCTGGCACCCATTCTGTGGCGCGCTCCCTGCCAGACATCCTCCCCATGCTCTGCTCCTGTCGCTGTTCTGGGGCTATTGTGGAGGTCATGGCAAGTTTGCAAAGGCTATTGGTGGGAATGGGCACTAAGCCTCATACAGGTGGGTGTAGTCTAGTTTTCATGCATCCACATGTCCTCCAGTTTGGCTGCATCGGGGGAGAAAGGTCTCCCTTTTGGTTGTAATTGGCTTATTGCTGAAAATCTTCATTACAGAGTTTTTCTTGGGACTTGAACTCAGAGGTAGGGTGTGGGGGCTGAGGAGGTTGTCTTTCTTCAGTCTCTCAGAGTCAGGAATGTATTGGGGCTTATTTTCTTTCTTTTAAATGTGCAGAGACCCTCCTTCTGAGGATGGGCACACTGCCTCGTCGGTGCTGCTTTTTGGCATTGGGTCACCAAATTGCCACCAAGCTGTGCTCCAGAGGGGGCAAGTGGTACCACCAGTGATGGTGGGAGAAGTCTGCATCTGAGCAGGTAGAACCACCCCATGCACACCCTGAAACCCAACCTTTGCCACAGCCTGTGTTACCAGCAAGCTGGGGAGCACAGCCTCCAAGTTTCTTCATGAACTGGGCTCTTCAATAAGCAGAGCATGAAGAACCCTGTTACCAAAGGTCCTCTACAGTGCAATGCATGGGCCAGGCGCTGCCCTGTGGACTGCAAGTGCCCCACGGCAGAATAAATCTGCACTGACCTGAATCAGCATTAAAAATAGATCCCAAGATACAAGACTGGGGGGAAAGGCACAGCATAAGCTCATTGCCACTGCTGACTTTTGCATTTGAATAGATTTTCTTAAACAAGTAAACAAGAAGCTAACATCTGGTTAGACTTTTGTTATGGAGTCCATGTTTTAGCACCATAATTACTGTTGCATTCAGAGTTTTCCTGAATTCCCTTATTTTACATTTCATGTAGTTTAATGAAAGTGGCTAAGAGATTTTGCTGAAAATGCTTGTGTAATATTGATTAGGAGGATAATTTTAGGAACATTTGGCAACTAGAACACATTTTCTGTTTCATAAAAAATACTTCTTTTTCCAAAAAAATGTTTTATATATATATAGTGTCTCGTGATTAAATGTTATATATATATATATATGTGTATATATATATATATATATCTAGTGTCTCATGATTTTGAGACCTACCTTCTCAGCTAAAGATTGAAGATGAGTTTTTCAGAGCAAAGGTGTAGGAGGCTAAAAGAAACTAACTGCACCGTGATAATAACGAGAGGAGAGTGTGAGTGCAATATGAAGGCTGTTGACTCTAGTTGCATCAAAACAAATTTACAAACAGCTCAAAGAATAAATTGAAGTACGCATTAATAACAAGGGCCTTAGTCACATTAGGGCTTAATGAAGGGTTTATGAAATAGCAGCCTTGTAGTACTGTCCTTCAGAAGTGATTCACTAGGATGGGTCTGATAGCACCTGAATTTAATTTGTCCAGTGTATAGGGCACTTAGGAAGGGAGACAAGGATATGTTACCGAACATTGCTTCAGGATTACCAATCAATTCCAGAAAGTGAGAAATTCTCCTGGAGCATCTGTGCTTTGCCAGATGCAGCTTGATGTGCAGCAAATTCAGACAACATTAAAATCAAGAGTAAAGCCTACACTGAGCTCAGACTGTACACAACTCTTGGTAGGAACAGTGCAAGAAATGGGGACTGAAAGAGAGGTTCAGTTCATAACAAATGGAGGTTGTCAAGCACTTATCACTTAATTGCCTCAATGCAAGGCAAAGCACTGCCTTTTCTGCCCCAATTGGACACTTGCCCATGCTGGGGTTTTTTGGTTGATGACCTGTGACTAAGGAGCCTGAGATTCTCCAAGAACAAATACTACCATCTCTTCTGTAGTCTCTACGGTCATTATAGAAACAGGGAACTCCTTGTGCTCCCATCCCAGCTTCATTAAGGTCCATCAGCTACCCAAGTGTCATACAGAGAATCGAGGAGACAAGTAATTCTGCCTTGCTGTTGGAGAAGACTGATGTGACAACTCATCAGCAAGCTAGAAGCGTGAACGCACAGCCAGTGGGCAGAGCTGCACCAAGTGGGAGCAGGAGCTGGTTGGTCTTTGGTTTGGTTGTAACCTGAGGTAATCTTCAAGGGTAGAGTGGGCTCATGGGTAGGATGCCAGACGGAGTTGACATCTGAATGGATTAGGTGCCTAAATACCACTGAAGTGGATATTCGGATTTAATAGCTCAAGTGCTTTGCCACTTCTGAAAATACCGCCAGCAGCTTTGAAAGTCTTGTCTGAGCTGTTCTGTATGCCATTTTCCAAGCTCTGGAGAGTATAATTATAGCTCTGTCCTAATATTGCATAACGAATACATGAAAAATTATATCCTCTGCTGCTGAGGTAATGGGGAGCCCCTGCTTTATTTTAGATTGATAGTTGGAGCTTGTTTATTGAATAGAGCATTTCTAAGGACTATAAATTTGGAAAAGAAAGAAAAATAGTTGACTGCAGAGGTAAGTTTAAAGGTACTATAGATATATCATCAGTATCACATACTTGTTTGTATAAATAGGTACATGCAATGGGAGTAATTGGATCAGACGTTATTTGATACATTTAAATAAAGTTGCTGCTCTGACAAATCATTCTGTGACAACAATAACTCTCAGGGCATGGAAATATTGACTGATAGATGCATGACTTCTCCTGACTTATCACTTCCCTATGTGTACTAATGCTGAAAATACAGACAGTGCCTACTCTTTGCCAGGGACTGGAAAAGTAATTCATGCTCTAGGTTACCTTTGTGGTTTTCAACAATAAAGGCTGGACCAGCTTTATGCTTTCATTAAGGAATAAATGCAGCACAGACAAAAAAGGGTGTTGGACAAGTCAGCCTCTGCACTGTTACGTGCCAATTTAGCCAATATCATGTAGTGCAATCTCTCTGCAGCATGAGATAATGAAAGAATTCAGAGCAGGTTCTTCTGCTCAGAGTCTTTCACAAAGTACATTTCCAGATCTTTGCAATTCAACCTATTCTGCGAGGAGGAAGAAGTAATTCTGCGTGCACGTGTGGTTTTTTATTTCAGGGTGTTTATTACTTTTACATAAAATTGCTGAACTTTATTTGATTCATTAGTTCATTTGCTTTGTGGGAGAGGAAGTTTCCTGGGGGGGGGGGGAAAGAGTTGTAGAAATCTGTGCAGAACAAATATGGTATGCTTTGATGTTTGAATCTGGAAACCAAGACTTCTCCTTTTAGAAAGTCTGAGAAAGAATACCAATGAACTCCTACATATGGGATGGCTTTAAATAATCTTCTTTAGGCTGGGAAACTCTAACATTAACAGAGGACCTAGTATTTTGGGGGAGCATAAACAAGCCTTTATGCAAGGATGAAGGGATTTTGGACAAGGATGACCTAGCCAAGATCAAACACCAACATGCTCACAATTGGTTTGAAACATTTTGGCAGTTGCTATATTTTAACTTTTCCCTTTGTATGTACTGAAAACCATCATTAAAACAACAAGTAATTAGCTTGCTATGTTTATCTGGCCTTAAAGAAGGTATTAGCGTGGTGGTATTTGACAGTCATCATAATCACAGAGAGGACTGTTCCCTCAGCTGTTAACTTGCTTTATAAAGCAAATTGCTCAGCGTGCCTTTGATACAGTAAGTTTTTAGGATGGAAAGAACTTACTGCCAGATGGCTGACACTGCCAAACTGGTCTTTTACAATGATCTTCACCTTCCAATTGCTATGTAAAACCAGCTGCCCGTTCCTCCATATCTGAACATCTTAGGTAGTGAGATTCCCAACGGACCTCCCAACATCCATGTTTTCTATCTTCTAATGGTAAAAGACTAAGCACAGGGCACAAATATTACTCTATCGGGACTGATTTAAACTTCTTTTGGAGAGTGGGGGGAGTGGGGGACTCCTCTTATGGTGGAGAGGAATTTTACCAGCATTGCTAAAGTTGTTCTTAGACAAGAGAGCTGTGTCCAAGAACATCACTGGAAAGCATTCCCTAAAGATCTGAGCTGAAGTTTACCTCACCCCAGATATCTCTTTTGGAGCTATAAACTAAAAACGGAATGGAAGTTAACACGCTATTTTCCCCAATTCTATCCTAATACTTTTTCATTGTTGTTATTATTGTGTTTCTTACAAAACACCCAATGCGATTACTAAGGCTATGAAGCCCTTCCCTTTCAGATCATATGATAAATAACCTAGATCAGGGTAATTTTAGTGGAGAAAAAAATCACCTGCTAACAGTGTACTTGATGATATACTGAGAAGTATGGCCTTCAGGAAGTGGGGAGATGTCATTCTTGCATGTTATCTTACTGTATTTCCTGTAAGGCTCAGCATGTTGGTTGAAATAAACAAGGGTGCACCCAGATGGGTGCTACAGGTTATTATGAGCTGAAATAGCAGGTAGTTCACACTATTTGTGTACAAAGTTTCAGTTCCTTAATAGCATACCAAATCTTGAAACTAGGCTTATACACTTCTGTTGTACTTGGGAAGAATGTACGTTTCTCTAGGAAGGATTTCTTAAGCAAATACAGATCTTCATGCTTTTGATTATAAATTCTGTACAGTGAATAGTTTATGTTAACCAGGATTCTCAAATAGAACCAGTGAAAATGCAAAAACTACTTCTTCCTTTTCATGAGAAAGCTTCTAAGAGCATATAAATATTTTGTTAGAAGATCCATTTCAGCTAGCAGACCTCCAGAAACTAGGGCATTGAGCTGTAAATTTCACATCCTGGTTTTTCCTTAATACCATCTGAGGAAAATAATGGAATCTAGGCTTTACTGTCTTCCCACAGATCATACACAAGATAATGGTGCCAGCAAAAAGGCTATCGCTTGCTTTGTTGTGCTGAGACTGTCACCAATCATGTGAAGCCTAAACCTCGTATTAATCTCTGAACCAAGATGGCTTTATTTTCAAAGTGGCAAGCTTCATTTAAAAGCTGTATATGGCTTGAGGTTCTGGCTGCCTGAGGCTGCTGTGGTCTATAGGCCTTCTTACA
Source organism: Neopelma chrysocephalum (assembly GCF_003984885.1). Taxonomy (NCBI): domain Eukaryota; kingdom Metazoa; phylum Chordata; class Aves; order Passeriformes; family Pipridae; genus Neopelma; species Neopelma chrysocephalum. The sequence goes on along the minus strand of NW_020897695.1, from coordinate 3,578,315 downwards.
GTGGCCGTATCTCATCTGACTCCTCAATAAAACATGCTACACTCACTCACTGCCCTGCCAGGAGAAACCGAGATGGGAAACTTTGCTTCTTCCCAAGCATTGCAGCAACATCAATACCACTGGATTTTTGTAGATATTTTTTGTAAATCCTGTGTGTTATGTTGACAAATAAGGATATTTCATCAAGACTGTCCTCAGATTACTAACTCACACAAGCCAAGGAACTGCATGTCTCATCCTCTGCAATACACTCATTGTGGCATTGGTACAGGAAGAGGAGACCTGTCAAGGCTCTTTTTGCCACAAAGGATTCAGATGTTGCACAGAGGAAACTGCAAACCTGTCAGTATTGTTACCTAATTCTCCATTCTTCAAATAGAAAAAAAACTTCTGAGTCTTTTCAGAAATGCAGCAATGGGACAATTCATGTCTTGGTCTCCATTTTCAGAAGAAGCCTCCCAAGTGGTTACTGCTAAGAACTTGAGTCTTCTTTTTCACTTTTAATGTAACAGGAATAATATTAATGGGCTTTGAGTGTTTGTTTGCTCATTAAGCAGTCAGTAGGAGCTCACTTAATGGAGCACAAACTCGCAGTTATTACATTATCACTTAATTATTCAGCCCTGACATCACTGCATCTTCACAGCAGGCACCCGCACAACTTGGAAAAGGGTGCATTTCACTTCAGCCTTGTACATCTTGGTGAAAATAGGGTAACAGGAGTGACTGGAGGCAGCACTGTGGCAAACTGATCCTGCCTTACTGGATATAGCCTTTTATGCAAACCAAGCTTTTGGCATAGAGCACAAGCCACGGGAAGTTATTCTGAAATAGGGCTGCTACAGGGAAGAGTGATCGGTGCAAAGGGGCTGACAGTAAAAATGTCACATTGCTGTACAACTGTACTTGCCAAGATATTTTTAGGTTGTTTAATGGGTAGAAAGAAAGAGAGAGATGGATGTTTTTGAAGTGGTAAAAAAAGTGTTCACCTAAATTTCCTGAAGTCTCAATTCTTGTGTTTGTCCACAGGTAAAACAAATTTAACACCATGAATCTGCTGTTTCTCTGTGAGTTAATTTCTAGAGTAGCCTTCCATGTAGTCCTTGGAGAGTTACCTGTTTCTGGAGTCTTTCCTAAACAAAATCTGGTCAAATGTCCAGGCAATACAAGTCAAATTATCCCACCTCTCCACAAGGCTGTGCTACAGGGGAATGCTGTAGACTTTTTGTTCTCATAGTGGAGTTTCAATCATTCTTCTTTCAAACATGCAACACAACAAAGGTCAGGTGCCATGCAGTGTAAGAACTCAACAGAGTCTCCTTGTACAACAGATACATTGCCAAAGTCAGTCATTGTTCAGGTGGTAAAATTGGGGTGAGTCAACAGTGTTCAGCTTTGCAAGGCCGTGCTCCAGCTCACTACAGAAAATGTGCAAAAGCAGCAAGGAAAACAGGCAGGAATACTCTGCTCAAGGGTTTGTGGGTTTTTTCATTGTTCTGTGCAGAAGAATATGTTCTTTTATTGCTTTCTCACGGGAAAAGAAAAATCTCTTTGGGCAGAATTTTCTTTTACAGAAATGACTGGCAGATTCACTCAGCAGCACAAGCCTGCGGATAAGTGATTGTTTCTAATATACGGGAACAACTTTTGCAGGAAGTCCTGGAAGCACAACTTTTGAATATCTTCAGTGTTAAGAATACAATGTGACACAGGAATTTGGATTCACCACAATGAGATGAGGGGCTGTGAAGTTTAGGGTGATGACCTTACAGATAATATTTGTTGCTGTGTCAGTCTGAGATTTAAAGGTGATTTTAAAGGATGATGTGTAAAGGCAGAAATGTTTTTGTTCCATTGATATTATCAAGATGCCTACCTTTGTGTTGAGTCAATGGATCAGGATTTAGGAATTTGCAGCCACAGAAGGATCTCTTCATCCCCTTCCCTTCTTTATTTACCTTTCTGTCTGTCATTTTCTTGTTGTAGTTAGCAAGACAACACAACAGTCATTACAGCTGGTAAAATTCATAAAACCTTGTTTAGCAGAAATTACTCATTTTCTGTTGCCGGAAAATTGTCTGAGAAGAGGAAGCCAAGAATGTAAGGGCAAAATACAGTCAAACTATTAATAACACATGAGGCTCGAGAAAATGGCTCTGATGACTTGTGGAATGTTGAATATCACATAAGAGTGATCCCATATCTGTACATACGGTTTGAACTCTACCTACTTAAGAAGTTACTGCCTGGTGTGATTTCACTGAGTTTTTTGGATCTTTTGGCTGGTTTGTGTAGACTTTAGAAATCTTTTGACTGTCTTATACAGGCAGGAATGTATTGGAGGTACATCAGATCTCTGATAAAGTGCTGTATAGTCTGCATATTAATTCTATGCATTCTGTACTAAGGCTCATGGAATTTTCATGAGGGGAATGTCCTCTGTATGCAACACAGGAGAGGCAGCAGTTCTGGCAGAAGCTGACCAGTAGGAGCCCTAGAATCTGGTGCATGCAGATGGTGGGGTTATGAGCTTCACACTAGTTTTCTTCTCAGAGATGCCTTCATTGCATATTTAACCTAGATGACTGCCATTTGGGGGTAAGTACCCCCAAATAGCCAAATATAGCTAAATTCAAGTGTAAGGAACTGCACTGACAAACTAAAATCCAGGCTGGTATCATATTCAGTCTTTTTGGTCTCAGGGTGTTCTGCAGCCACGAAATCTTCTTAACATTTAAAGAATGACTCAAAGTCATCCTGTGATTTATTTTCCTGTCCCAACAATGTTGCAGGAAGAGTTTACAAAATTGTCCAGTCACATAGGAAAGCATGACCTTAATTCAATTATTTATTCAATAAACAATTTCTGACTTTCTGTCTATAGCTTTGTTCCAGTGGAAAATAGCTATAAACAGCCAAGGATGGTGACAACTTGTACTAGTATCTGGCATCAAGACAAATCTATTTTTGGGAAAAGGAGGAGGTGCCTGATAAACCCAGGACATACTTGGACAGTTCCTGTGGCCAGCCACATGTTACCTTGAGAAGTCTGAGTAGCTGCAGCAGTAGGTGGGCTTTGCCAGCTGCATACTTCTGCTCCAAGGAGGCCAGCTTTCTCAAACAGCAGGTGTTAGCTGTGCCACAGCAAGACACACAGAAGTCATGCCTGCTTGCAGGAGAACAGGAAATACTGGGCTGTCTACCTCCCCAGTGCTAGTGGTGACCAAATTAGTTCTTAAGTAGCACCTGTGTAAATTTGCTGTGCAAACCACCCTGTGGCTGGTCCATGTGTGGTGAGGATTGCTGAGGTCTACATAAAGGGGTAATAGATATTCCAGACACTACAGTCATCGGAATGACCCAGCCAAAAGTCTTCTACAACACCTCCAAATGTACCTACTTACCCCACAGAGAAAGTATTACTCACACATCATGGCAGCCTTCACTGGAGGAAGTTAGGAATCTGGAGTATACCAGAAAGGTGCCAAAGCATACCAGAGACGCAGTGCTGGGATTTTAAGTTCTTCTCCTGTTTTTTATCTGCTGCTGATGCTATTCAGAAGTTTGTATGTGTAACCAGTAGAAGGGATAACAACTATGTGGAGAACAGTTATTAATAATGAAAGTGCAGAAGTGACACCAGGACTGGTATTTTTCTGACTTTCAAGTCTCTCACAATAAGCAGAATCACTTTGTTTTATGCTTTATTTTTGTAACATCACTCTGCCTCCCACCTAAAAAATGAACTTTTTATTGTCCCTTAGTTTGTTTTGCTCAGCTCTCAGTCAGAATTGTGACTTGTGACCTTTTTGAGCTGTGACCAGTTTCCTGACTACGCATTAGCCCAAGCTGTTTTATGCATTATTTGAGAACATGAAGATGAAACAAATAACAGTAAGTTGATTGCAAACATAACTCTTGCAAACTCTGCCTTGCAAGTACTCTACCTTGGGAATTCATCTGCTGCTTTAACTTGATACAGAGAAAGTCATGTCTTCATTGCTTATCCGCGTGCAAAGAGATTGCTAATTGAGCTCTTGTCATCTTTGTTGTAAATGAGACCTGCATTCTGGAGCTGTAGTCTCAAGAGGACTATTAATCATCTTAAAGTGTCCTTTTTACTGGAAGCCCAGAGTAATGTAGATTGATTAAGAAACAGGGGGAGAGATGTGTGAAAACAATCCATCTGACAGATGAGCCTATGGCCACTGGATTAAAAAGGAAGGAAAACTTACTTTCTCTGGATTCGTATTTAGCGTTATTAAATGTTTAAGGAAAATTAATGTAGCTATCTAAGTGTTCAAATAGTAATAGTTCTCAAAAGGATGAAGTTGCCTCTAAAATCCCCCTGTGAATTGAAGCACCCCTCCTGCAGCATGAAGAGGTGCACCCCACGCTGATTTCTCACAGCTCCTCCTTACTTTGTCACTCTAATCCGGAGAGTCTGAGGCTAACAAGGGAGTGATAATTATGTGCTGACTGCCCTTGTTAACCTTCAGTGACCTACTCCTGTCGCTGCGCTTGCAGGAATCCCCCTCCCCACAATACAGGGAAGTGACAGAGGTGCTGCTGGTGCCCCAGTGGGTGGCTGCCGTCTCACACGTGAGTGCAGCCATCTGTGCTCCCTGTTGATCTAACATATGTAAAATACAAAATTAATATGAGGAAGGCAGTCAGTGGCAGGTTAGTATAAAGCCTGAGACAGACTTTTTCTTCTCGTGATCTTTTACTCTACTGTTGTTTTACCATGATCCTTTAAAGGGTTTTTATCTGCTGCATATTGATGCTTCTGAACAGTGCTACTGCTGCTCTTACAGAAAACTGTAAGATGTGCCTCTTCAGCGTATTTAATTTTGATGCAGGAATCTCATATATGGCAAGCTACAGAGGTAGTACTAACAGGGGTTACTGCACTGTCGTTCTCATCATCGGCACTTCTAGAGAGTCTGGGATGAATCCCACAGGAAATTTAGAAGCTGCTTTCCGAATAGTCATGGCTAGAACAGAGAAGCAAGGACCTGCCAGCATGGCTAGTACTTCCCCTTTCAGCAGAGAGTGGACAGGATAATGTCAACCTCTTCTTTCCCATCTCTCCACCAGGGTTTGCCCTTCTGAATCCACTAGCAAAAGGCTGATATTGATCTTTGCCCTGAGGAGGAAGAACATAGTTCAGATGACCTGCTAGGCAGAAGAGTTAAGTGCTGCAGTCTGTTCCCAGCCCTTTGTGGCATCTGTGGGGAAAGCAAGGATACTGTATCCCTCTCCTTCATTCACCTCCAAAAATTGTTGTCATGACCAGCTAGATCACTTTTTTTTTTTAATGCCTTTTGTTCTCTGCACAGAAACATGAAACTGAGAGGGATTATTCATGATAAGCTCATGGTTGCTTTAGCTTTCATTTCCCTTTTGCCCTGCCTGAGTTGATTGTTCATAAAAGATAGTTTTATTTCTTTAGCTTCCACTCAAGCTGGGGGGTGTGGGTGTATATGGATAACACCGCACAGTGCAGAGACCTTCCAGCCTTGCAGCAAACAGGTGATGTCCATGGCTGGAAGCGGAGGTCTGATGTTAACATGATGTTGCACCACGGCTGGCTTCTCCTCTCTCACAAGAATATCCTTGAGATTGCCAGCTGAGCAACAGCAAGCAGTCACATTCACATTCCTTGCGCAATGCAGATGTGCAGTAACGTGGGATAATTTAAACTGTTTGCTGTTCAGGTCCTGCACAGGAATGAAGTAAGCAGTGGCAGCTTACCTTAGAGATGTCTGAGCTAGCTGGAGAACTGCACTGGGCCTGCTCTCTGGCTCTGGTGAAAGTAATACTAGTGGTCTTTAGAAAATCATCATGCACCAATCATTTTTCATAAGTCATGTTTTGCCCCTCTACTCTCTGACAGCCAATATTGTTAGCACTTAATTATGCAGATCTCTTGATCAGCCTTATATAGCATAAACAAGTATGCAGGTTTGAAAGTTATTAGACATATGAGAATGGCTAATACTGGGTTGTCTTCAGATTGCCTGAGAATGTCCTTAATTTCATCCTTCTATGACAATCCTTTATCACAACCCTCTATAGCCTCCATCCTGCTCTCTCAGAAGAATCTTGAATCATATCTGTGCAAAGGATTGCTCTCAGCTGAAAGTTAAGATCCTACTAAACACTTTTGTGATCAGACTTTGTAAGCTGTTCCCATGCTGAATTTCTTAGGTTCATGAGACTTCAGGGTTTTGAAATAAAAATCCAGATGGATCCACAGATGCACTACCTGCCACAGGTGCAGGTGGGAGGAGTTTGTAATGGTTTTTGTGTAAGGATTTATCCAGCCTACTCATCTGTTTGAATTTCTTTTAAGGTTTTTATGGATTCTTTTTATTCCCAAACTATCTCTCCAGTCTTTCAAAAATGTAATTAGTAAAGTTTAGCAAGTTTGCCTGCAACCTATGAGAAAGCAAATTTGAAACAAGTGACTAGTGCTTCCCTTGCTGGCTAGAATGACATGCTATATATGCATAATATTCTGCCTCTGCCGAACAGTATAGAAAAGTACATTCTACTCACGAGTTATCTTTGGAGGCACAAAATGGTTTCATTTGAGTCGTATTCTTACATGGTTGGCTAAATTAACCCTAATTCACCAACCTTGTCCACACTAGCACATCTTTATTTGTTCCAAAGCAGCACCTGAATAATCTGAGCAAACTCTAAGTATCTCAGCAAGGGATGCAAAGTTACATTTCTATATTGTCACAGAAAAAGAACAGTTTTACCTTCAAACAGGGCCTCACTTCCAGAAGGATTAGTGAACGAGTCATGAGAATGTGCTGGTTTAAAAGGTAACCAGCAAGGCAAAATGAACTCAATTCAAAAGAGAGATTTATAAGTCAGAATAACAATTTATTAAAATAATGCAATAAGTACAAGTATACAGACAGACAATTGGTTTTAACCCACAAAACCCAAATGTACAAACCCAGCACCCTGGGGTATGAACAAAAGTGGTGTACCTTGGCCCATCCCCCGAGTCCAAAGCAAAGGGAGAGGGGATAAAACCTGCTGGTGGGAGAGCTGCTGCAGTCTGGTCAGAAGTGGTGATTGCAGTCCAGTTGAGGGTGGTGGTCTTAGCCTGGTTGGGAGCAGCGGTGGTCTGCTGTCTTCCTCTGGGTCCCACGAGAGAGAGCCCCAAGGCTCTGAAACTCCCAGTTATATACTCTCCAGTTCAGGCGGGAGTGCTCAGTCCCTCCCTCAGAGTAGGGAATTCCATAAAAGGGCATGTGGATGCTCAGTCCCTCTTATCAGAGCGGGGAATTCCATATAAGGATATCAGAGCGGGGAATTCCATAAAAGGGTACAGGAACATCTTCCCACCTTGCAGGCTTCTACTGACAGCAGTTTTTGGGAAATGGCATGGAGGCTATAGAATACACAGTTTTGGGTTACACCCATCCAGGGATGAATTGGTCCCAGCCGTTCTAACCAGGACATTATCCACCCCTTATTCTATGCCATCCATGTCATGCCCAAATTAACCCCCTTAAAAACTATGTCTCTTTAAAACTATATACACATATGTACAATGAAACATTACGGACCATTCTCACTCAAAATTAGGTCCCCTTGTGGTACACAACGTGTCTCCCCATCTTTTTGCATTACCCACCAGGTGAAACCAGGTCCTTGAGCAAAAACAATCCCTCGGATGGGTTTGCCTTTGCTTGAGGTGGGACTAATCCAAACAGTCTTCCCTAACATACCTCTCATATGCACCACGGGGACTTTATCTCCATCTACAGTATGCAAAGGTTCTGATTGGGCAGGGCCAGCTCGATTAATGGAGCCTCGCGTGTTGACCAACCAGGTGGCCTTTGCTAAATGCAGCTCCCAGTGTTTGAGAGTCTCCCCACACAGTGCCTTCAGGGTGGTTTTCAGCAGTCCGTTGCACCGTTCAACTTTTCCAGCAGCTGGTGCATGGTAGGGGATATGATACACCCACTCAATGCCGTGCTCTCTGGCCCAGGTGTCTACGAGGCCATTCTTGAAATGGGTCCCATTATCAGACTCAATTCTCTCCGGGGTGCCGTGTCGCCACAGGACTTGTTTTTCAAGGCCCAGGATGGTATTCCGGGCAGTGGCATGAGGCACGGGGTATGTCTCCAGCCATCCAGTACTTCCTTCTACCATGGTAAGTACGTAGCGCTTGCCCTGGCGGGTTTTGGGGAGCGTGATGTAGTCAACTTGCCAGGCTTCCCCATACCTGTACTTTGACCACCGTCCACCATACCATAGAGGCTTCACCCGCTTGGCCTGCTTGATGGCAGCACATGTCTCACAGTCATGGATGACCTGTGAGACAATGTCCTTGGTTAAGTCCACCCCTCGGTCCTGAGCCCATCTGTATGTTGCATCTCTCCCCTGGTGACCGGAGGCGTCATGGGCCCATCGAGCCAGAAATAATTCTCCTTTGTGTTGCCAATCCAGATCCACCTGAGAGACTTTAATCCTGGCAGCTCGGTCCGCCTGCTCGTTGTTGCGATGCTCCTCATTAGCCCGTTTCCTGCGTACGTGAGCATCTACGTGACCGACCTTCACACTCAGCTTCTCTACCCGGCCAGCGATGTCCTGCCACATCTCCGCCGCCCAGATGGGTTTCCCTTGGCGCTGCCAGTTGGCCTTTTTCCATCGCTCTAGCCATCCCCACAGAGCATTGGCCACCATCCATGAGTCAGTGCATGGAGGCTATAGAATACACAGTTTTGGGTTACACCCATCCAGGGATGAATTGGTCCCAGCCGTTCTAACCAGGACAGAGAATTAATTATGACTCTTTGTTTCTTCCCTTCATTCTAATATCCACATTTCTATTTTTTTTAAGTGCAGGAATGCACACAGTCAACCTTGCTGTGTCTTCATGGAATACACTTCTGAAAAGGAATAAAAAAGGATACATAGAAGTGCCATCTGAAGCTGCTTTCATAACATAGCCTCTCCCGCTCCACCTCAAAACCACAAATCACTGATTTCACTCAGCCATGAGGCACAGAGAAAAGAAGAAAGATTAAGAAATTTTTGACAGGGAATTTGAAGTAAACAGGGACCATAAAATGAATTAATAACTCAGTTAACTCTTATTTAAGCAACATTGGTAGAAGTCCTTTGAATGACCTCCACAAAGCTTTGCTGAGGCATCCTTTTACACTCTTGTAAAAGATTAAAGTTAACTTTCATAGCTTTAAATCTCCTCTTTCATAGATGCCATATGCTATCATTCTTGTTACATATAAAAGAGAGCTGATTAGAGAGCCACCTTGAAGACCTGACTTTACTGAGTCATACAGTTTTGGAGACACACAAAATTGTTGCTGGTTTCTGGGCATTTTTCCTGAAAGGGTGAATGAACTGATTAAGCTTAAACTGTCATTGGCTTTTTATTGCCCACAGAACCAGCCATTGCCTCTAGTGAGAAGACAGAGAGGAAATGCTGCAGGCAGCTATTTCAGCAGTACTTTACCAAACAGATTATGCACGATTTGTCTGGCATTGAATCACTGACTTGTGTAAACACCAGATGCTAGCGAAATGCAATGTCTTAACTAAAATGCTGTGTTTTGGCCCGCAAAAGCAAAAATTATTAAAGTTAATGCTACTGTTACCTGTATTTGGGTTATGTACCTGTATTATCCTCCCTGTCTCCCCTGGCTGTGCCAGGGGTTGCTCTGATACCCTGATGCTGCTGGTCTACTGCCATGAAAGGGTACTGCTGAGACTCCTGTGTGCCTTGCTCTTGGAGTGGGCTCAGAGGGAATGTTTCTTGATGTCTCCAGAAATCAGGTCTTGCTGTTTGATGCCCTGAAGATGGGCCTGGTCACCAGCAACCTTCCTCTTCTCGCTCTAGTGCCTTCACATGTGTCCTTGGGGGTGTACTGACTCTAAGATCCCCAGGGAGCGGCAGACATGGGGCCTTATTCTGGCCAGAGGGAAGCTGTGGCCATGGCCTGCTGGGATGTGTAGAGGAAGAGGGGCATCCTGCAAGCATTTAAACTGTAGAGACACAGCCTGTGTGATCAGTGCCTGACGCTCTGTCCTCCAATGGCTGCCAAGAAAATCTGCAAGGAGATGCAGAGAAAGGGCAGAAAGCTGTTGTCACAGTGCTCTTGCCTTCCCAACCTGGTCTCGTCTACACCCCTGCTGTTCCCAGTTTCAGGAAGGGCCACACTTTGTGTGTCCAGGTGAGTGCAGGACATGGGTCCATGCAGCAGAGGTCTTGCTGGGTGGTCAAAGAAGCTGGAGGTAGGTATCCCTCCTGAAGGTGTTGCTCTGGGGCACCTTCCCGAAGCCCTCCACAAGCATGCATCTCATCAAGAAGCACACGTGCAGACTGCACACATAGTCATTCAAGGTGCTGGACCCTGAATCAGCAAAGTATTTAGATGCTGGCTGATGAACGTGGAGTCAACAGGGCTTTGTAGGTGTTTATGGTAAACGTAGTCCTGGGGATGGAGATTATATATGTGTGTGTGTGTATACATATATACACACAGTCTACACCCCATGAAACTTTCCGTAGTCTCACAGCAATCACGTGCCTGAACCTAGAACTGCACCTGCTCTTGAAAGGCCTTACCTTGGATTTTGTTCCTGGAAGGGCAACAAAACATTGATTGCCTTCCTTTCCGCTCTTGGAAGAACTGCATGATGAAAACATTCCCCAGGGATCTGCAGAAGAGAATGGGAAAAACTGTATACAAAAGGACAACTGGTGACAGTGGGTCTCCTGTGAGAAGGGGATTCAAGACTGTCAAGAAGAGTTGCTAGTGTGTCAGAATGGTGTGGCCAACTGGCCAACAGCAAAATAAATTACTACAGTTTGCTTGACAAACAAACGATTATATAAATATGTCCGGTATATTCAAGTATGAAGGCTGGTGTTACAAGCATTAGGTGGTGCAGAGACTGAACTGGCAGGGAATTAGTGATACATGATAGTCTTATGGATTTAGTCACAGCCACAAAGAGACTTCTGGAAATTGAGCTAGTTCAGCATCTTATGTACTGCCTAGCCAGGGTGGAGTATCTTGTCCTGTCCAGCCTGGCTGCTTTTTCTGCTCTGTAACTATCACAGCCAGCGATGGGGGGGGGGCTGCTTAGTCTCTCCATCCAGCAACCAGATGTGGCTCCTCAACTGGCAGGAAAGGAGGAAGAGTAATGCTTCATGCTCAGAGTGATGCCTGCTTCATCAACAAAGTAGTACAGCAATTGAGGACAAGGTCTAAGGTTTTCCAGTACTGTTCCACTATGAGAAAAATAATTCAATTATCTGACAAAAAAATATGACTTAGAGGTATGTGGTGCTAAAATGTATTCCTTCTCAGTAAAAACACATAGTTATGGGAAGTCATTAATCTTGCTGCAGAAGAGCTGTATCTTGACGCTTTATTAATCCAATGACAAGATGTGAGGCACCTGTTTTAAGTTCTCAGCTTTACTTAAGCCATCTGGGATCTGCACAAGCCATCTGATAACAGGTTTGCACCACTGGTCTGTTAAATGAACTTCATTAACCTCCACTCCATAACAGTGCATAGCTTTGTGTAGCATTCTCTTTCCATCATGCAGTTCATTGAATTACCAAATATCCAAGAAAACTAGTGTTCTCTGAGGCTGGAAATGGCCAGAAAGCATAGTTTTGGTCACAGTGTTCTTGAGTCTGAACTTTTTAAATTAATTCCCTGTTCCTTCTGGCCTCTTTAAGAGGGAAAGGTTTGCAACTTTCTCTTTTTTTACTGTGGCACCACGTAGCGAGGAATGAACTAGCTTTTCCATTACAAAGCACTTTTTCATTTCTCAGCATGCTGAAGCCTGGCACACAATGCTAACCCAAGATGCAGGAAGGGTTTTTAGCAGCTTAAAGCGAGTTAAGCTTTCTTTCAGTTTTGGGAGCAAACAGAGTTGTTTGTTTCTGAGGGGGAAAACTGGGTGGTTTTAGCTGGAGCCTGGCAAAATTGTGTATATATAGAGCCAGGAAAGCCAGGTTGTTTTGCTGGCCCTAAATATACTCTTTCCCCTTACTCTGAAAAAGACTTTATTTTTAAAAACAGACAAGATTCCAGCAATCTTAGTTCTTTCTTTGAATAAGTTCCCTCTTCCGTTCCTGTACTGCGTTTGCTGCTTTTTTTTTCCTTATTTTCTTTGCCAGTTCAACACTGAATAGAGCCATCCCCTGGCCTAGATTTATCTGCACAGGAAATCAATCCTGTTTCCACTGCAAGCAGCTTCTTCAGGTCACCCTTAGCACAACACTCTGCGAACAAGGTGATGGCAAACAACAGACATCTAATCCCTGTATGATTTCAAGGGAATATAGAGAAGGCTTGTGTTGGTCTTGCAGTAACTTTACCAAAACACAGTCCTGTCCTGAGAAACAGTGTCAATTTAATGAAGATGCAGGGCAATTATTTATGTGTCCACTTTCCTTCTTAGTTCTCCCCGAGATGTAGCTCTCATTCCCCAGTGAGAGAGTGGGCTTTTCTCTCCTCCATCGCTGTTGATGAGAAAATGTTAATAACACTACTGGTAATATCACGTGCTTTATGGTCAATTGCCTCTGTTTTATTTGTAAAGTATTCCGAGATGCCTGAATAAGTCCAAAATACCCTCCAGCCATAAGCCGTGCTTGAGGAAAATTGACTGAGTAAACCGAAGTCATTAGAGGAAGTAAACAGTGTTAAGCAAAATATATGAATGTATAAATCTACACTGCTGCTTTGTCCATTTGGAGATCATGATGTAAGATAGATCTATGATCTCTAGTTTAATTTTGACTTAAATCGGTTGCTGACTGTGTATCAAATGCTATTTTCTGACTAAAAAAAACAGTTCTATATAATACATCATTTTAAATTAATGTCCATCTAGTTCCCCTTGAATCACATACAGCATCAGCAGATGCAGGGGTTATTTTGCTTTTATAGCACCAATACAACAGCAGAAATGTCCAATGTGCACTGCCATTTATATGCTGCCTCCTCCTAAAGGCAAAATTGTCTGTGTGTCTATGTGCAGTGAGCATAATGAACATCCTATTAAATTAGATCCACCCTCAAAAACTAGACTAAGACAAAATCCAAATGGAAAATCATTAAAAATAAATGTCCCTTCTCTCTAAAATCAGAACATGGAAAAAGCCACCCTTCTATAAAGTTAACCCTTTTGTGTTCTTTTGAGCATGTAGCTCTCAAAGTAGTCCGCCAGGGGAGTTTTCATCAGTATGTGCTTCATCCTCATTTAACAGTGGGAGGAAGCTGATATCACCCATCTGTTTCACTTTTGAGTTATAGAGCTTAGGAAGTTGATTTGCTGTGTGTAATTTGACGCGCTGAATGACAACATCAGGAAGAGAGCTCAGGTCTCGTGTGTGTGCCACTTTGCTCTTGCTGGCTAAGATCAAAGCAGCCCCTTTCCCTTGGTGCATCTGTCACAGAGAAGTAGCTACATAAATAGCCTTGCAGCAGCACTTGTGCTCTGACTAGCACATGATTCAATCCCTCTGAAGAAAGTAACGCTGAGCACAGTTACAGTTATAGTTAGTGTAAGTGTCCCATAAGAGAAATTATGTCCAATGCACAACTTGCAATCCTATTTTTCAGTCTCAAAGATTTTAGGCTTCAGTATCATTCTTTTGGCTCATAGTACTACATTTGCTACATGAAGAACCTTTTGCGACATCACTTCTGAGTCTTGTCAGTAGTTCTTGCACCACTAAAACCACGCTGAACACACAACAGCAGCAGAAAAGTAAGTGGTTGGATTTTTTTCCCCCTAATTTTATGAGCGGACTTTCCTTTTGATGCAAACAGAAAGACCTCAGTCGTGGCCATAGCATAGAAGTCACATTGTGCAACTGTCTCTCTTGATGGCACAGTTAGCTTTGCTTGGACACTCTCTGCTGTTTGCATATGTAGGAGAAATTTAGCTGAATACTACATAGATGGTGAAAATAGGGACTTGAATAAAACCTTCGAAACTCCTATAAAGCCAGTTTCTCATTTTAATAAAAGCTGTAATTCTCTTATTTTATTGCACAAAGTAACTTTCTAGCTCTAAGAACCAAGGACAGAAACCCAGTGAAGTTAAAAACACTGTAATTGTATGATACAGAGGATGGAATACATTTAGTGTCCATAACAGTGTCAAATTCCCATTTAACAAATGAACAAGAAATGGTGGTATGTTTTTGTAGCTGTGTATTACCTGTTGTAGTGTTAAAGATTGCAGACAGAGCAAAAAAAAAAAGGCCAGTTTTTTGAGTCAAGGCAACTACTAGAAATTAGTTCAATAGATCAAGGCAGGAGGATTCAGATTAAAACATTTCTGAATTTATACTGAAAATTCTCCAAATTAATTTTGTCCAAATATTCCCTCCCCAATGGGATCCCTGACCACCAGTTCACTATTGACCTGGACTTTTATTTGACTTTCCTTTTTCAGTATTGGTGGCCTGTGTTTAGAGACCTTTTGTAGAGCATGGTGCACCACCCATCATATTGATGGACCTTTTAATGAGCAGTATTAAGTGGAGATGATAGATAACTGCCTCAAACAAGCTGAGGATGATCCATAACATCATACAAAAGCTTAAAATGCACCAAAACCAAAGGCCGCCATGATAGTTCCAGCTTACTTCTTGTTGAAGCCAAGGGTTCATTGTTACTTATTACTTCATGTGAGTTTTGTTTCCCATGTACTTCCCCAAACTGGCCAGATCCTTGTGCAACAGAGCTGGCACCTGTCCACTGAGGAGAACGGGCTCTGCAGCAAACACAGCTCCAGTGCCTGCCAGCCTGCAAACTGCTGTGGTTAAAGGATCAGGGCTGAGAAATAAAAGGACAGAAAGTAGCCATATTTGCTACAAGCAAAGAGATATTTCACACAAAACCAGTAGCTTACGAAGACAGCTTTTTACCAGAGAGGTCAGGCTGTGCAGGGAGGGAGACAGAGGTATCTCTGTGGCTGCATCCTCAGGATGCTGTGAGCCAGCAGAGGGAAGGAGCTGAGCCAAAGAAAAGAGGTTGAGACCCAGCCACAGTGAACTGCTACACACCCTTTTCTCAGAGAAGGTAACCAGGCATCTTAACCAAGATTAAGTGCTAGAAAATCTCTCACTGGCTGCTGCAGAAACCTCCATTTACAGACCCCCTCCAGAGCCACCAGAAGGACACGTGGGTTTGGCTGCTCGGTGGGCACAGTTCTGTCCTGACTGCATGCAGTTGCACTGAACTTGCCCCGAGCTTGATTAGACCAGGGACATCAGTGTCTGGTCACCACCGAGGACTGAGGGACTCCCTCCAGTAGGGACAATCAGTCTTCCCAGGCTTCCGAGCCCACTGCAGGCAAAATAATGGCATTTGGGAATGGTGTTAAAAAAAAAAAAAAGAAGGAAAGAAACCACAAAAAGACCCCCAAACCAAACAAACACAACCCCCCCCCAAAATCAAACAAACACAAAAAACCACCACAACAAAAATATCCCAACAAGTCCTGCTTATTAAAGCTCTAAGGCTGGCAAAAGTCATCATGATGAGCTTTCTCCACCTCTTCATCCAGATACATTTATCTTCTTGTCAGGCCTTCTTGTATCCAAACAATAACAAATACACCAGCAGTTTAAAGCTCATTTCCCTAGCCTGCCTAGGAACCACTCCAAGTTCTAACATTTACCCAATTCAAAAACTGTTTTATTTTGCCAAGGTTTCTCCAGACCCCACATGACACCTTCAAAACCCCTACTTCTCAACCTGCACCATAGCTAGACAGTAGCTGCTATTCTTAAATGCAAGCTTGTCAAAGCTGAGCACAGCAGGTATTGATAAACAGCTGCTGCTCTTCTGGAGCAAAGCAATGACAAGCCGCTGAAAATTTGTTTACATGATTCTTAAAAAGCAAAGTTCTTTCTCCCCAGAAGCGTTATTGATTTAATTGAAGAACTCCCCTGGGGGGCGGGGGTTGCCTGCAGAAAGGTTACAGCCTGTTAAGAAAAAATTATCTCCATCAATTGTCAGCTCTTTAACCTAATGATGACAATCTTGAATAGCTTTCTCTACTCTGCAAAATTACATAAAGCATTTAATTAGATTAATTAGCAAAATAGAGTTATCATAAAGAGTCTGGCTCTATATTTCAGTGCCAGAAAGGAAGGAGGGAAAATAAAAAAGGGGAAAAAAAGTGTGTACATTAGTCTGAATGAAACCTGGCACTCATTAAATAGTAGCTGGTAATTGCTGTGCTTTGATGGTCGAAAATTTTTCTTGTCTATCCTGAAATCTGAAAAAAAAAGCTTAAAAAGTTTCTCTTTTTTTGATGGATACTTGCAATGAATGCAACTTAGGATTGCTTGTTGCTGTTCTTCCAAGGGATAGTGTTTCAGTACAGTGAATCTATCCTTAAACTAGTAGAGAGGTGCTGTAAAGGGAGGTAGGCGAGGCAGGAGGTAGGACCTAGGGGTGGCTGTGTCAGGTTTCTTAGCATAATAGTCCTCTGCAAGCACAAGCTTTACCAATTTCTTCAGAAAAAAAGATACTTAAAAAAAAAGAAAGAAGCGCATAAATTGATAGTCTTGCCAAGCCTGAGACGTGTGAGACTCAAAGAATAATGTTTTGTGGGTTTGAAGTAGACACCAAAGTGAGTCAATGTTATGTTTCATGTTTCCTGCTCAGGGAGCATCAACACTCACATGATGTTCAGCAGCAAAACCCAAGCCCTGGTCTGTGCTTTGTTTATTGAGCATAAACTCCTGTTTCACACTGAAGATGCCATCTGCTCTTACTGTGTCAATCAGATGTTTCAAATTTGTACAACATTACTTCAACCAAATGTTTATTGCTAAAGGAGTGGTAGCCGCTAAGTAAAAAGGATGGATTTGTGTCGCAGTAGGAACGGCCGTGCGACATAAAAAAGGTTCCAACAAAGTTTATTTCCAGGAAAAAGACAGCACACCGGGGCTGCTTAGCAGTCCCTTTAAGTACAGTTTTTGAACACACGTAATCCACACGGATAGGACAGTTCAAACTCACACACCAGAATTCTTACAGCTAATAGGTGCATTTTCTAAACTCTACTTTCTCACAACAACTTTGCTCTTTCTCAAAACAGCTCTGTAAGGTTCCCACAACAGTCCTGAGCACCTGTTCTTATTTTTCTCTCATGTTGATGTTTTTCCCGAACACTCTTGTTCAAAACAGGTCTCTGTTCTCATGAGACAATGTTCTCTGTTCCCACGGGACAGCTTCTTCAGGATGCATCAGTATACTGTCAGGATCAGGGCCTCAGTCCTCTCTTTCAGTCCATCTCAGGGGTACACTTCGATCTGGTCAACATCGACTGCTTCGTCGATAAGTGCCAGGCTGCTGGCAGGTTCTCTGTCAACCCCCGACAGATTTGGATCCCTATTTTCACGTAGACATATTAAAAAATTGTTAAGAAATTTTCTGAACCTTTGACTTTGTTCCTAACTAAGCGTGGTAAGCTGAGAAAGTTCCCAGAACAGAAAAGTCAGAAGACCTGTAGTACTCCAAAAGAGTAAAGACAGAAACTGCATTAGCTGTGCAATCCTGAAAAAAAAAGGGCATAATACACTATTTATACCAGTTAATTGGGCCAGAGGGGTGTGG
The DNA here is from genome assembly GCF_003984885.1 of Neopelma chrysocephalum. Taxonomy (NCBI): domain Eukaryota; kingdom Metazoa; phylum Chordata; class Aves; order Passeriformes; family Pipridae; genus Neopelma; species Neopelma chrysocephalum. The sequence continues at coordinate 3,560,649 of NW_020897695.1, read as the reverse complement.
GGGGAGGGGGAAACAAAGGATGACAACTTACTAAATTTCAATTAAAAATTATTTTACTGAGCAAAATGTCAAGTAAGCTTAACTTCTTATTTGATGTAATTATAACTTGATAATTTTGTACAGAAATGCTTCATGTCATGACTGATATTTTGATTTTTAACTAATTTAAACTATCTAAGATTAGTTTAATGGTATTAATATGTAGTTAATTTGACTGGAAAGACACCACCCAGAAGAAGCATTTCTAGCTGAGTGCCATGTAGTGCCTGATGGTTACTTTCAGTTTCTTTATACTGATCTGAAAAACACTATAATTAAAGATTCCATTTACAGAGGAAGCATAACAGGAGTGTAAATAAAAGTGAGGTGAAAACATTTGTACAGATGGATTTGCATCACTTGACTGTATGACTGCATTAAAAGGAAATTTCCTACATTTAGGAAAGAAAAATCCTATGACTAGCAATGGGATCTCATGTGATGTATCACTAGCAGGGACTGTGTCTCTGTCATTCCTGTGTCATTCCTGAATATGTTTTCGTAGTGTCAACATCAGAATTTATGCTGAGAGATCAAAAAGGATTAATAATGAAGTCAAAAGACTGACTTGAGCCATTGACAATGCACTTCAGTGAGATACTTCTATCTGATACATAATATATGTTTCATCATGATTAGACCACAGGAAAGATATATGATTATAATGGGATCTGTTATCTGGTGAATGAGTGAAAGCTCAAGGAAGACAAACTCAAACTAGAAATAAAGTCGAAGTTCTACCATGAGAAAATATAGCCTTTGAAAAACATAACCTACAAATATTAATTTTTAATTTTCATCATTTCATAGCTCTTAGGAAGGGATGTGGATTTAAAGAACTACTGCAGGTGAAGAATCCAGACAGGAGACACTAGGTGAACTGGTGCTTATAATGTGGTGTTAGACAGACTAAATTATCTGCAGTGGTTCAAACTAAATTACTGAATACCTCTTTTTCTCATGTATTTGCCATAAATTTTCAGTAAAATGGATCTGAGATCAACTTAAGCCTGCACAGTGGCATCCCTCATGCTGAGGAGATGGAGCTATGATTTTTTTCTTTCATTTTTTGCAGAAGTACAGAGTAAGTACAGAGTGGCTGGTGAGATTATAAATTTAGCCTTGTGGCAACTTTCAGGAAAGGAGGCAAGAGTGTTATGAATAGGGGCAAGCAAACCAACTGAGATAAAGTTAGAAACAACCTCAGCCTGGACCACATACTAATATTTACACAAAATGTGTGGAAAAATTAGAATATAAATAGCTGTCAGTGGCTAAAGTCAGGATGCTTTATATGAGTAAAGTACCCCAGGGAAGACATACGATGATTATTTGCATCATGACTGACAATTTCAAAGATGGGGCCCCAGAGGTTTAGCCCAACAAAACCTTGATTTTTAGTGGTGATGCTCTACTTTGAGAATTTTGGTCTACATATAGCCATTCCCAACAGCAGTGATAACACCCATCTGGCCCAGCTCTTGCTCACCTGGAGCTGAGTCCCTCATAAAGAGCACATGAGATCTCTCAGCACGGAAGTGGTTTAGTTTTGTTGGAGTATCCTCAGGGAGAAAATCCATAGCTCTGCCACAGGGTAGCCATAAATAGATTGTGGTGTACCCCAAGTAACATGTTACACATAAACCATACAGAGCCTTCCTGCCAGGTCCCAGGATGCCAGCACACCTGGCAGTCTCACAGACACTTAGTCATGTGTTCAGCTGGGCTCAAGACCATAGTATGGTTTGAGGTCTACAAAAACATATTTTCTCTCAAAATATTCCAGGCCAGGCCAGCCTAAGCTTAGTCTCCAAACACCCCTGAGACCTCATTTTTCCTCTCTATTCCAGGCACTAAACAACTCTTCCTCTACGTGTGATTTTCTTCCTCAGGGAAGCAATTTGGAAGTTGAGCTCAGCAAGCACAAACTTTACGCTACTTGGAAAAAGATGAAATTATATTGCTTAGAAGGGTCTTGGCCACTCTTTTCAAGACATTGCCATTTGATTTCAGAGTTTTCCTGGGTCAGTAACACAACAAGTAGTAAAGCCACCCCCAATGTGAGCATTTGATATGGGTCTCTGGAGACACATGGCTCTGCAATGAGCTGACTTAGACACTGAAACTAGGGAAAGGCCATACTGGATTTCACCTCAAAATGCCTCTGATGCATGTGATATGTGCCAAAACCATCACAAGGTCTGCTCATACCTGTGTGATGCTGTTATATCTTTTGATTTATATATTAGAAGCTCCTTTAGTTAGGGCAGCCCTCTCTATCTAATGCTCCGGCAAGACTCAAAATCCTCTTCCTTCATCAGTGCTGTGCATCAACATCCTGCTTGGCAGAGCAAGCCCAAGGAAAGCACACAAGTAACAAAGACAACCATTGCTGCGACTCTTTCAGATTCATTGCACTTTCTATTAACAGTTCCTTGTTTGCTGAGTCCTCTCTGTCTGGCTGTGTGGTCAAGGTGCAGTGCAGGATGGATGCAGTGTGGTTGGTCATATTCTTACCTGAGAGTGTACAAGGCCCAGTGGAAGACAGGTTACACATATGTGGTGGGCTGTTGGCAACATTAAGCCTAGAACTGTTGCGTTGGTGGGGAGTGCATTCGCACCTAACGTGGAGCATGTGAGAAAATAACAACTTGCAAAGTGCCTGATCCCCACCTTACTGAGTTACCAAAGGGGAAAGACCTGACCACTGTCCTGCCCTGCTCTCTGCTTGGTCGCTCCATGTGTGTGTTGGATGCAAAGGCAGCTGCTGTGCTGAGGGGGGTGGGGGTTGGGCTGATTGCCTGCCTGCCCACTGCTGTGACATTAGAGTTTGAAGCACTGCAGGAGAAACAGTTAATAAAATAAGCACACTACATTTCTCAGTCTGTTTTCACATGTGTCAGGTTTCATTTTACAAACCTCTCATGTTGGGTCTGAAACCAGTTGGCAGTTTGAAGCTTTTGAGAACTGTTTCACAGTTGATCATCCAGCACGTGGTAATTCATCTTTATGACTAGTGTTTTATATTTTTTCCCTTTGGTTCTTCCAGCTGAATTTGAATCTAACTTTGTTTTCAGCATAAGCATCCTTCCAACTCTATATCACATCAGCACGCTTCAAACCACTGGAAAAGTCCAAACTTTCAGCTTGTGTTTGTAGTTCAACTGACTACAACAATTTACTTGAGAAATAGTTGGTGATCTATCCTATTTTGTCATCTTCCCTGCTTCATCTGCAATGTTAGAGCTCTTTCATTCTTAGAAGAGTTGTGCATATGAGGAGAAGAACAAAGTCCTACTGATGAGGCATTTAAATGCCATAAAATGTCACAATATCAGATAAGCTTCAAGATCTTAAAAAAGGATTAAATGTGCAGAGACTTTATTGGATGCTGACACGCAGTTAATAGCACTTTTGCATGCAATGACTTCACACGCTGTTACTGTGCAGTTTTAAATGTCATGTAAGTGTATAAATTCCATTCAAACATAACCTTTATTATGAGGGCATCAATAACAGAGAAATCTAATTAAAAAACAAAAGGCATGGTGGAAACATAACCTTTTTCATACTGAATTGGTAAAGAATTAATAGAATTCTATGAAGGATGTTGTTTCAGAGGAGCACTGACAAGCACAGAGAAAACCCTACCTTTCACCACATGGTTTAGTGGAACTGTCTCCTCTCTCTTCAGCAACCTATCCTCTCCCTCTGTATCCTGTGGCTGCATCAAAATACATGAAAACAGCGGCAGGACCTTTGAAATCCCCCTGTTTCTTTCAGCTCAGTTCATCTACACTGGGACACTTGCCACCTCGCCACAGTCTATTACACCCAAGCCTGTGGCTGATGAATTACAGCTCTGTCAATCCTTCTGTCTAGCAAATTGCCACTGTATGAGAAGGAACCCATTATCACTATCAGCATTACAGAACACTATGGACAATGTAATAGCAGATTATGTTTCCCTCGTTCAGTGCTTATCCCAGAAAACTAGGCCATGGTGTCCTTCAAACCATAATGAGAATTACTATGGAGAGGACTGTCAGTCTACATAAGAGAAGAAATGAGGCTTGACAGTTCAGAAAATTGGGGATAAGTACAGTAGCAGCACCAATTACTGCAAAAGGATTCATTTTTTTCTCCATACTCAGTCTGAAACAGCTAGAAATGACCCAGGCCATAGTTGTTGCCTAATTTTGGCAATATATTCTTATCTGTTTCCAGCTGTTGATTTTGGCTGGAAGACTTGGAATGTCATAAAGTTCCATTTAGGTTCTGTCTCTCCCTAAACCATAGTTAAGTCTAAGCTATGAACATGCCACACCACACTGCAGATGGATGATCAGGATAGCTCTCATCCTTTTCTGTTTCTTTTACTATATTCCTATAGAATCACTATATATATAAATATCACTATGTATAAAAATAAGAATATTTTTTATCTTGTTCTTTGTATTTCCAAACATCACTTGTTTTTATTCTGCATCGATTACTCAGGAATTATTACTCTCCCTTCCAGACTACTGGAAGATAGTACAAAGCCACTTGATACGTACTGTTGACTGACAGGGAGAAGAAAGGTTCAGAAGGGACTTTTCTATTACAGGTAGCCCGTGGCAAACAGCAGAAATGTCACAGGTCTAAGCAAGAAAAATGGATTCAGAGATTCACACTGAGCTGACAAATACAATGAGGAGTTTGAAAGCAGACCTGGATGCCTCCAGCTGGGTGTCTTTCACTGCTGTTGTCCCCTGCCTTTCAAATTGTCTCTCCAGCTTTATGTAGCAGCCATCAGCAGCCGTGCTAAGCTAGACCTCTCTTGATGGATCTTCTGCTACACAATTGGGAAATTCTTTTGGATACACAACCTGGTTTCTGAATGCCAGTATATAGTTAGGGCTTGTGGGACTCGGTGCTATCATGTGGTTCTGAACAGGTCTGAAATCTATGTCTAGTCCTTCCTACTGTCACTAATGCTGGAGGGGGGAGGCTTGTTTTTAACATGTTTATGGTACAATAATGCCCCTTATAAGTTATGCACTAAACATAAACCAGAAATATCTATGGAAAACAGAAGATCTCCTGTAGCAGCAGGCATTGGCCATTGACTTGTACCAGTTGTTTCAGCAGACAGCTTAAAGTTCTCTCAAATATGATGAAATAGATTATTTAGGGCCCTCATGCATGATGTCTAATCATTCTTCATTTAGTGCAACACACTAGAATCTCAGTGATTCTGTATAAATTGTAAGGTATTCTTCTTGAGCTTGCAAAGTTGGCCTCAATGAAATCCTGTGGCTTTGACTACTAGCCACTATAAAGTGAAATCCTGGATGGATTTCAGTATTTTGCAGCCTTTTATTTCATTAATGTGTTTCACCATTTACCTACTTTATCTGTATTTGAAACAGCAACATTTTAATATCAAATATGGCCATTCTTATAGGTACTATTACCTGCAGCACAGATCATAAGATAATTTTAATCTGGTTCTTCTAATGAATAGTCTATGAACAGAATCTTAAATGTGAGGGTCTGATTTTCAGAGAGATTCAGCACTTGAAGGAATTGCATTGACGTCATTTGCATGTTATATACTTAGGCAGTTTGCAAAAGCTGCAATTCCAGCATTGCTTATTACAGTGCTATTTATTAACTATCTTTCAAGTTTGTTTCCGTACAAGAAAGTAAGCACATGACAAATATAGCACTGCTTGGAAACTGGATTGAGGTCTTTTTCTATGTGGATTATGAAAAATGTGAAGGTGATTGATTTTAGACCATATAGTGCTCCCATCAGTTCTCCGCATCTCTGCATCAGTACAGGTGCACGTCATCTTTTCAGGGTCCTACTCCTAGGATCACTCTACTTTTGGTAATGTGGCTATGGTAAGGCATATCACTGATTAGCTTCAAGTACTCTGTTCATATTTAAACTTTGTTCTTGTAGTTTTCCTCTGGGCTTTGAACTGTGGCAGATATTTTATGTAGGTAGAAAATGCCTTTTTTTTTTTTGCTAGAATTCTTCTGGGGAGATGCTGTCAGAGTGCTCCATCACATGTGATGGATCATCACTTACAGAGAATTATCTCTAATACAAAATTGAGTTTTTATCTTGAACTGTCATGTCTGAGAAGTCTTGGCTGTGACACAGGGGAGTAGAAGGACCTAGATTTAGTAGCTGATTGCTCTTCCAGGACTGATTCTATCCTATCTCTTATTACCAGTTCTGTCCTTAATCTTGTAACAGCTGCCGCTTCCCCCTCCTGGGCTAACATTATAGTGACCAAATTTTCAGTCCAGAATCAGATGTTGTCACAGTGCTGACATCACTGGTGCTCTTCACACATTCTGGCTCTTACTATTTGTGAGCTATTAGCTGCTAAAATCATTTTGGAAAGAGTGGTGGAAAAATACTCAGCAAATCAATGCAACAATCTCCAAGCAAATAAACTTCGAATACTGATTGTGAATCAAGGCTTAAAAAAACCCCAAAAGGTCGTGAAGAGTAAAGTGTATAGTTCTGTAAAACTGTGTGCCAATAAATGTAAACACAAAATATTGTACCCTGGAGAATGATGTTCAGGAAATGCTGTTTTAAGTCCTGCTTGCTGTCTGCTCCCTGACATATGCATGGGACTCTCTGAAACACAGTGACAACCATTACTCCCCTGGGAAGCTCCCTACCCACCTCCACAATTACAGATTCCTGGTCTAAGACATGATCTTTATTTCTCCATCCAAAGATATTGTCTTTTCCCAGTAATCCTGGCAAAAGTATCAGAACCAGTACAATATATAAAAAGATATTTGAAGATTTTGTTCCATATTCATACTTGAAAAATTTAATTATTATTTGGCTAAAGACATATCAAAATCACAGCAGTTATCATCAGTTCTGGAATTCAGAACAGGGACAGCTGAATCCTAAGGCTTTTTCTAAGATTTTTGTGAGGGATTTTTTTATCCATAAAATAATATCTGAGAATAAAAGAAGTGCTTCATGCTGTGAGCCACAGTGTAAAGTCTATAGAGTGTAACAAATTTTTCTTAATAGAGAGTAAAAATATTGGAACTCCCCAGGATGTGGGACCCCACACAGACATGATTAGTTCGTAATCAACTGATAGGATTTGTATTTCGTAGTTTATAATCAACTGATAGGATTTCTATTTCAATACCCTCTTCACCAATCAGTAGCACGTTTAAGAATGCCTGCTAAGTACATGCCACTGAAAAACTATGTAGGCATCAGTGCACTTTGTAAAACAGTATCTAGTGAAAGCTAATGTGCATGGTATTCACAGAGTGCTGCCTTCTCACAAAGTACTATTTATATGTCAGTTTATTCGCTCCTAGCCACCTTCCGCAGGGGTTATTTTTTTCTGCCATTACACAGTATGTTTCTTCTGCTACTTCAAAAAGTGGTAGGTGTCACTTCCTCCAATTTATTGATGGAGGAAGCTGAGCGCCAGAGAACAAAGCCCAGGCCTTTGAGTTCCTGCGCTCTGTTTCCTGGCCCTGCTGCTTTCTTCTCCCAGACGGTCACCAATGCACAGGCCAGCGCTGCATCCAGCCGAGAAGACTCTCTGCTCCTCCACACTCATCTCCACGGAAAAGAGATTACTAATAAAACATCCAAGCTCATTCAGAAAGCTCTTCTACAGACTGCAGGTGGCTTAGCGAGGCTGAATTGCTCTTGACAAACAGGAGAGGTTCATCACAGATGAATCACTATTTGGTTGTGCTACGCCCACTCCAGCTCAAGCTGCCTCCTTTCATACCACCCTCCCACGCTGCCTCTCAAACGCTCTCCTGCTGATCACACCCCCCCCCCCTCCTTCCTCTCATCTCTGGTGTGCCAAAGTGGCACTAAGGGGGAAAATCCTAGGAGTTCAAGTGGCAAAGGTATGAAGGCCAAAGCAGTACATGCAGCTGGGCCCAAAAAGAGAAATCAAGAGTTCGGCATTTGTATGTGACCACTCTCCCAGCATCGCTGCTCTCTTTGCCACGCCAGATGATATTGTAGAGGAAAGAAACATTATCTTTTGTTCCAAAGTACCAGTAACCAATGGGAAGCATTAGGGATCCAGCAGGATGGCACTGGGACCACACCATCCTCTGGTTACCTATACTCCTGGGCTAATTTTTTTTTTTTTTACATCCAGTTTTGCTTGTCTTTCTCCTTCTCACTGCTGCATTTCAGTCCTTAAGTGCCTTTCCAACTTGGTTGACTACAATGCATGTTCCCCAAAGCCTGTGACGACTTGTTGTTGCTCTTGTATATGAAGCCCTGTTTCTAATCTTTCTGCTGAGCTTTTTGCTGTCCTGTCTTTCCACAGCCACTCAGAACAGAGTGATGAGTCAGAAAGAGAAGTTTAATAGCATCCAGAAACAGAAACAACTAGAAAACCTCAAGAGTTTTACTGCCTTTTTCTTAATGAGAACAAATAAGCTGCAATGAATAAAGAACATCACATGGGTTAGTTTCAAAAATTATCAGACTGACCTGTCCCACAGCTGCTTTAATAACGGAAAGCAAAAGGGATCAGGAAGTGCTAAGAACTGTAGAGGGTTTGATTTAAGTGTTAACTGGAGTTCAAAAGACTGAAGGTCATTATAGGATACATGCAAATCTATTTATCTTTAAACCAAGTTGTTAAATACTCCATTTAGAAAGCTTGGTCACAGTGAGTAGGTGTGAATAGAAACAGAAAAAATTGTGGTGAAGTCCTACACCCATTACAGTCAAAAAAAGCTAGCTAGTGATTTTCATCACTTTCAGAATTTTGCTCATAGCATCAAAACCCCATGGGTTACTAATCCTGTGGCAGCAGCACTCTGACTGTTAGCTATATAGGGATAAAATGACTTCACAGTGAAGAACAAGCCATTGCAAGCGTTCATGCCATACATGCCATGAATATGGCTGTATGATCCCCCTTCTTGCAAATAACACTCTATATTAATTTTTAACCTTCAATTAACAGAAGTGCAAACCTAGGTAGGCCAAGCCTTAATGCAAGATTATTACACTGTGTACAGGACATTCAGGACTTTCCTTGATCTGTGCAACAAACAATGCATATAGCAAGAAGAAATCAGCATTACTTATAACACCCATGCAACAGAAAACTAGGAAATGATACAAATGGAAGGGATACTCAAGTACTGCAAGAGTGAAGGATTGGTTCCTTTCAGCATATTTTATTTGATTAGTAGACCAGTGTTAAAATTTTTGGAACTCACTTCCATTTTTCATGCTGGCAACTCTGAATCATCTCTCTCTGATGCTTCAACTTCAAAACAGGAAAAAGTGAATACAGTAACCAGCCACAGAACCTTATAAAAATATTCCTATGTCGTATAAAGTAGATGAAAAAAAGGTTGACTCATGCAGCATCTTTCACCATGCCTACTTGTGAAACTGTGCAGGGCACCATTCTAGTAGTCTTTGTAGCATCGTGAAGAGAAGGTAAAGAAAAAAAGGACCTGAGATAAAGGGGAAATTTTGCAACACTGCACTTCAATCTCAATCCTACTGACTTGAGTGAAGACTACCATTGACAGCACAAAGTGGAGCTTTGCCCCCAGTAGAGAATGATCCCCAGCTCTGCTTTGAAGGCTTTTGTTGTTTTGGTGGTATCAACAGACTCAGAAGTGTCCCTCAGTAACTGCTGCTGGAGGAATTCCTAGAGAACAGAGTTGTCCTCTATAGCTGGTGGTTGTGTTCAGAGGATGGAAGGCATGGTCCTGGGCTCTGTGAGTAAATATCCAATGGCTGCTATGTACCACACCACACAAAACCAATGAGGAGCAAAGTTTAGGCAGGAAGAACGCAGATGACGTTTCAGAGAGATGCTCCTTTTTCAAACAGGCAGTGTTCCTCCTTTTCCTCATGTTTAAAAAAAGAATTAACTGTCTACATGGTTAATCTGTATGTGAACTTTTCCTTTCCCAAGTAGCATTTTCTTTTAAATTGAGCAATATGCTGACTTAGGTCTCTATACATACCCATACTCACTCACTGTTTACTGGAGCCAAACAAAAGGAAAAAAGGCACTCAGATAAATAGTCACTTGTATTTTGCCTCCATCCTCCATAGTTAAAAACTATGTAAACAGTTAAACTGTATTACAGTTTATTTAAAAAAATAAAGGCCTCAAAAAACTGTAAAGTCAATCTGTGAATAATGTTATTTGGAATACTTCACTGGATATTGGGTGCTTCTTTCTATATAACCTAAAATAAACACTGTAAAAAAAAAAAAAAGGGCTGATAATATGGATGCAAAGAACGCTTTAAGAAAATACAACTGAGAAAAATATACTAATACATTTGGGTTTGAAATTATCATCACTAGGTTAACAATAGAGCCAGATACTTTGCTTGCAGGTGTTTACCCTGACCTCTTTTACATGCAACATGTAAACTCCCTGAAGGATTTTTAGCTGCACATCACCTTTCAGAGTATCTGCTTGACTCAGCTCATTTTAAGACTTCATGGTACACACAGATTTCGACTGAGCATGAATAATGCATGAAATTGACCTCCATTTTAAGGAATCAGCACTACACTCAAATCCTAACATATTTAAACGGTCACTTAGCTAAATGCATGTATTTTAATTTTTTAAAGCAATATTGTGTATCAATTCTTATTCTAACAAGTTAGGACAGGATCAGAGTAAGCAGAGTTACATATATTGTAGAGTTGAACAGAGAAAATCTCTCAGACCTAGTGTATGTGATACTCATTTTTCACTTAACTATTTTTTGCCTTAAAACCAAGAAATAAAGCACCAAACTGTGTTGAATGCTCTCAGTGTTCCCTCACCTCTTTTCAGGTTGTAGTGTGCTAAAGAGAAATACATAAATGCTAAGAATACCCAAGCATTGGTTCTGACAATGTGGTTGGAGGAAGAGACTCTACAGAAATGGTTAATTTGTGATATAAATTATTTCATTCCTTAAATGCCATGCAAACAGTGGTAGGGCAGGACCGCAAATGGAAACTTACTGGCTTTTAGGTGACAACACTTTTCCACAGTCTCCATCTTTCAATTAGGACTAAAAGTCAGAATTAAAATTCCAACAGCCTAGGTTTTGAGCTTTCTGATGAACTGAAACTGACTGTATATTTATGGCACGGATGAACCTTGATGTAACACAGTTATTTTTCTGTAGATAAATCAGATTTAGCTGTGATAGATTTGGCTCTGGAAGACTAATTTCAACATCAGCTCAGAATACAGTTAGCAACCATGAGTTTCATGTTGCTTCCCATCAACTTCAGGTTCAATCAGAAGACTTCCAGCTGCAAACATAGAGAAGGACTGCCTAAAAAGCAATACCTGTAGGTGTTTACCACAGGCTAAATGTTTCATTTTGTACAACACAGAACAGAACTTGCTCCTGGCAAGATCATAATATTAAGGCACACAATCTGTAACTAGACACTGAAAGAGCTTAGCACCTTCTAAAACTGCTCCTAACCCATACAGTTTGACATTTAAAAGTGCAGGCTCAAGATGTGACATTTACTGTGCAAACTGTTTTCATCCCATCCTGTCCCTGCTTTAATTTTATAATAACTAGAAAATAAATGAAGTCTCTAATAATTCAGATGAAGTGCAAGTATAGCAATGTTCTTGTTCACAGCTCTATTGACTTTTACAGGATGTTATATATATGTAGATGTTCTTTACAGTCTCAATGCAGAAAGAGCATCTTGAACTGGTTAAAAAAGAAAAAAAATCCATGTAGAATGCATGTCTTCAAGACCTCTAATTAAAAAAATGCTTTTAAATAGACATCACCATCTTCCCCTTTTTTCCCCATAACTGAACAAAAACTGCATTTTCATCTGTGTAAGATTTTGCTTGTTTTCCTTCAAATTTATTAGCTTCTGTAATTATATAGTCCATTTTATTGTTAAATCAGAAATAGGAAGAGAACACTCTAGGTTGGTATAGTCATTTTACAATAAGCATATCAGCTACAATATCTTTATCTAATGTTTTCAGAAAACCAAAACAGAATCAGAACAGCAATTGATTTATTTTTTGACAAACCTGCTTATAGAGATATCACCTATTCTGTAAGGAAGAAAATACTCAAAAAATAAAAAAGTTAAAATTTAGTTAAAAGCTTTACTTGTTTGAGAGCAATCTCATAAAACTCTTTAATATGAGCACTTCACTTCACAAAATGAAAAACTATTTACATCATTTTACTTGCAATTTGGTCACATTATCTACACACATTTGCAGAAGATCTTAGGCAAAATAGGTATGTATCTTCTTCTGACATAGGCTATCAGATTGATTGCACATTTTCCTTTTACATAATGGCTCTCCAATAGTGCACTGAAGTCAGTGATCACTGTCTAATTACATTCTCATTTTCATTTATGGCTCAACAATAAAATCAATACCACCTCAAACCCAAATATCTGAGCGGCTGAATCACATATAGTGTGAAACGTGGAGTCCACTTTTTTGGATCTGATTTTCAAAAGAATAATACATCTCACTAGCACAATTAACAAACTGTGCAAAGAAAGAAACTACCTGTGCATCGAATTAGTTTGAAAATCAAGGCTTCTTGTCAAATTCTGTCAACTGATTTTCTGCTAATTACATCTCATTTAAAAAATGTTCATTTCCCAATGGCACTACAATGAACTTTTCAGCACGCAATTACTGAATTACAGTATCTTTTACATATATTTGTTATATTTAGGCCAATAATGTAATTTCCATGTTACACAATGTCATTGCCTTCACAAGCAGAGTTGCTACATACATTCACAGTTTCAACAGATTGTAATTAGCTTCTCCAGTTGTGCTTTAAAAATCCCAAATATTTTCCAACAGTAAGTGCAAAGCAAATGTCCTATGCAGCTACAATTGGTCACAGAGTTATAAACTCCAAAATTACGAGAAGAGCCTTCTCTCATTCTCCATTTTCATCACCTGCTTTTTCAGGTATGACCTCCAGACTTCGACGAGGCTTTGAGATTTCTGCATTTTCAGTGCCTCGCTTATTGAGTCCACACGAAAGAGTGGCATAATGGATTTGTTTCAGATTCTCCAGTGCTTCATTTTTAGCATATTTGAGAAGATCAGCTTGTCCCTGTAAGGAACAAAATGGAGTTGGAATACACAGTTGATACTAGGATTTCCTTCTTTTTGACCCTTCTGTTTGTTTTAGGTTAAAATTATAGCTGCCCTTCTCAGAAAAAAAAAACAACAAACCAACAAACCAAAAAAAAAAAAAGAAAAAAACTACAGAAACCAAATGAAAACCCCTCAAATTAGAGTATTTGATGTTATTAAGAACCAAGCTCTTTGCTTTCTCTGAAGCCCACCAGTAGCATCAACAGCAGGACGGGGGTAATTTCTGCCTAACAGTTTTCAAGAAAGTAATCTATGCCATACTTTTAATCCGTGGTGACTAAAAGTGTTTCTGCACAAAGAAAATAAAGGCTGATCTTAATACTTCAGGGAGCCATTTAAAGCTTTTCCGTTTTTTTCATTCTTAGAGATATTTTTTTTCCTAGCAATCTGATTCACTCAGTGGTAGGATGGTAAAGGACCAACGCTTGTCAATGCATGAAATATGAAAATACATGTTGTGAGCAACACACAAAAAGGATAGTGATGACAAAGACTTCACAGAGTTATCTGCAGTTCAGTTGTCTGCAGTCTCTTATCACTGTCCCTCTTTAGAATCATAGAATCATTTAGGTTGGAAAAGATCTTTAAGAACATCAATTCCAACCATTAACATAACACTGCCAAGTCCACCGCTAAACCACATCCTTAAGCGCCACATCACTCTTCCTCCTTATATCAATTAAGTTATAAGTAAAGCTGTAAGAGAAATTGCCCCACACTGAGGTGATTTGGCTCTGTTCTACAGGACTCCACCTCTTCGTATCAATTAAAGCCCTCTGACAGCAACAGCTCTCATTAGCAGTCTATGGATGGCCTTCCCCGCTGCTGGATCTGCCTACCCTGCCCACCGGCAGGGAATGAGCACAGCTGTAGCACATGGTGAGCACATCTGTCTTACTGTGGGGCACAGGAAAGTTTAAAAATGTGCAGAAAGTCTGCATGGGCCAAAATGATTGTGCTGTGTCTGTGCTTCCAAAGGAGAACTGCTCCACAGCTTACAGAAAAGTCAACAATGCTTCAAAAATACCTGAAGGGGAGAAACACACACACACACACAAGCAAACAAACAAACAAACAAAAAGTCTGGGTACTGTAGTTCCTTTAGACTGCCAGTACCTCTAATGTCCAATAAGGTATGAACACTGACTGCACCTTCTCCTGTAATTGGGATACTCTTGCCTGTCTGTCCTGTGTAAATTTTGGCTCCTGGCAGATACTTCTCTTGAAGAGATGCTAATGTCTCTTCTACAGAGATGTTGGCCCTCCTTCTCTGCCAAATAAGTTTGAAATGCATCTTTACATCTTGATTTTAAAAATAAAGGAGAGAGAGAACGGCAGTCAAAAACGTGCGCACTCATGGTGTGATACTTCCAATGCTTCTTTAGCAACTCAGAACATAAATACTATCCTATGAAGTAAGCAGAATTACGCATCTGAGGCACACAAATTGAAAACAAATAGTGCTTCCTTCAAAGAAATAATGCCCCCCTTCCCTTACCCAAGACTATAATAGCCAAAGTCTTCTTTTCTGATCACTAGAGAGGAAAAAAGTCTAGGAGTTCACCAATCCCAGCACATGCTTCAGTAATATTTTCTTCTAAAAAAAACCAAGGCACTTTTTAAAAAAATCACTTTTTTTCCAAACTGACAAACAACTAAAAGCTAATTTAAAACACTCCAGCACTCTAAATGAGTCATATCTGGAGTGCATCTGTTTCTAGCCCAAGTTCTATTTTACATGGATTAGTAGAATATAGTTCTGGAACTTTAATCAAGTTGTTTATTATAGGCAGAGCTGCTAGCAAACAGTCTATTAATAAGGTTGACCAAAACTTCTCAATTTAACCCCCCCTGCTTTCAGTTACTTATATGCTTGCCAAACTTTAACTACTTAAGCTGATACTTTCTATGCAGGATTCTTGTCATTGGCAGATTTTATTATTATTTCTGTTTAGTATTATTCTTTAACCTCATCCATATGGTTCATTCAGCTCCAAGAATAAAGACAGGAAAATGCCATCAGAACTTTTTGAACAATCTTCTGTACTTCCTTCCCTACTCTCACTTGGGATAGGGACTTGTAATTCAAATGACTTCAGGGACCCATAATAGTGGATCCAAGCTACGAGCTTTTAATGAACAAAAATCAGATTTTGAATGTGGTTAGTACAATCACTTAGGATTCCATTTTTGATGATCCTTCATCTCTTGACACAGCACACACAGAGCAATGTGGCAAGACAATACGTATTCCATTCCCACAGAATAATGAATGTGCACCAGGAAAAAAGTTGTTTTTTCCTGGATGGCTTCTCCAAGACACCAACACTGGGTTGCCAGTGCAGGCAGTCCAAAAGCCAGACTAGAGGAGGGGAAGGAAGAGCCTGAGACTCTGGAGAGGAGGTGGATGGAGAAAAGGAGGGGGTAAGAGCGATCTCTGGGACTGACCTGGCAAGAAGTCTAGGACTGCAAAAAGGAAAGTTGGACTGCACTATACAAAGTAGATACCAGATCTTGCTGAAAGAGGAGACTGTGAAACACACAGTGCAACAACACTGAATTTGGATCTCACAGGTGAGCAGAGAAAGACTGAGGCAACATTTGGGGTTAAAATACAGAAAGAAAACAGACTGACAAAATCCATCATGTTGAAAGAAGCCTAAAAATTATAGACAAGTTGAAGGACTAACAACTCAAAAAAAGTGAGAGCTTGGTAATGAGAATAAAAGCTGGTGACAAAGAAAAACAAAAACACAGAGCAGGGAGAAGACTGCAGAATATAATCAAGTAAGGTGATGAGAAAATGAAAAGTAACACTTATCAAGAAGGATCTCTAGAGGTGGCAAGGAGGGGGCAATATGAACTGGAAAGCAATGGGAAAAACTGACAGAAGAGAAAATTAGGCAACAAGTGAGAACAGAAGAGAGGAGGGAGGCAAGAAGAGAAGGAGGAAGTCAAGAGTTAGAAGGAGTGATTGGATTTTCAGCAGGGAACTATGAGTGCCTGGACAATACTGACCAGGGAAGGAGAACTTTGTAGACAAAAGAGAATCTGGATTATTGCAGAAGAAGTGATCAGACTAAACACATTCGGCCAAGTGACATCAAGTTTAGACCAGGTGTTTGTGAAACCAACTGTGTTGTCATTATCTGCTGGTATGTCTTGATCTCAAGATAAAAGAGCCAACCACTGCTACAAAATATGCCACAAGCTCAAGTGAGAGAGGTCTGTGCAATTGTTACGAAGTGTCTAGTTCTGTTGATATACTATCATGAAGCCATATGCTGGGGAAAGAAAACAGCATGCATCTTAAAAATTCAAGTTGCACTCACAGTGAACACTGTAAAAAGTAATACAATACTCCTGAAAGGCAGAAAAGTTAAAAAGTCATCCAAATCTGAAAAATTTGCCTCCATGCATTCTAATGAACTCAAAGACCTTCCTTCTAGTTATGTATCAAATGTCTCTTGTCCAAGGGCTGTCAAGATCCAGTTTCAGTTCTTTATATTCTATGCATCCTGATTTTCACAGTAGGTGCCATTGACTCAAAAGGCAAGTTAATCGCAATGTCAGTTGACTACAAACTGGAACACAGCAATCTCTCAGACCTATGCACTACTCAGAGTAGTCAACTACTCACCTCAGAGTAGTAGACTACTCACCTTCTTACCAGTCCCAAGTGACTGTAGCAACTTGCTGTGATAAAATGCATATTGTAAAGTCAATAAAAGAAACTTACCAACAGCTCAAACTTTATCTTAAGAGAGTACCAAAAAACCCACATTCAAAGAAACAAAGCTGGTTCGTGCAGAGAATTCAATGCTGGAATCTGGAGCGGCTGCAGAACCAAATCCATATGTTTCTCGCTATGTGGTAGGGCTGTCTTTGTCAAGCTCTCATCTCAGATTAAGTCAAAAGGTAAATTAATTTAGCCCTTAGTGTTGTCTGGCAAACACACCTCAAAACTTGAATTTACTCCCAGCACTGTGGTTAACAGGCAGTTTGTGGTAATTCCCACCTGGGAGCGGGACAGATCACAAGTACAGAGCACTCTCCTCACCGCAGCAAACGACAATCACTGCTCCCTTTCCTTCACCGTGGTTAAAATTCACTAACACAACTGAGCACTACATCACTTGAATACCATCTATTTCATGTATTGATGTTCACAAGCTTCAGAAGGAAGAATCAAGCAGCAAGTTGTTTTTTAGGCAGACATGAAAAAGACCTTAAAAAAGATCAAAGAACAAAACTGATATTCAGTTAAAACCTTTTTATAAGCAACAACAATAAAGGATATGGATTACTGTGGAAGTCCAATTCAATATCCTTCATACCACTCTGTCCCAATATGCCTGTGTCAACTAGTCTGGTTTGATTTTTTTTTAAATTATCATTAAAACATTTTTTTTGTTTTGGAACTTTTGGGTAAGAGGCAGTGTTTTTACATCATAGCTCCTTAAAGGTAACTAAAAACAAAACCAAAATCGTTCCTATCAGTTCTCATACCTATGAAATGAGGTATGACTTCAGAGTCAATTGGATATAGGATTGACTGGAATGTCTCAGTACAGTTATCTTTATAAGCTCTTATGTATTCACTCATGATTTTTGCTTAACTGGTTCTTCACTGGGTGTGGGAACATGAAAGTAAAACTGTACAGATGACATTTGAAATAACTGCATGAACACCCTTTCCCCCAAAAAATCCCAAGAAACTCTATCATTAACAACTGGGCTTTAGCTCAGGTTCTGGAACCCAAAGCTCTTATCAGGAAATGTAAAAAGCCCATACCCCTTTCTCCAAGTGTTCCTCTGAGCAGTGGCTGCTTGGTACAATGGGACATTTCTTTGAGCAACCTGGGCTAGTTCCTGCCCAGGGCAGAGGGGTCGGAACTAGATAGATGAACTTTAAGGTCTCTTCCAATCCAAGCCATCCTACAATTCTGTTTCTATGACATACTAGTGTTCCATGCCCAGCTGACATGCTCTGAGTGCAGTTTTGGAATGAGGATATAAAGGACTTAAAACTGCCTAACTTTTAAATAAAGCTTTAGTTAGGAGCCAAACTCCCATCAGTCCAGCAACTTCAAGAGACTAGTAGCTTCAGATATTTAAATAGTACTGGGTTGTGGGAAATCTTCCAAGGACCTACAGGACTAGGCAGCAGCTATCAGAGGCTTTATGAGTGCTTCGTGGCTGCCTGAATCCACTTGGAGATTTGGTTGAAAAAATTCAGATGATTTAAAAAAAATGTAAAAGTTGCAGTCCTGTAAGTGCCTTGAATGTTCCATTTATAAATACATTTTTAAAAATAGCATAGGTGCAGAACCAATGTTATTACAGAGATAACAGATGTCATGAACTGCATGCCTTGGGATTTCTTTCAAGAGAAAGTAATTCATGTTGTCTAATGTGACTTGTCTAAAAACTCATAGCCAAAAAAGAACATCTAACAAATGCCGATTTTAGGAGTCCCACCTTCATTCTGAGTACTTCCATTGAACTCTCTCTTTGTGTTTAGAACAGCACTTCTTTGCAAAGACTGATTTACAGATGCTGTTATGTTCTTCCTATGGGTATCTCAAATTCTGAGCCTATAGAGGGTTTTTCCTCAAAGTTTTCCTATGCCACACAAGTCCATAAATTTTTACAATAGGTTATTTGTAGGACTCTGCTGAAACAGCAGTTGGAGTAATTTTCTTTCTTTAACTGTGTACTTTCTGGCAGAAAATGTGATTATCTATGTTTAGAAAATATGAATGCTATCAGTCTCAGTAATAACAATAAATTACTAGCAAATGATCTTGCAAACTGCATATTTGAAAGAGATGAATATTCTAACACTGTACAATCTCTAAACCTCTCAGGCAACAAAGTTCAGTAAAGCAGACTATATTTACTCTAAGTGATGTTCTGAAGTTAAACAAATATCTCTATGTACATATATGGGGTGAATAAGAATGGGCATGTGTGCATATGCACATATACAAATTGGATGGAGATATTTCAGCTGAACTCAAACATACTCTACTAATAATAAACTTGGCCTCATGGTTTCAAATTAAGAAAAATTAAATCCTTTAGAACAATAACTGTAATGCATGTGCGTGCAAACACACAGATATTTAATAGCTATGTCAGATGTTCTAAAGAAAGAGTTCCCCTAGAATTAAGCTGTCAATTTTGTTATTTTATCAAACTTTCCATTGCATCAACTGTAGTTAAAATGTCCCAATTGAAAGAAAACGATCAATAAGTATCTTGAGGGTAAAATGCAGCTTAATCGGTTTGGAAAATACATTAGCCACACCATGTGAGCATTCCATGATTCCTCTGTGAGGGAGCTGAGGGTGGCGCTCATGCAGAATTATTTAGTAACCCTGTTCAGAGCCACACAGCAACTCCTGAACCGTAGCCAAGAATCCATACAAAATACTTTTCCTAACTACAAGAAGAATAAAAAGTTAAATCCATCTAAGCACTGCACTGCCTTCAGTGTGTTGTTTGCTCAACTGTCTTGCTTGTTGGACAGCAAAATTTGAAGCCATTGAATAAAAAGGCTTTTATTTTTGTGATATTTGAGAAGGAATTAATTTTGAAGCAGGCAGGGAATTCAACAGATAAAAGAAATTCTTCTTGAAGTGACTCAGATTGTCAGTGTCAATTTCTACTCTAAAAAATGTGGATATTCACTTTCCATCCCTGTTCTTTCATAGTTTTCAGAGAACTGAAAACATGGAAAGAGTAAAACATGGATCAAAATTATGATTGCAGGTCTTTTCTCCAGAGAGGAAGAATAGTGTGTTGGAAACTGATCAACTTCTACTTAGTTATATGACACAAGAGAAGCTATGCTTGCAGCCCGTAGTTAAGAGGTTGGAGTGAAAAACCTCGATGTGTCACTTCAGACACATCAGCCTCTAACTTTTTGTACATCTAAATGTGAGTAACAGCACTTAGCAGATGCCCATCTGAACTGTAATAGCTGTAAATAACTTTTAAGATGTAACAGCATACCAGAACTTTCTGTAACACCTCCTGCTAAGTTTCAACAAGAGGTTAATTAAACATCTCCCCAATTTTTTAAAACAAAATATTCAATATGGGACAGATTGTACCTTCCTACAGAAAGGATCTTAATCTCTGAGTAGAAAAAAAAAAACAAGTCAATGTTGAAGAGATTTTCTCAATAATCTCTTCAAAAGGAAGGCCTTCTAACTTTATAATTACGTTAATCCTAAGGACATGCACATAAGCCTTTCAGTGCTCTGAAGAGCCAGATCTACCATGTGGCTTCTCCAATTTCTGGCTAACACAGAAATCACGACTTCACATTTCAGTCGCAAACCTCCCCTCCACCATCCCGTATGTTCTGAATGGAAAGCAGAGATGAAGCAAAGGTACTGCTGTTTCAGGCAGTATTAAAATAGATTTGCCTATCCAAGCTGGTATCTGACACCTTTGACAGAAAAGAAGGGATAAAACTTATTTTTTTGACATTAGCCCAAACCCACTGTACTGACTCCTCTCTATCTCCTCAGAAGCACAGGACTGGTAAGTGACACATCCCATAATATGTCTTCAGGAAACTCCATTCTCATAAAGGAAATGTGATAGTCTGGTCCTTTACCTATAAGAAGAACCTGCATTCATATTTTTAGAATGTATTAACTGCAGCAAGTTTCTCCCCCTTCTCTCCTCAGCATTGGATTCGTGCTGAGTATAACACAAGGGGGATGGAGCAACATGATGAAAAGCTTAACAACTGACACCAGCACGGAAAGCTGCATAAATACATGTATATTACTGCGCTTTTCTGTAGTAGTTCACTGTAAGAAGCGGTGATAGGGAATTGTATTTTTAAGAAGAACTAAAAATAAAAAATAATTTTCTTTATAATTAAAACAGACTTTATAGTTTAATGTAGTGATGAAATATTTGATTGAGTGGGCGAGAAGAACTCATTAGTGGATGTAAAAACAAAACTTGAGTAATTGGGTTAGAAGAATAGTGTCAAGGGAATAAATTAAAGGAGGCAGTTTTGCTATCTCTGTAAATTTTGTTTTCCTCTGCTGAGATGAAAGACCAGCAACAAGAAACCTGAACTGTTCCACATTCTAGTTTCCTGATGGTCTCGGGCTGAAAGCTTTTTTTTATACTTCATCATTTACTCTTTTGTCAAAATGTAAACAAATGTGCTCAACAAAATGTAAAGAGAATCTCCAGCTCATATACATTCAACTTACTCCAGAATGGATTATGAATATGATTTGTTTCTACCATTAATCACTATTCATCACTGACTGCAGTAGTAACAGCTTCCCTTTTGTTTTTCAGTAACTGCATTAACCTTAACACTCTTACTCCCTTCCAAATCACAAAACAGGTTTCCTTCCAGCCTGAGTCACTTTGCAGAAATCAGTACTCATTGTTTCACTCAGGTATTCAAGATTACCAAGGATCCTGTTGGTGTTAAAAGGTTGCAAGAAGAAAATGTCAAACAAACTAAATGAAATAAGCTTCCACAACAACAGAAGAGAAGAAAAATTCACATTGAGAGTCTGGTATGTTTCAGGTTATAATAACTTAAATGACTATGGCTATAGAAGTGAATAAATCCAGCTGAACTGTGACACAGAGTAATGATCAGTAACAATATTAGAATATCAATATTAGAATATTTTCTGTTTTGAACAGAAAAATACAGTAACTAACCAAAGGAAGACACATTACCTTTAAAATTGTAATGTTCCATGTAAAACTTTCAACTGATTTTTGCAGTTTTCTTTCTTTTAAGCCTTCTCTTGCTCCTATATTGTGCAGGTTTTCATGAAATTCCATTGCTGTGGAGAATAAAAGAGGGAAGAATATAGTATCCATTTTAATGTATTTTTGTGGTCACAGCAATAGCAATTTGAAACTAATATGGTAAAAAGACAGTGAAAAAGCTTCAGAAATTTTACTCTTCAAGCACAAATCTATCTGATCTAGTAATGTGTAATATTATACAACATGCCAATATACACAAATGTCTCTAAGCCCAAATCCACTGAAGCACCTGTTGGGCCATTGCTTATACAAAGATGAAGCCCAGCAAGTATTTCCTACACAAAAACAATCTCTAAGCACAACTGAGTTTGTTGTACCATATGTAAAAACCTTTTTGTGAGTTGCTACAGGATGGAAACAGTAATTTCATTAACTACTCTATTGCAACAAATTTATTTTGTGCCTTGCTACTTTAGGCACTAAATTTACATCACAGTTGTCCAGCTAACAGCTTCTGTGCTGAGGCCAGCCCAGAAAATAACCACCTCACGTTATACCTGAGGAGAAAAGGAATAACTGCGAAGGAGGAATGCCAAGTGAATTGCCAAGGACATTTTACGACACCGTGTAAACTACTGTGTCCAGAAAATTTGTACCCAACAAGCTCCAAATCAAAAATTTTTGGCAAAATTCAGATTAGCTTGATCTAAACATTGAGCAGACCAGCCAAAGCTTTAGATTTTACCCAGCACACTGCATATATAGAAGAAAAATAATTTCTTTTCATGCTGCAGTTACAAGTCATATAAAAATAAACTTTAAACAGTTTCCTTCATACAGGGGAAGTAAAATGTTCTTCCATGGGTATACACAGCAACCCAACATGGACTACATCAACCTTCCTATGAAAGTCATACTTTTATTTGTGCTCTCAGGATATCTCTATCTGTAGTAACATAAGGGGTATTTCGAGGTCAAAAGTTGGCAAGTGGTTCTGACTTACAACTATGAAAGTAAACCCAAATTACAGTTAAAGTAAAAATTGTAATTTTAGCTATGTTGGTTGAGATCTACTTGCCCAGTGAGTGCATGTGCTTCAAAATGTGCTTCAATCCATGAGAAGACTGAGATTTATGGACATTATAATTACTTCTTCTTTATAATCTCTCTACCCCAGACTCATATTTCATTAAAAGTAAGAGATATGACCGAATGTTTTCATTGTACATTCCCTTACCTTACTCTCACATATATATACGCATGTTTTAAAAATATTCATAGATTCATCTGAAAGGCAAGATTGTTCTTTTTATGTTTTCTTACTATTTTGACTTTTGCTACAAGGAAAATAAATGGCAAATATTTTCCCCAAATTAAACTACTGTATCATTTTTATTTCAGTCACTTCTCTATAGCTCTGACTCTGCCTCTAAAGTCTCAAATAATCTTCCTATTATATTTCCCCAAAACAGATTTCTAAACATTCTAAACATTTCTAAACATTTCTAAAGTTCATTAATCCATCACTGTTTCCAAGTATCCATTTCCTTTTCACATCAACAATAAAAAAAACCCTCCCAATATGACCATGGAAAGATTACGTACAGATCCATATTTACAACATTACATTTCTAGAGCCATCATGACAATACAAATCATCTGATTTGTACCATGAATTCTAAGACACTGGTAAACGTCTGGACTTCTGTACCTCATTTCCACCTTTATAATTTTTGCTTTTTAAGTCAATGGACACTAGTGATCAACAATAACATTGAACTAAAACCACTCAGAGAGATATTAAGAATAATGCTGAGGGGCTTCATGATCAACGTGAAATTGGTGCTTTGTAGAGTTCAGATTATTTTTATGTATATGAAATCCCTGGTATCACAGACATGGACACAAAGTGACCACATATTCTGTCAGCCACAAGAGCTCCTTTTGTTCACCAACTACCTTCTATGGTGATGCTCTCCCTTTACACTCATGCTATGATACATTTCTGTTCTGCCAAAGCCATTCCACTCCAGCTAAGTATACTTGGCAGTTAGCAGGAACATCTTATCACAGTTCTTCAGAAAACGAAACAAAGTCAGATCATCCTATCAGGGCACACACATGTAAACCCTCAGCAAACAGGTGTCTCTTGCTTAAATAGCACTAATTACCTCCCTATCTTAAACATCTCTTACAGACTGGCCAATTCCTCATCATCATGCTACACTAAACCTGTCCTACTCTAAGCCCAAACATACAAGCAGGGACAAGTAGATTTGAATTTTATTTCCGTTTCTATCATTAGCTCTTGCCTGATAAACTGAAATTAATTATATCACCTCTTAGTCTCAGTTCTTCCATCAGTTGAAAGGAATGAATTATATTTGCTACACAATATATGGACAACTAAATTTTAGAGTATGAAAGCAGCATAGCATTTAATTGTTGACTATGTCTGTTTTGGTATTTCCCTTACTTGTTCCTGCTTGGTTTTCTCACATTTTGCCTTGGAATTATCTCATGCATTAACTATGGCAAAGTAAAAACACAAGTGTTAAGTTCCAAAATTAAGCTGCTTTCTAGAAGATAACAGAAGACAAAAAAAAAAAGAAAGACCTTCTCATTTACAGCTAAATTAATAAAATAAATTACATGTCCATATAAATTCATGTAAACGTGCCTTTAGGATATGCTGGCAAAGAAAACTGAAAGCTAAATGACTTTTTTTCGTAAGTACACAGAATTTTCTGTCTCTTTGCAAGTAAAAATTCAGCTCTTACTCTCATTCAGACATAGTAAACAAATCACTAGCCCTCATTACTTCTAGAATTATTAGTCCATTAGTAATTTCAAACTGCCTGAGAGCTCTTGAACGATAACAGGCATACTACTAACCTGATGTATCACCCAATATATTTCTGTACATACCATCTGCTTAATCAAAAAGCACAAATTACTCATGTTTTTCATTTACAGTGGCAGATGTTAAGAAGGATATCATTCACAACTTTCTAAGTGATCATGAAGATTATGAGTGTTCTGTTTAGATGGTATTTCCTGTGTTTTAATTTTTGCCCATTGCACAAACATATTTATCTATAATGAAATTATTACTGATTGTAATCTTAAGCCAGAAAGCTCAATTCTAAACAGCTCTTTTGATCAGTCAACTTTACTAAAATCCTTATTTACAAAGAATCACTGAGGTAGGAAGGCATCTCTGGACATTGTTTAGTCCAACACCCTTGACCAAAAGCAGGATCAGACAGAACAGGTTGCCCAGGACTGTGTTGAGTTGGCTGTTGAATATCATCAAGGATGGAGACTCCACAATCTCTCTGTGTGACCTCTTCCAGAGTTTGACCACACCAGGCCCTCACTGAGCCTTTTCTGCTCCAGGCTGAATAGTCCCAGCCCTCTCAGTCTCTTCTCACAGGAACCATCTTTGTGGCCCTTGCTGGACTCTCACCAATATGTCTGTGTCTCTCATGTACAGGAAGTGCAGATCTGTATGCAGCACTGCAGATGTAACCTCACCAGTGCTGACTAGAGGGGAAGGATCACCTTCTTCAGTCTTCTGGCCATGCACTTCCTTAGGTATATTTGACTTCTTATCCATCAGAGCACCCAGATCCTCTTCTCCGAAGCTACTTTCCAGCCAGCCTCCAGCTTGTACTGGTGCATGCACAGGGTGCATGCAGTACTTGGCACTTCTCTTTACTGAATCCTTTTTATGGGGTTCCTATTACCCACATAAGCAAAGTCCCTCAGACAACCAGCTGTTGTATCCACCCTAAACAGACTTTGGTATCTTCTGTCACCTTGCTGAGGATGCATTTGGCCCCATCATCCAGGTAATAAATGAAGATATTTAAACAGTAGTAGCTCTAGTATCAACCCCGGAGGCACATCACTAGTGACTGCCCTTCAGATGGACTTCATGCTCCTGATCACCATGCTTTGAGTCTGGCTGCCCAGCTAGTTTTTAGCCTCTACATTTAGTTTGTCCAAGAGAATTTTACAAGAGGCAATGTTGAAAGCTTCGGTGAAGTCAAAATAAAAAACATCCACTGCTCTTCCCTTTTCCACCAAGCCAGTCACGTCATTATAGAATGCTGTCAAGCTGGTTAGGTCTCATTTGCCCTTTGTAAATCCACGCTGACTCTTCCCAACCATCTTCCTGTTCTGCATGTGTTAGGAAATGGTTTCCAAGAGAATTTACTCCACCACTTTTTCTGGAATTGAAGTGAGCCTTCTTGATTTGGTTTGACTGTGGTAACTCTACTGCTTGTGACAGTGTGATGAAGTTTCAAACATTGTCATTTGATTGCCTTCCGAGTTGGGGGCGCTAAGTTGGCATAAGCTGCATTCAGAAGTCTGGTCACCGTTACTCCACCATAAGTAAGGGCAAGGTAGAATGGAAGCCATACAATTTGCAAAAAAAAGACTGATTCAAGTCTTCCACATTAAAAAGACCAGCTCTTCAGTGACACATTCACCCTGACTATTAAGTCATGTAAATACACTATAATATAGGTAACAAAACAGCAACAGCATGATTCAACAGTAGGGTTTTAAACTGAAAAAAATACTGCCAACAAATTTTCATAACTGTAACCACATATTTCACAGCATATCTTTCTCCCTTGCAGTACACTTACAAAGCACACTCATAAGCAATCCTCCAGTATTTCCAAATATTATTTTCCCCTTAAGTGCTGAATCTCTTTCTGGTTCCCAGTGAATGCTGGTTAGTCTGAATGTCATGATTGTCTCAGCTTCTCCCTCTCAAACCCTCTCCCCCAATCCTGGAATGCATTAGATGGCTTTAACACTTCTTCATCCCCCCGGGAATACCTTAGCATTCAACATGCTCTTCTGAAATTTTACGAACTATTCTTTTCTCCCATTTTGAATAACTCCAAACAGCATGAGGAAAAGAGAAGTGCCATAAAGCTGTTCAATGTGTAGCAACCCTATATCATGTGAGGAGACTAACAAAAATTTGCTTGGCTAGTCTAGCAAAAAGAAAACCAAAAGAGGAGCAATTGCTCTCTAGATACGCATCAGTCAAGTAAGACCTTGGACATGAAAGGATTGATTCAGCTAAAGGAAAATATTAGGATGAATGTCCCTCAGCAAAATTGGAATATATGTATAATTTGTAACCATTGTAGAT
The DNA here is from genome assembly GCF_003984885.1 of Neopelma chrysocephalum. Classification (NCBI taxonomy): domain Eukaryota; kingdom Metazoa; phylum Chordata; class Aves; order Passeriformes; family Pipridae; genus Neopelma; species Neopelma chrysocephalum. Next base: position 3,533,475 of record NW_020897695.1, on the reverse strand, counting down.
GTGGTTCTGTAAGCAGCCTAGAAAAGGAGAAAATTACTCAAATCAAAAACTCATATTCATTTTAAGATACACCTTGACATGATCAATGTCCAAAAACTGTACTGGGAAGTAGACTTCAGGACTTTCCAGTCCTGCATATCCTCAGACAGCTGCATGATGACATCTCTAAATAGTATTACATGGCAGATCTCAAACCTGCATTAATTTATGCTTAACATATTCTGATGGAACATTTATGTCTATAAACTAAAAAAGGACTACATGACAGTATAGAAAGCAAGGTGTCTTATTGCTATGACATACTTTAATAACAAAAATTTAATTCCTAAATAAATCATACAAGCCAATACCACAGTCTCGACAGGCTGACAACAATTCTGAGCAATCACCTGTCAAAATAACTTCCAGATTATAACTTCAGTTTTATTTAATGTCCCGGATTCTTAATATCTTATTTGTCACAAATATGTTCAGCAGATATAAAATCTTTCATAACTTACAGCATGCATAGAAGCCTATAATATGTGTGTTACTGTTTTGCCGATGCTTGAAATGCTGGAATAAAGAAGATGCATTTCTGTTGCTGCCCTGCCTATTGTTGTAGTGCCAATACTGTATCTTCATAAAAAAAAGTATTACTTGGTGATGTATCTCAAAACCAACATTGTAGATACTACTAAAAGTTACTCATCTTCAACTGTACTTAGTTTGAAAAAACAGCTTTTTGATTTCCTTAAAACGAAATTACTTCATAGGAAATTCACTATCCTTAATTACTAACTAGAAATGACAGCTGTTGAAAGCTGGTTAGCAATTCCTCCTATTACTGAGATTTCACCATAGCTCCGAAGTCCTATACTTAAGATATTGATTAAAATGTGACATATACAGCAACATAAGTGATTCTGCTATTTTTAAAGTAATTAAGAAAGATATATTAAAAAGGAAAGCGGCCTTAAGCCACTGAGCTGCATGTATTTATGTTTTTGCTTTTTTGCTATACAATATATGTATCTTTGTTGGAACACTCTGATGATAATTACACATTTATTAAAATTGAGATGTGAAAAGAAACTGAAACATGGAAAATTGGAGTGCATGTGTGTACTGTAGGAGTTCAGGCTGTTGGAACTCTAAGATTTGTTTGCTTTTGTAAGAGTTACTATCACAAAACCCTGGCATACAATCTCAGTTTATAGGAAAAAAATTCACGCCTTTTCTTTAACTGAGAATCGAGATACTAGTTTTTCAAGGAAAACTAATTTTTCCTAGCAAAACAGCCAGCACAACACTTGCTAGACTGTATTTTTAAAGCCAAACCTCTACTTGACATGCTCATTTATTTTCTTTGATGAAAACTTTCTTGCCAAGAGCATGATTTACAACCTAGCTGAGACATGACTACACAGCAGGTGGGCTCCTCCTGGTATAGGATTTTTCTCTTAATAAAGAACTTTATCAATGAAATAGTATAATAGTAAAACTTTGGCAATAAATGTATATACTGAGTAGGCCTAATATGAAATGAGTAGCAAACAAAATTTGACTATATCTATATGAGATATACACTGGTAATACTCCAGGTATGAAGCACTTAACTGCAGTCAAGACAAATATATTTTATTTCACTTTCGGTAGAGCACTTTGATTTAAAAGCAAATGAAATACTTATTGGTTACTCTTTTGAAAAGTAATAAAAATTAAATAAATGTTAAATATTTTTAAATGAAAGGAAAATACCATACAGCTCTTGATTAGGTTACCCCATCTTGCAGGTCAATTACTATGTAGACTCACCTCAAATACTTATAAAGATTCTGTGAATAATGTGCATACACAGATTTGTTCTTTACGAGAAAAAACATCCAAGTGTTTCACACATTAAAATATTTTTTCTACACTGTGTAAGTTAAATGGTAATATAGGAAAAGAAAGTTCTAGAAAAGAATTTAAGCTGTATTAATTTCCACACATAAATACTAATATTTATATGTGAAGTACTTAAACATATATAAACATGTAATTTGTTTAGACAACTGCTATTCTTGGCCCCACCTTTGAAAGCTAAGGCTTTAATTTTTAAATATATTTTTAAATTTTTTTAGTTCAGATTATATTCCTTAAACACTCAGGTATTTCAGCCTCATAAACAACTTCCTTTTAAAACAAAGTCTATCAGAAAAAGTGATTGGGAAAGAAGTCTGGCTACTAGATCACATGACCAATAAATCAAATAAATCATATTAGAGAAGCAACCAAACTCAGTATACTTAGAAGTTCTCCCACATTTTGCTTACAGAACACTCTTCACACAAAAAATTAGAATGAATCTTAATAAATTAATGTTTAGAGTACCTCTGTATTATCTAAGAATCATTACTAACTGCAAAAACTGAGTCTTAACAATAACAAGGATTAGATCTTGAAATACTTCCAAGCACCTACTTTCCACCGAAGTCACTCAAAATATTTTATGTCATAACTAGAGAATTGTAATTTCTTTGTGGATTTTAAGTGTGTTGTTCTTCAGCTTCAAGAAGCTCAAGGTACAAATTATTTGCATTCAACATATTTAGATTAATACTTGACAAAAGAATACATTAACTTAATTAGTTGTTTGGTATTTTTTAATTATTTCAACTTCTTAGGCAATGTGCACTATCTCTGTAGTAAGTGGAAATGTTCCCCAGACACAGACATCTTTGTACTGCCCCTACTTAGGTGGTTAAAAAATGTTTTGGTGCCTGATACCCTATTATTCTTTATAAGGGGCAAAGACAAATTGTATGTTTGAGATAAACTTCTTATCCCAACATCCCAATCGACAATGGCATCACAGCCTGCTGAACACCATCCTCTCTGCAAGGACAAAATTAGTGTTTAGTCTTTCAATCCAGACTCATCCAGTCATATTCAATCACAATAATTCAGTTTTCAATATAAGACACTTTCTTTAAAGCTGGAGAACCACTCAGGACATAAGATGTTTACCAACTTCTTTATGAACCACTGTCAGAAGAGATTCAAAGTAGTTGTAGCACCAAGCTTATGCTGGTATGATGATAAAAAGAGGACACCTGTAATATCTGGCCTTTATTTAATTACAACTTTGTTACTTCCAAGAGTTAAGTAAGCAGCTCCACCTTCCTTGAACACTTTCAAGACAATCCTATATAATATTAACCCTCTTGAAAACAAAGTAAACAAAAATAGCATCAACCGACAAAACACATAAAACCCATACTAACATTCTGTACTTCCAAAACAGCAACACAGAAAACCAGATCTTCACATATTAAAACAGTTGTTCTGGAAAACTGACACATAGTATTCCACCCCCAACGTACAGAAAATGTTATTCCACAAGGACATTTTTCTGTGAAGACAGATTGTATTTCTAAATGTGGGTGAAGTTAAGCCACCACATTTATTAGAATGAACTAAGACTGTCAATAATGGGCATAAACACAGAGGTACAAGGGAGAGGATTTTTTCCTACAGACTGCTGTTTCCATCTTTTATTTATCAGCCTTGATCCTCAAGAGAGACCAGTGAAATTTTATGGAAACGTTTCTGATTTTATTTCATGTTAGAAAGCAGACTTAATCAAGACATTGATTTATGGCACATTATAATTTCTCCAGTGTTCAGATCTGGCTGAGCCCATGTTGTTTCACTGACAATAGTAATGAATCTCTTTCACTTCCACAGGAATCTAACTTCTTTCTTCACTAGTACCTTCTGCACCTGAGAAATTTGGCACCCTTTTCTTTCAAGTTGCCTGATTAACACAATTAATTTAAACCCAGAGCCATTTCCCCAACCTGTATTTAACTTGGTATTTGTTGTTATTGCTTAAAATATAAAAAGGAGGAATGTCTATCTGAAAACCTGGCAACTTTTCAGCCCTTCAGCTAATAACGCATGTTACAAAATTTGTCTTTTAACCATACTGATTGTAACACTTTACTACCTCTGCTTTTTCATAATTCTCATCTATGGATAGGTTGCAACTGTTGGTTGGTCTCAGTCAGCAGCTGTTGTATTAGTTTGTTCTCAGATATTGATACAGAAGACCCATGGGGGAGTAAATGGGCTCCTCATACTTTCCTCTCATTTTGGATTAGATAGCAGTTAGGATAACCATGTAGATTTTGAGCAGATCTTGGTACATAAAATGCATGCTGTATTTGTGCACTCTAGTATGCCTCTTTACATCTTAAGAGATACAATTAATCTTGTCTCCTTAATCATTTTTGCAGGTACAAGGCAAATGCTAAAAATACAATCTAATATAAGAGATCAATTTTGTAAATATTTCTGTACTGGGAATGGCTATTTAAAATCCAGAATTCTACTTTAGCCTCCTACAACGTTAATCTGATTTTGAGTACACAACCACAATTTCCAATAATTTTTGCTCACTGAAGTTGCTGAAAGTTGAACGTGCAAATCTAGATAGACATCCTTAATATGATCTGATCATTTCCTGGGCTAGAATGACAGTAACAGTAGGGGAGAAAAAGACATATGAAGGGGTAAAATCAAGAGAGTAATGCAAAAGTGTTAGTAAATTATTTGCCCTAGTAGCAGTGAGTGAGATCATAAAGAAGTATGGGAGATATCTCCTAGGAATCATCCACCCATGTGCAAAATATATCGGGTTCCCCAAAAAACAATACCATCCAAGGTATTACAGTGAGCTATGTATGAGGAGCAATACAGGAAAAACATGGTGTATATCTGGTGTGAATAACCATGGTGAAAAAGATCAGAGCATAAAGAAAAATTACTGATCATCTGTTCACTAACACTACCAAAGTTGATCTAAGCGCAATTCTTCATGTCCCCCCTCCCCAGCAGAATGTGGCTTCAAGAATATTCAAGGCACAGGAGAGGAACAGGATTACAGAGCCAGGGAGTATATGTGCGTGTGTGTGCACGCATCTATATCTGTACATATATCTCAGTATAACCCAAGCTGCTGTGGAGCTGTACCTGAAGGGGCTTAGTGGAGTTGTTTGAGGAGGAAAGACAAACAGAAAGAAAAAATACAGAAAAAATGGAGCAGACAGAGCAAAGAGGAAAGAAAAAAATGATGGACTGAATACAGAAAGCAAGTTAAGAGACATAAATGAAGGACTGCCTTGAACATGCCCTTTATTTCCTTAACTATCACAGAAAGCCTATTGTGCTAATAAACATTGAAAATGATGTTGTGACAAGTATGGAGAAAGGAGCTAAGACAATTTGACAACTGCCTTAGAAAAAATGGAGACATGGAGAAAACGAGGAAGAGCAGGTATTTCAGAAGCATGCAGGCTGGCTGAGAGGGGCCTCAAAGTGCCGTTTTAGTTATAGCAGGTGATTTACGTGACGGTGGTAAATATTGTAGATGGCTTACTTTTGACAGTGAACCTCATGAAAAATATAGTAACGGATCCAATTCTAAGATGTAACTTCACGATCAGCACATCCTACTGATGCAATCAAACAAATTAAATATTCTCAGTCATGAAGTCCAATGATAACAGATAAAGCAGCATTCCTTCACTCCCTATTTATGAAATGACAGTTTAAATGCAGTGGCTTCTAATCAAAAGGCAAGACTTGCTGATGAGAGGCAAGACGTGGATTAACAAGTTCTGCTGAATTTGTGTAAACTCCACAGTACTCAGACCATAAACACTGCAAATTCTCTTTCAAGCCAGGTGTAACTGCAGAAATACAGGGAACCTAGTCATTGCCTTTCACTCAATTGCATGTCTATATACCCAGTCAAAAGTGCTCCTCAATATTTAATTATATCAATTTCTTTTGCGGGATTACGTAATCTGTTATACCATAGACTTTTACTTTTTCTTACATGCTTTGTTTTGATGGACCCTGAGTCAAAACCCAATTTAGAAAGCAAGTAACAGGAACAAATAGTAAAAGAAACAGCTCAAGAGCTCCACAAGTGTCATTTTACTGCAAAACTTAAGCAGTAATGGTGGGGAAATAAGAGTTACAGCTACTTGAACAAAATTGATTTTATTCCTTTGATTTTCAACTACCAGACATATTTGCAGTATTTTGGTATGGTCATCATGCTAATATTTTTCTGCATGCAGCCCAGATGTAACTTTTCCCAGCAATGATGTGCACTGTGTTTATCTTCAACAGCATCCAGAATGGCTAATTATTTCCCTTCTTGAAACTGTATCCTGCTTCTGACACTGCTGAAGGACTGCTTTGAGTACATGTTAGAAAATGTACTCATTTTAGGTCTTTCACTACTTGCATCATTAAAGTCAGTCACTGTACAGATGGGATAAATAAGACAGTCCCTGCTCCAACAACTCAGAATCAAAGTATGAGGAAGAAAGGGAACAGATGGATAAAGAAAGAGTAGGGAGTACACGGCAGCAATGAAAACTATTTTGGTTAAGGTGGTAGGAGGACATGTGTCAATCTAGCTATATTTGTGGGATAATTTTAAAAACAAACTCAAAGGAAGTAGCCTGGTGGATGTTTACAGTGAGCCCGTGGGACAACATGATAGAAAGTATGATGATGGTTGACAATCTATCAGGCAGTGGAAACTCTTGCTACCAAATGAGCAAACACAAGAGAAGCGAAAGCAGTTCAGTCTTGACGCACAATGAGAAAAAAATATCAAAATTCATCTAGGGACAGACATCATCAAAACAACAGCCAGGAAAATGACGTGCATAAAGCAAAACTGTAATGGTCAAATGCAGAAAAAGGATGGTGTAGCCAAAATCCCAGAAAATAAGAATCTGAACAAGAGTTCTGGCAGCACAGATGACTAGGGATAGTTATGCCTCTAAAAACACATGGAAAAAAATATGTATGTTTTTAATGAATCTGAATTACCAGCCCACATATGCTGAAATGCATATTTATGCATCACTTTAGCCGTAAATTGACATTGCTAGAACTGGATACAATAACCTCATTTTCTGAATTAAAACAGAAAACTCAGAGACCATTCCCTGCAGGTATTGTCAAGGCAACCTTTTCCCCTAACTCATTAATTTACCCTTACCGATGTTATATTTCACAAGATTATAGAATCATAGAATGGTTTGAGGTTGGAAGGATCATCTAGATCCAAACCCTCTGCCATGGGCAGGAACACCTTCCAGTAGACCAGGTTGCTCAAAGATCTTCCTGTACTGTTTCACAGTCATATCTACATTTGATTACATTCAATAATTGCCACCAGTAAACTGTGTTTGCTCATTATTTGCCTCCCATCATTTAATGAGTACTTGGAATATCACATGTCCTTCTGAGCTTCCACTGCTAAACATGAAAATTGATTCCCAAGCTGTGGTTGTCTTTTAACCAGTGATGAGCACAGGCATTATTTGAATTATAAAGTAAAAGAATGCAATGGAAGATTCAAAAGAGGAGTTGAAGATTGATGTGAGTTGGGTACAAAGGAGGCTATGAATGGGGTAAGGTGACCTAGACATTCAAATTCTTTACTCTAGCAAAGATACAGGAGCATTTTTGGTTTTTAAGAGATTAAGGGAATGAACTGGATTATCTTCAAATTTCCTTTAGCACCTAGGTTATATTTTCTTCCAGGATCTTTAACTGGCTTAACAGCAACAAAATAAATGGCACTGCAGTCATCTTGAAGTTATGTGAATTTTTTTCTTAGTTCTGTGAAGAAGAATGGTACAGTGGGAACCAAACCACTATTATGTTATTATTTGTTTGTTTTTTTCATTATTTTTGTATCTAAAATGCTTTCAATAACTAATTAAGAACTTAATGTGCTGAGCTGAAATTAACGTGCTGATATGAAGAAAATAGATAAGTTTTTAAATGGTTTAAAGAATCAAAATAAGGAGAAATGTTTACAGTTAATGCTCTTAAGAGAACATTAATTCTGAATTAATTCTGAAAATAACCATCTCGATAATTGTATTTTTGCTCATTCAACAGGCCATCAACCTAACTAAAAAATAACAGTGCATTTATTTTAAAGTTAGTTCTGAATTTTATAAGGCCAAAAGTCTTATTATTAAACTTAACGACAGAAAACAGTTTAATACAGTGAGTCTACTTTGCCTATTTAACAAAACTCTCGTATAAGCCTGTCCATGACAACAAAAATTTACTGCTTATTGGCAGCTTGTGTATTTCTTCTTATTTTAGCAACTTTTCGACTCTTTGAGCCATGGAATGAAAAAGCCCAAGCAAGGGCATGATTTTGCTTTTTCCATATCAAGAAACTACACAGGAAAATGTATAATCTTTTATTTGTAATTAAATAGAGCAGCATCTACTGAAATCATGAGATCAATCAGTCATAACACAATCTTCAGAAACCATTGATATTAAAAGGTAATCCAGTTCAGCTCATTCATCTTAAAAAAAGCCTTGACCCTGCAGGGCTAAAGCTGCCCTAAATAGCAGGATCTATTACATAATCCATACTTAGGCTTATGTACCATGCTGGAGGGTTCTCATTTAAATGAGATCAAAATCTCCACTATTTAGCATGGGCTTTACGTCTTTAGCGTTCTTAAACAAAGGATTCTTGGACCGAGTTGTCCTTCATGTAAAATAACGTGGTAAGACTCAAGAAAATCAGATATATGGAAGTTTACTGGAATCCATACAAGCTAGGAGAAAGCAATCTTTCCTGAAGAGCAGCAATTCTAAAATACAAAAAATGGGCAACTACCTTTTGCCTTACTTCTAACCAAGGATCTAAACTGCTTGAGATACTGGTGACACTAAAAAAATATGGCACACTATCACCACATAAATGGGAGATGATTTAAGAAGCACACAAGTCTACCAGACAACAGTTTTACGACAGCATCACATATTTTGTGTTTGGTATTGTTGTGGTTTAACCCCAGCCAGCAACTAAGTGCCACACACTTGCTTACTCCTACTGGCTGGGATGGGGGAGAGAATTGGAAGAGTCAGAGTGAGAAAACTCGTGACTTGAGATAAAGACAGTTTAACCGGTAAAGCAAAAGCTACACACGCAAGCAAAGCAAAACAAGGAATTCATTCTTTGTAAGCACTGCTCAGCAATAACAAAAACATCTCAATATTATCAGCTCTGTTTTAAGCACAAATCCAAAACTAAGCCCCATTCCAGGTACTAGATACAAAATTATCTCAGCCAAAACGACCACAGTATTTTAGATAAATAACTTCCATTAGATAGATTGCTCTCTTTCCTGTAATCCTTCATTTGCATTTGTGGAAATGACCATATTGACAAGCTACTGTCCATATATGAAATGCTCATGATTTCCAAAGTCAAGCTGTAATTCTATGGATCCTTGATTTCTATGGTTTGAAATGCCTTTTTCACTCTTACTGTATATGCCTAAATTACAACAATCTCTTTTTTTGTGTGTTTTTTGTTGTTGTTTGATTGTTGAGTTTTGGTGGGTTTGGGTTTTTTTTTTTGCTACAGTTGAATAAATAAACTCAATTAAAAGTTTTGGGAAATAAAGAAAAATGCAGTAAATTCTGAATATTTTTAAAAAGCAGTTTGTACTTACCTGCTTTCTGACACTGTACTATCCTCTCATATAAGCTATCTGTATTTTCAACTAGAGTTCTGATGGTGTGAATCATCTGCAGAGAAAATAAATTAAAATATACAGGAATATCAGTAAAATTAAATTTTTACTGAAAATTTTTAATCTGTAAAAGATGCTTAAAAATAAACTCAAATCAATAACATATTTACCATTAACATAATGAATACACTCATTTTTGTGGTCATGACAAGGTAGAGAAGTGTCCTAAATGTAGCATAAAGACATAAAACATATGATGATTTTGGGCTGGGATCTGTGAACACTGAAGCAAAATGTCTACCCCATGATTCATTGTCTATCAAAGTAAGTGGAAATGATACAACCAGGTAATTCACTTTTGGTGGCTTGGGTGAGATAACCTAGATGCAAGTTTCCTCTTCTTCACTCCAACATTCAGGATGATGACCACTCACCACCCACTGCTTGCTTTTTCCTAGGGATCATTCCACTGCTTTTCCAGATTTTCCACATTTTCCCTTTTTGTGGCATGACCCGTACATATGTATGAGACAACACTCTATGGAGGAAAACAAATCATCTGAGGCTGGTACTGGAGGATAAGAAAAATAAATTATTCCTTTACTTGATCTTTCTAAACAAAAATCCTATCGGGGAAGTTCAGCTGAAGGCACAGTCATTAGGATGGAACCGTGCAGACTTTTCAGCCCTAGGGTATACATTGAAAAGTAACAACTTTGCTGCACCTTACCCACTGACGCCCCTGGTATCTATTTAAGCAGACAATTTTCTCACCGCTAAAACAATGACTAAAATTTGACATGTTACTTATGTGGGTGTTCATGTGGAACTTACTTGTTCTTAGGAGACCACAATTCGCTGTTATGAGCAGGAACATTCCATGTTATAGGGAAAAAAAAAGAAAACCCAAAGTTCCCTAACACTCTTCCTCAGAGAAAAATTGCTGTAAGGGGTGTGACTATTATGGCAGTCCTTCCTCACACATATTAGAAGGACCCTCCTCCAGCTGAATGACATTGAGGCTGTTTGTCTGAACATTCCTCTAAGTGAGGCATAAATCAATTTTGAGAAGCAGGCAAGTAAGCCTCAGATTTTTGATCATGACAAGTGTGCAAGCAAGTGAGAGGAAAAACACCTGCATAGACAGACTTCTAGAACTGTCAGCTACACAAAAATCTGGTTTAAACAAATGACAAAGCATTTAAAAAGAATTCTAGTTCTGTTTCTATTATTTCAGTTTAAACCAATAAAGAAAATGATGCAAACTCTGAAACTTTTGGTTTATTCTACATATAAACAGCATGTAAATAAGCAACTTTGGAGTATGTGGAGGTCATCATACTGGATAATTTAATTTCATCTTCACATCCGGATTAATCTGTATTAAAATTCAAAGTATCTATTTAGCCTGATTTATAGTTTGTCAGTTGATGGAGTTGTTTTTTTTAAATAAATGTAAATTATAATAAATGAAGTAAGAATAATTTGATCAGGTTGCTAAGCTGCAAGTGAAAAACTTTAGCTTACCCATTTTTAACTGGATTGTTCTTTGAATACAAATATCAGTGTTCACTCAAGCAAAAACTACCTATAAATAGAATTATGCTGATTACTATTTAAGTGTAACAAATTGAAGACGACTTAATAAGAGAATACTATATTTCACCCACATAGGGAGCAAACTGACTATTTCTGATTGGTCAAGGAGAAAGCCCTATTTCACTGTGTTTCATTACCATTCAGTCTTTAAAACAGTATTCAGAAATTGAAATAAGGTCACTATAAATTTGCTTGAAAGGCAAGGATTTTACCTGTTTCAATATGTATGTCATATAGCACATCTGCTTCTGCAATGAACTTAAATCAAGAGAACTAAAACACAGCTGTTGTCAATCACAAATACACTTCCAGTAACTGACGTTATTTTGCTAACTAGCTGAAAGGAAGCTGTAAAGCAATTTTTTTCTGCATTGAAAATCCCCTTGAAAAATGAAATGCTGAGCATATATGGCTCTTGTTTTTCTCAGGGTGCTAACAGACAATAATAAGGACTTTCATCTGAGCACCCTTTTGACTGGAGTTCATAAAAAAGAGAGACCAATAGTGCTGCCTGTTCAAATATTTGTTCTGTAGGAACTGTAAGAAATATTGCAACATCCCTGTTTTTTCCATGTATAATAATGTAATTTCTAAGTCATCTCAGTTAGGTCCTATTCCAGACACAAAACATATCTATCTGTTCTGCTTCCTTCATACGATACACTCTACATGTACATCAGATAATTCAGAAGCAGTGGAGAACAAGTTTCAACTGATTAGAAAACTTACTCTGAGACACTGCACTGATTTTCAGAAATAAGAGAATTCTAAAATGAATAAAAATGCTTACATTACTGCTTTTTGTTTACTTTCTGTATTGACAAAGCAAGAAAGTTGCACTAGTTCTGCAGATGAGAGGAAATGAAACTTATCACTGTATTAGTGCTCTTTCATCACAGCAAGGCTAACATTGAAGAACAATTTATAGTAACATGCCCATTTCATATTTCACAGTTTCTGTACAGAAAGCTGCTAAATACTCTCAGATCAAAAGCAATGCCCACTTTTCAACTTTGGAAGAAAAATGTCACTGCATTTATGTGACAAATTATTCTAATATCCATTTTTATATTACCAGGACCAGTAACAGTTACTTTCTTCATCTCAGGTCTCTAAAATACATACAAAGCTGTATTTAAGATTAACAGCACTGCAGAGCAAAATTGACTGAGCTAGCAGTCAATTCAGGGGCTGCCTGCCACTACCATTTGATCAATATTATGGAACACCCCAATTTTCTTACATCCTTCACTAAGAAAATAATGGAACAGTATGCTGTGTGCATGAATAGATGCACCTTCTAGTCGTGCTTGATTAATAAAGTAATAGTATTACTATAATTTTATTCTTACACTGCTCTTCACCAGGCAGTCACCGTTTAGTATGTATTCAGCTATTTGTTACATTATTCTTATGGAGTGTTTGAACATATGAATCCTTTCTGGTGTTCAGGCCAAAATTATGACATCACGAAAACACTCTTGTAGATATTAACAGAGACTGAAAGACTTTGGTAGACACAGCATATGGAACAACTGAGTATAAATGGCTATATTTAAACAGAAAATTAGCCTAATCCAAATGATACTGGTAGGTATGTGTATGCTTGATATAAAAGCGAAATAGAAAATGATGAGTAAGCAGCAGCTTCAGTGTGAAAAACAGTATGTCTGCAGCAGACTAAGACATGGAATTCTCAAGGCAAATAAGTTGTGGAAATTGAGGGGAAAGACCAGGTAGAATCTGCTATATACTACACTAGTCTATATTGAACGAGCCAGTCAATAACCAGGTATTTGCTAAACACAGTCAACTTTAAGAATATTATCAGTGACAAAACCAGAAAGAGAAATGCAAACAAACGTAATAGGGAACAAGCAGTTACCAACTGACCATTAAAAATGTATTGCAAATTACCCATGCCTGTTCTAAGAAAAGAACAGATATTATATGAAGTTTAGTAATCTATACTGTCTAGCAAGTCTTTCGCAATACTAATTCCCATTTTTAAGCTACATTGCTTTTTATGGAAGTAAAGATTCAAAATATCCAAAAATATATTTGAAATACAGAATTTGTAACACTTTCTGGAATTTCTTCAATTCTCCATTCAATTCCCACCCCACCACCACACCCCAATCTTGGTATGACCACAGAACTTGCCTGGTACCCATTACGTACCAGACTACGTCCCTTTTTTTTTCTGGTCAATGGAAAATGGGAAATGCAGAATGGTCTGTTTTATGAGACTTGAAGTCATCACATTTTTTCAGAGGCCAGGCTGACAGTTTGATCTATTCTTCAAACTCTATTTGTTAAATCATGCAAGCATTTTACCTAGTTATCAGAAAAACTGCCATAAGTTCTAACAAAAGGACAAATGTCAAGAAAGATGTAAAAAAAAAAATATATTATTAAGAGGTTTTAGAAATAAATGCTAAATGATTAGTCCAGAGCTCTCAGTGAGGATTGGAGATCTGTATTAGTATATATTGTTCCTGTCTTAAAAAGATGATGATGATTAGAAATCACAATTTTTGCTTCAGACTGATGTAACTGTACCGTTACCAGTACCATTCACCACTTACATGACACTGTCTTCAAAAACCAAATTAAAAAGTCAGATACCGAAAAAAAAAATCCTCCTTCTCAGCAAAATAGAACTCTGTCATTAAGACAGCTACAGAAAATTAAAAATAGATACATGTCTAGACTACTCTTAGAATAATTTTTTAATGTTTCAAAGTTTAAGTCTGTTTTACTGTTTTACAAAAGAGATAAACTATGCTATGAACTAACACTGTGTAGATCTATGCATGTATGTAAGTGCTCACACATATGTATACATGCATATATTTGAGACCATTCTTTCAATTTGAGCTAAATTTGAACAATGAAGATCAATTTCTACTAGGCTCACAAAGACAAGTCTTCTGGTAGAATATAAACCATCCTGTTTATGCCTTCAACTTAAGGAAAATATGTAGATTGAACTTAACACTAAATATTTTGAATACTATATTTAACAAAGACTACAGAGTTTGAGAAAGAAATCTTCCAAAACTCATAGGATTTATGCATTCCTCTACATGTGGAACTGGTTGATAGCACACCAACAGAAACATCAGCTGCATTTTAAAATGGAAAAACCAGCCAATGATAAACTGTGTCTGGCTGATGAAACTCAGAGAGAGAAAATACCTTCAACTGACAGAATTGCAACATCAAGGATGAATGTTTTATTTTTAGCAAGTAAAGCACACCACACATTTAAGTCATGAAATCTGTGAATATGTGTTGCCAATACTGATAGGCCTACATTCCAAGAGCAAAACTGAAACTATACTTACAGTAGGTATAAACCCAATCTTCATTAAAATGGTGCTCACGTTCTACTTTCACCCAAATCTCAGCATATTAGATTTCTGAAACCACAAACTACAACATTTCTGAAAACAGTTTAGTATTCAGAGGCCAAAATGGAGCTCTTAAAAGTAGTAAGAAAAATGTAATTTGCATTTTCCAGACATTTCATTAAGTCCAGGATAATACAAATGGTACCAACAGCAAATAGCACTTCTCAAAAAAAGGAAATCAAACATAGGGCATCCCAAACTGCTAATACATAAGCTGCTAATAGTATCTGCACCACTTCAAAAGTACGTGTGGCACAGAGTTGCCTACTATTGCCCCAAGTAATAACAGCAAGGAAAGGAACTCTGGTGGGGACAGCATATAAAGGCTTTGACCTGAAAAACCATTTTAAGTACTGGAAACTCAAGCAAAATATGGTCAGTTCAATTCAACATACAATTGAATATATGTATAAACTGTATCCAAGCAATCCAGTATTCAATGTCAAGGCATCTTTGTTATGGCACTGGAACAAGCCAAAGAACTATTCTTAGTCCTTTCAGTGACAACTGCCGTGGTCAGCTTGCTCTGCAGCTGCATAAAGAGTTGTTTTAAACTACAAGTGCTGCCTTTTATTTTCTGCCGGAGAAGAATGGTGTTATAGCAAATAAAAATCAGATTGTAAACTCATATTAAACCTCATAACTCCAATTGTTCCAACAGTGTGGACAGCACACAGAAAGCATTCTGAAACATCCAACTTTTAACCAGGACCACCATAAACACGAGAAGTGGACTTCTAATAAGTAAAAAACATTCACTGCTTTCCTCTCCTCCGCCAAACCAGCCACCTCATTGAAGAATGCTAGCTGTTAGCTAAGCCTGAATTCCCCTTTGTTAAACCCATGATGACTTCTCCCAGTCTCCCTCTTGTGAGGCCACATCTGGAACCATTCATTCCAATCTGTGGCTTTCCAGTACAATAAAGATATGGACTTACTGTCCAGCACAATGCCACAAAAAGAGTTAAGGAACTGGAGCATCTTTTACATGAGGAGAAGTTGAGATGGCTGGGACTGTTCAGCCTGGAGCAGAGAAGGCTCAGGAGGAATTCTGGGTGGTCAAACACTGGAAGAAGCTTCCCAGAGAGACTGTGGAGTCTCCCATCCTCAGTGATATTCAACAGCCAACTCAACACGGTCTTGGGCAACTTGGTCTATCAGATCCTTCTTTGAGCAAGGGGGTTGAACTAGATGATCTCCAGAGGTGCCTTCCAACCTCGATGATTCTATGTAAAACAGGATTTTAGTTGACAGATAATCCAAATAAGGATTTAGTTGACAATAGTAAAGTTGATATCACCAGTCAAAAGAACTGAGCTTTCTGGTTCAAGACAACAATCAATAATAACTTCATTATAGATAAAAATCAGGTATAGCTTTGCACAAAAAGTTAAAAGTTGCTCTATAAACAACTGATCTTTCTACTATCCAGGTACAGTCCAAAGCGCCAAGGAGAAAAATGACTGCTCCGTACACACGGAGTACTCTTCGCATCAAACATTTTTAGCAAATGTATTGTCTAAATCAGAAATTATTTCTTCAACTAAGCAAGGAAATAAATTTAGCAAAGAAAGAGTCATTGAGGTTAGAAGGGACCTCAAGAGGTCATCTGGTCCAAACCCCCCATCTCATGCAGGGCAACCTAGCATGGCTGGCTGCTCGGGACCATGTCCAAAAGGCTTTTGAGGATCTCCACAACCTCTCTGGGCAACTTGTTCCCATGCTCAGCCACTCTTACAGTCAAAAAGTGTTTCCTGATGTTCTCACAGAGCATGCTGTTTTTAATTTCAGGCCTCTTCTCCTGTCACTGGGCGCTACTGAAAAAAGCCTGTCTCTGCCCTCTCAGCAACCCCTCTTCAGGCATTTATACACACTGATGAGATCCACCTCAGCCTTCTCTTCTCCAGATTGAACAGTCCCAGCTCTTCTAGCCTAGAAGAGATGCTCCATCACCTTAGTGACCCTTTGTTTGACTCTCTTGTGCATGTCCATATTTCCCTTGTACTGGGGAACTCGGCACTGGACACAGCACTGCAGATGTGACCTCACCAGTGTTGAACAGGGCAGAAGGATCACCTCCCTCAATCTTAACATATATTATGATATAATTAGGCATTATGTTTCTCTTTAGACTTTAAACCACTGTCCTCTTACAAGAAAAATGCAGATGAAATTTCCATTATGCTTCCTGAACTCACTGGCATATTACGATATAAATGTAATGCTGTACCTAACTGACAGTGGCAGTATATCTCCATAAGTAGGAAAAACACAGGAACAGACTCATGGCTTAACTTTCTCACCCTTCCTTTCCCCTCTCACCTCTTTTTGAAATGTTTTACATTCTAGGAAACACATACATGGAAAAGGGTTTTTTGTCTTCAGAAAGAAGCACGCTGAGATTATGCCATAATACAGTATAGGAGCATAAGGGATGGAATTCCCTCACCAAAACTAATTCTTGTAGGTCCGAGAAAAAATATGACATAATCTGTTCTTAATTCTGCAGTATCCCAAAATGAATTAGATTTCCCACAGTTCAAGAAAACTTTTCAAAGGAAAAAAAGTCCACAAGTTATCCATTAAAAAGTCTTCTATTCTTTCTTAATTCCTCTTGAGTAAAGTATATGAGAAAGACTAGGTTGAAGACAGAGTAAATATAATAATCAGCAGCTCTCTTCTAAACTATGTACCCAACGACAATAAACTCTTAAATCCAATAGTAATTTCTCTTCACTTTCCTGATACTCTGGTTGTTGTATCAAAATGATTTTTGTCATTTTTTAAGCTAAAGCTGACAGAATGAAAAACTATACAAAAAGTGGACAATAAAGAAGCACATATATATGAAAAAAATCTTGTATCTGTATAAGAAGAAAAATCTATC
Source organism: Neopelma chrysocephalum (assembly GCF_003984885.1). Classification (NCBI taxonomy): domain Eukaryota; kingdom Metazoa; phylum Chordata; class Aves; order Passeriformes; family Pipridae; genus Neopelma; species Neopelma chrysocephalum. The sequence goes on along the minus strand of NW_020897695.1, from coordinate 3,516,004 downwards.
ATCTGTGTGAAAAAATTAGTAAGTAATGTTATGTCTGAAACTAAAACTGTCAGTAGCACAACTGTTTTCACAGAGGTGTGAGTCAGAAAGACAAACAGAAGATTTGGAATTTATTGAAAAAGAAAAAGAGAACCACTATTGGAAATACAGAATACATTTAAGAGAAGTTGCTATGCATCTGACCTATTTTTAAGCTCTTCCATAAACATTCCATTGGACTACATTAGAAACAGGACAGTAAGCTACATGAACTCCTCTTCCTAAGCAGCTGTATCATTTTATGCTCTTATGAATACCGTGAGTCAGCCATTAGACATAATGAGATTAGCGAGAGGATACAAAAAACTTCCCCATCCGTGCTCTGAACAAAAAATGCAGAAATCTTGACTTCACAGAAGCATCAAGTTGTCATTATCAGAGCTTTTTAATCAATGCAAAACAGCTCATGCTTTACAACATTTGGCACTGGAGTCTGAGAATCCAAAATTAGACTTTTGCTTCTGCCCTTGTGGACTGAAAAGCCCAGCATAAGCTGAAGTTATCATCTGCAGTTCTGTTTTTGGAAGCATAATTACAACATTCATGACTGCTCTGTTATAAAACAGGAAAATAAAAACTGATAATAAGCAGCATAATTCTTTCTGAAGAAACTGCCCAAGCTATTCACTATATTTTCCATCAATACTTATTTTTCCATCAGTTTTTGTGACAGATAAACAAGTACACAATCAGTAACTGTTTCAATTCATCTCAAAACACAGGATCTACAATTATTATAATTTATTAAACATGGCAAAAACCATTACCTGGGCTATTTGCAATATTAAATTGCAATGAATGATGTATGTTTTCCCTTAGATCTCTTTACCACTGAACTGTATCCATTTATTAGCTAAATAAAGACAGTTCTACTCTGCAGAGACTTGATAATGAAAGCAAGAATACTGTAGAAAGCCAGAGGCAGTAATGGAAATAGTGAGACAATGTGTGTAATCGCAACTAAAATGCTGCATTTATATTGCCAACTCTGAAACTTACTGTTTTAACACGCATTATAACAATCTACCACTAAGACTGAGAAAGTTGTTGAAAGTCTAAGCAGCCACATATCTCATACCTTGATGATCTTTGCAAATCTGGAGGCATCATTAATTCATACATCTGCAAGAGTACTTAGTTACTTTAGCTAGATCAAAGTTGTTGGAGCTACACCTACTATCTCTAATCTGCTTACTGGAAAAACGTACTCTCATGCAAAAATCAACACAAGCAACTGTCTTTAACAGTTCTTTTCCTACTGGAACATCAGGTTAAGTTCAACATTCACTTCAGCTATCAGAGAAGATCTAAGAATTTTAAAAGGCTAAAAATTTAACGGTATCTTCATTTCAATATGATCGTTTGAAAAGGGACTTTGTCAAATGTTTTGGAAAATCCAATCAGACTGATCTTCTGTGTCTACATGCTTCTTGACTTCAAAGAACTCCAAGGGATTAATGAGCACTTCATTTTATAAAAGCTGTATTGACTCTTCCCCAACATGACATGTTTCTCCATGTTTCCTCTAATTTTCTTCTTCAAAACAGTTTCTACCCATTTTCACAGTACAGATGTCAGCCTGTCTGATCTGTAATTTCATCATCTTCCCTGGAAATCTTTTAAAACACTGGCACCACACTAACAATTTTGATAGTCAGTTGCAAGTGAGAGGATACACACAACAATTAGCACTTTTGATACATAACTCTTGAGATCTTTCAGACCTCTTGACTGAATATCACCTCTTTCTGTTATATTATTTTCTCAGTCATTTTGCCTTTCCTGTGTAATATCTTCTATCACCATTTCAGTTAAAGATGAATTCTCCAATGAGTCCCTCACAAAGAAGCATTTCATATGAAAATTTAATCTCCATAGGTAAATGCAAAAACTAATGTAGCGTTGTGGTTTTATCTCTTTAGCTGGGGCTTTCTTTTATATGTTGATCAGCTAGTGATCTTACACACTCTTTGACAAGCTTCCTGTTTCTGGTATATTCAGAAAAGAAGATATGTTATTTCTAAGTCTGTGCAGGTTATTCTTGAAATTCTTCACTGTCAGCTTTCTTATATTTCTTATTTAACATGGCAGGATTAAATATCTATCTTGTCTTCCCTATTTGCACACAACTTCAGCTTTTTGGAAGACGCCTTCTTTTTTTCATGAGAACCTCCTCCTTTTTGTCCTCCTCAAGTCTTTTTTGATAAGTGGTACATATTTATTTCAAGCTCCCCATGTGGTATCTTTAGAGTGTCTGATATCTATTCTTTTGACTACTTCTCTTATCTAACAAGGTTATTTATTTTTATGCAGATTTTTTAAAGACTATTTCTAAGAGTAGTTATGCTCTTAAGTGTAAAAGCAAGGAATAATAGTTTTTCAATCTTCTATGCAAAGCCTACGTTATTTTCTTTATAAGCCAGATAATGCTAAGAGTTAAACTGTAACATGGAATACCCATGGAGCTTGACTGCAGAAGACATGGTTTCAAGAAGAACATTCTGATGTTCAAGAACATTCTGGACCAACTGGAAAACAGAACACAGCTATCATGGCCTATGCCAGTCAAGTATTCCTCAGAAAAAGTACCAGATGGAAAAAATTTGGATTTTCTTCAAGAGCACAAAGCAGACAGTGGTCAGATGCTATAACGTAATTTAAAATCAAATGAGAGCCAAAGATTGAGTTCTAATCCAAGAGATTGGTGACCACACTGAACTCAGCCTCCTCTGACAGAGTCAGAAACTGACTACTTAGATCAAAAGAAAGTTAAAGAAGTATTTAGATCAAATAGAGTTGAAGTAATCTATTCACTCACTCAGATTTAGGAGATAAACTGATAACTACCAGCACTAGATCCAATTTTTTTTTGGTTACCCCAGAAGTTTGCAAACTTAAAGGGCAGTTTGTGGAACAAAGGCTTCTCAACCAAGTAACTCTGGCACATTAGTAGGCTAAGATGAAGTAGAAACATCTTGAGCTACTTGTTTTCTCAAGATACAAATCTCTAACCACAGCACAACAACTGTAATCCTTTTTAACTTTTTGCAAAGTAACCATAACCAAGGACATACATCAACAACAAGGTAACTAATACAGATTTTATGAGCTAAGCATAAATCTAAACAGATCTGCTAATGACTCAGACTCTGGGAAAGAGGCAATGGATATACTCTTTGCTTCCTTCAGAATTATGAGCTTCAATCCAACACACCTGATAAAGAAGTGCTCCACCCAATTCATCTATATTAATATCAAGGTAAAAAATATTTAAGATTTTGAGCAGTAGCTGAACTTCTGTGAAGTAGCTGAAGTATAAGAAAACTATTAACATTTTACCAAAACCTTGATGCTCAGCCCCTTTTAGCTAGTCTTTTAATAAGCCCTAGCAGTATCTGTCCAGTCTATAACTCCACAAGGTGCAATGTCAAACTATCTACTTCCCTATGAAACAGACACATTCAAGTTCCAAATATAGACTATCATATTTAGTTTATGTCATTGCCAAAATTTCAAACTCCATAACACGAAGTTAACTTCTACATGATTGCATATGCAGTCTGTTGTACCGAGTCAGTAGCTGAAATGAGGCAACAATAAGGCAACTGGATTTAAGCTTACTACAGGGCTACTAATCACCAATCATATGGTGTTTTCCAACTTAACAACTTCACTCTGTTTTAATACCTCCCATTTTTATTATCTCACAACCCCCATCACCAATAAACACAGACCTGTTCTCAAGTCCATCCCTAAGGTATGTATACAAAACCTATTCATCTTACTTGATTTCATTTAAATCAAATACAGACCTCCTATACTGCAGTCTGCAGACAAAAAAAAAACCAAACAAACCAAAACCACACCACCACCCCCAGAAACTGGAAAGAAAAAAAATGGAACTAGTAGCATTATCTAATTAGGATTTAATAAAATTTAATCCTGATTATTGTAGCAGCATTATCTTTTGCACATAGGTATAGTTATCTGCCTGTTTTGTGTTAGTTTTTCTCTTAGAAGTAAATGCCTGCTTCCAAAGTTCAGAAAACCTTATCTTCATCAGATGGGGCACTTCATCCTCCACTAAGGGCAGAGAGAGACAGTCAAATTCTCAACAGTATCTGGTTTCATTTGTATGCTCCTCTAGCATATCTTTGCTGTGCTATTATACTCATCACTGAATAATGCTGCAGACTTAGGGCAAGATAATTTTGTTTTCTCTTGCCATAGCATAACTTCTTAAGGCTTACTTACTGTTTATCTTAAAGGTTATAAGATATTAAAAAAAAAACATGCAATGGTGTGGAAGAGGCACTTGCCTTAACTCCAAGCTTCAGTCTGCAGCATTGATCAGTGATGGGTGTGATGACACCAACAGAGTGCATGCTGAAGTATCACATAAAGGAAGCTGAAGTTCATGAACAAGAGGGAAAAATAAAACATTGTTAAAAAGTGAAAAGATGGTAGGCTGAAAAATATTCAGGAGCACGGAGAAGCTAAAGAAAAATACACAGCTTAAACCTCTGCCTTTCTAAAAAACTCCTTATTATATTTGGTTTTCACCATCCTGAAAAGACACCCCAGTTCCTGTAACACGGATAAAAGGTTTTAACCCATGAATAGTACCAGCTTTGATCACTTACAGCTCCTCCACTAATACAGCAGTGCACGTAGACAATTTAAGAAAGCATTATGTGCTATTTGTTTAAAGATAAAAACATCAAGTATCCAGTGATATACTAACTTTTTATTATTTGCTTCATTGTTTCTTTAAAAAATATATGTACCTGTGCTACACCAAAGATACTCTCTCCTTTCCATGTGCACCTGCAGTATTTCACTCATTTGTAATTATTTCAGTGTAGACTGACTGTCCCGCTGGTAAAGGTCTTGCATCCTTTCTCACTTTACAGACCAACAATGAGTCCTTTAAGCACTCCCAATGTAAACAAACTCTGAATAACTAAAATCTTGGCTGAATATCACTTTCTATGTTTATTATCAGTTTATAAAAACGAGAGTATTACTTACAAATAAGAATTAGCTGAAAACATCATGAACCTGAAACATCCACACTTTGAGAATGCCATTACTTGTACCACATTGAGAGGGCACACCAGGTAATGACAGCCTATGTATTTATGGTACTAATCAAGGTTTGTTTAATAAACATTTAACACCAGCTTTGTTATCAACACTGTTTCATACAAGATTTGACACGCTGGAAATACATAGTTACATAATTTTGACCTAACCTGAGGCCTAAACCAGCAGAAAATAAGACAAGTAGGTAATCCTTACTTCAACAGTACATCTATCCTTTCTCAATTCTGGATAACGATACTCATTATTAAGTAGGATTTTACACCCACATACTAAATAATCATTACAAAAATATCCCCAAGCCAAAACAAACAATTGAGGTAAAATGCATCATTTTGAGGGCTCATTATATGAATTTACACCAAAACCATACAACTCCCCTGTGATCTATGATAATATCAGACTCTAAACAACTGCCACTATAGCAAATACCAATATACGAACTAAATAGCTTCAGAACTCTTCTCCTCAATTTGAGGAAAGTATGATACAGATGTCTCCTACTGTTTCACAATGTGCTTTCAGAAATAAGAGCATGGGAATACGGCTCCCATGGCTGACTTCATTTCACCATATATCTGACAGATTTTAATTGCTTAAAATCTTTTGTCAAACTGAACTGAGTACTGGCAAGACCCAAATTCCACAAATTAAAATGCATCTCATTATTTCAAGTTTTATTTTATTTAAATAATCTTGAATTTACTTATCTTCAATATCATTTAGAGCTAGAAGCACTATCATACTCTTTGTTTGAAATTGAGTCTTTATCTTTCAGGGAAGAGAGGATGGAAACATTTTTGCCACTAAATAAATATTTTAATACTCTTACATATGAAAGTAAAGTATAGATTTCTGAAGTACACAAATATTCAAATTGTGTACAGCCTGTCAGATGGGGGGTGGGTTGGGGGGGGAAACGTGAGAGACAAAGGGGTCACAAGTCACCTCTAAGTGACACTCAAACAAAAAATTTATTCCAGACTTAGAATAAGATTTTAAGTACCTGGAATAGTTTAATAACTAACAACCAGTATCATCACATAAGAACTAACTGCAGGTAGAGACATTTTGGTCAAGAAGATAGAACTTCTTTACTTATATGTTACAGGTGCAATCCCAACAATCCAGCTTGTTTGCACCCTAATTATAGTGATACCCTGTAAGCCACCACTAAGAGGATATACCACTATCTCCTTGTAACTGTGCTACCATTCCAATCAAATTCTGTTGTATTTACAGCATCACTGAACTATATAAACTCTGCCTAAATTGCTAATTATCGATGAGTGCTTTTTGGACTTTGGTATAGCACAATTCTAAAGCTACTTTTTCTTTTAAAAACAGTTTATAAGATGTATATGAAACTGGGCTACTGGTTTCTTTTCCTCTATTTTTGTTCTTTAAATGGCAAGTGACTTGGGCCTGCCAGGTGGGGTTTCTCATTTTAGTGCACAAAATTAATGTAAAATTATCCTAGAAACATTTATTTATTATCAGATGATATATCAAATGAAAGAAAACATCAAATAAATTAATAAATAATCAATTACTCTGCCAGATTACTTCAGTGGAAGTAAGGAGGACATTTCAAATCACACTCATCTGAATCTTTTTTCCACATTTCAAATTAATGCAAGACTGATGTAAATCAGTATTTATCAGTGAATTAGTTCTTCCTTCCTCCCTTCTTGCAACATGTTTAATTTCTAGTCTCTAAAGACACAATTTACATATTTACTGAAGTATAAGGGCTGAAGTTAACATTACAGCTTGCTTACATATGGAGAAATGCCTAATCAAATGAGATCTGTAAGAGACAGAAGAGGAAAATAAAAATGCATGTGTAGCATTTTACACTTTGAGGTGCTTATAAAACAACAATACCTAAAAGCAGTGCCTGACATTTTTTTATTCCATGTTGAGTCAAAGCCAATATAAATCAAGGTCCACAAAGTGGAAAATGTAAAGTTAGCAAATTAATGTAAGATCTTTATAGATATACAATAGGTTTCTAGTTAGTGCAAAACTGGTAAATTAATACATCCTCTTCATGGTAAATCCTCTTGATTATAACCACTTTGCTTTCTGAAGTGCGCAAACACGTGTTTGCATGCAGTATATTAATCTCTCTGGTTTACTCTGTATGAAAACACTATCAGTTGCTGTACATTTGTGGGAACAACTTTCAAGTACTTGTAATGAAGCATGAAATAGGAAGTCATAGGTTAAAATGACTTTTCAAAACAGGCATGGTACTGTATATTAGATATATTTTTAAAAAGTCTTTCAAATAGCACATAAGACAAAGAACTACTCACCATTTCATATGCTGTTACAATCTTTTTCAAGACCTCTGGAACAATCCCTTGGAGCTCCATAGTCGGATACTGATCACTGAGATTCAGTACTACCAAGGGTGTATTATCAGGCCCAACCAAGTGCATAGACACTGCCAAAATGCACTGCATAAGATTTGCTACAGGGGAGAGGCCACACAATTCTTTGAATGAAACTACTGCATTCTGCAAAAAGGAAAGAAAGAGTTTCCTTTACAGTTAAATATGAAATTTAAAGTCTCATTCTCTCAGGATAAAATACTTTACTGTTATAGTTGAGCTATAATGTGGAATTACCACAGCTTTTCCCTGAAGAACTGTCAATTTTCCAAAGCAACTAATATTGCACATATATTTTTAAAAAATGTTAAAAATTCAAACAATTCAATACATGCCATAGAAAAAACCATCTATTTAGAACAAGTATATCGGCTCCCTATCACTGCTAAAATTAACCACACAAAAAACAGTTTCTTAAACATACTGGTTAGATATTTTGAAAAATTCTATGACATTTCAAAAACATTTTTAAAATGCCACCAAGAGAAACAAAATATTAGACGGTGAATACCCCAATTAAGCAAAGTGAAGTGGAAGGAATTCAGCACATTTGTAACTTTAAACATACCTGAACTACAGTCCAGACGTGCTGTGGATCTGTTGGCTCCCATTTGGTGTGATTCACAAACCCAGCACTCCACTATCGATGTATTCCTATCACAGAATCACACTTAAGTGAATTTTTAAGGTACTTTAATACAAATACCAATTTTGTACCCTTCGCTAAGATTTATCACAGTTATATTTTATATTCAGTATGGCAGAGTGTAAAACCATATGTTTAAACACGGAGAAAATTTACAGTATTAGAAATACAATGTGACTCCAAGTAGCCACTGAAATTCCACGGTGCGAATATTGTCAGCACTGTATTTATTGAATTTAGGATTTTTGTACCAATTGGGAGCTGGTGATCTATGGCAGGTCTGGAGTTTGTGTTCCTGTAGGAAACAAAAACAAAAATATGGTATATTTAAGTTACAAATGTGCTCAGTGTTCCTTTCTTTCATGTCACACCCAAGCAGGGTATCTGACAGAGATTTTTCATTTTAATCAAAAGCACTTTTCATCTTGCTGGCATGGTAACACTCATTTGTGGACATGTCTCCTAGAAAGACATAACGCCAACCTTAATGCAAACAGGAATCAAATGTGAAATATTTTGCTGTCCCTTTATGAGAAAAATACTGAAGCAGACTTCAAAATATGCATATATAACATATTCATGCAAAATTATATGAACACTAAATTGCATCTAGCACAGTCGCTTACAGTGTACTTTAAATAAATGTTTAATAGCATCTAGTAAATGTTCAGGAAACAGAAACTACTTTTATTAACTAGACTACACCTTCACGACAAATAATTACATAGTTGAAAAGACAGACATTGGGAAGTCCATTCAAACATATTTTGTTTAAGATAAGTATTATGGGTAAGCCATTATGAAAAACAGTTTTACAGAGAGGTTAACGAGGACCAGGGAATGTATATATTCACTAATGGCAGGCAGGACAGAACTACCATATTCTACTACTACAACTCTTGCCTTTGGACTTCTCTATATGCAGAGACCATTCCTCATACTGTTAAGTAATTTAAACAAGCAACAACATCACATTCTGTTTAATCACTCATCTTATACTTTTATCAGTGATTAATATGTAACAAGTTATGACATCAGCTTTTGTCACAGAAACGTAGGAACAAAAGGAACAAAAAAGGCTTGTATTGTATTCAGATTTAGAGAACCTATTAAACTCACTGTTGCACACTTTCCTTTTGTCTCTCCTTTCATCTTATACTATAAAAAAACAAACCAACCAACTTTGCCCTTTCATAATCCAGCTTGTGGCAACATTATTTCAGCGTCATAAAAATCATAATTTATAACACAAAATTTCAGTAATACAGAAATTAAACAAATCTAACATTCCCTGTTATAAGCTGAAATTTATTTTAATTGAGTGGTTTATTTACTTTTGTTAGCTGTAAAACCTTAGTTACGCATGTTACAACCTTTAATTGTGCACATTACATAATCTGTTAAAGTCTCAAATATCTTCTTGATAGCAATTTGAGAGATGATATTGATAAACTCAGTTGATAGCACATCTTTCAAACTGACAGAATAAAATACATAGAATACCTTTTAATATCTCATGTTCAAAGAAACCACACTGTAGAGTCTGTTTTCAATTACATCATTATACGGTGCATATTGCAGCGTGCACAATAAAGAGTTTAAAGTAGCTACTCAAGATTGCATGTTTTCACTGCTTTCTCAACTCAGCTCTTCCTTGAAAACTGTCCTAAAATACAGTATCTTTTACATGACAGAATTCTAGCCTTCAATAGGTTAACTACAGGTAAAATTCAACTTATATGCAACCTGTAACATGAAAGAAGTCAAAATATCATCCCTGTATTTTTTTAATTATCTTTTAGTATCGCAATTTTATATACCAAGTGGAATGGGAGAGCTTCATAATGATGTACTAATTGCTTCTTTCATATGAAGAAAAATTAGTTTTAAAATTATATTACTATTAAAATCTGTTTAATGTAAGATTATTCAAGAAGAAAATTTATCTGATATGCCTTTAAAATCCAGAACTAAGACTCAGACATTTTCTTTAATCGGTTTCCCCTTAACACTGCCTAAAAGCAAGAGGATTTTACAGGTCACTTTATTTGAAATTACTATGCTTAATTTTACTGATCACTGCGAGTATTCCATCAGAAATTCAGAGATAGTTAAAAGCTTTATTAAATGGAACACAACTTTACAACTCAACTTTAATCTATTTCTTAAAGGGGTTATTTACCTGGAATCTTTACTGCAATCTCCAAATAATGGATCTTTTGAAGTGAGATCTCTTGGCTTCCACAAAACCAAGCACCTCAGCATGTACTTTTTCCTCAAATTCAATGTGTTTACTACACATGACCTTTAAGGTAAGACAATTTCTTCTAGAAGACGCCTTCTGATACCTTAGTGCTAAATCCATGTATTTCTAACATGTTGTTACTAGGAAGAATCGTGAAAAGCAAATGGGTCTTTCTGAAAGCACTGCCTTCTATTTGCGAATAAAGAAAAAACATCAGTGAAACTATGCTAAATACACTTGGACATACAAGAAGGTCTCTAACAAACACTAAAGTCTCCTTTTTCTATCTGCTGTATTTTCCTCCCTCATTTATACTTAATTTTTAAAAACTCAAATGCTGACATACATTTTTCTAGTGTATTTCTAATATTCCTTCAAAGACATAGGATGAGTCAACATCATTGAGCTGAGTTCTAACAGTGAAGTCATATTTCCAGTTCACATTCAATAAAATACGCATGTGCATTCAAGGTCTCATCAGTAGACAGTTTACCTAAAAGGTTGCTCTGACATAATCCATTTTTAAAGCTGTTCAGAATCAGACTCAAACAGCATAACTTACAACATTCTTAAAAGCATATATTCTATATGCATCATAATACACAGACACACATAATAACCAGTAAATTCATTATAAAACTGTACCTGCATATTTTCTCTCAAATCCGTAGCATCCCGAATAGGTTGGAGAGCATTCTTGAACACTTCATCTATTGTTTTAATCCATAATGTTCTCATAGAAGCATATTCCCTTGATTTCTTGCCCTTCCTCACAGAGAGGCCCCGCTTATGAGGTTTCCCACCACCCCTTCTATTAGTAATGGCCACGTGCACAAACAAGGAAGCATGTGCTAAAATTTCACCAGTTAAAGACTGCAGAGGAACGTGCCGATAACCAGTCTGTAGACACTCAAAGGGAATAGTGTATTGCCCGATAAACTCGTCCCCAATGTAATCATCATCCAGTACTACAAAACGCACCATAGCTAGTTCTGGCAAATTTATTTGAAATTCAAAGCTTTCATCAAAAATTGGATTATCCCCGTTCTGATGCATAGTTTTCGTCCTTTGCTCTGCACAGTCAGCAGGGATTCCATGTATTTCAACATAGACATAAGGATCCACAACATCACCTTTGGCACCTGATCCTTTGGGTTTAGGGAAGTTTTGCCCACTAATGATTTTAATATGAAGCAGCTGAGGTGAAACTCCAGGCACGGTGTCTTTTGTATTTGCGCTAAAGAAGGATACTTCTTCTCTCATGATAGCAGGACGAAGGACATAGCCACAGTTTCCATTTTGTCGAAACCAGCCAATGTTAAGGTCCATCATTAAGCCAGGTGTTTGAAAGTTCATTGCTACTATCTGACAACCACATTTCCAAAAGTCCTGGGGATTCATATTACTAGAGTCAATTCTCATAGGACTAGGGAAAACCCTCGCAAGAAAACGCTTGTTATAATTTACAAAGTCTCCTGGGTTTTCGTTGGCATATTTGCTAGCAAGCACTTCATTAAAAGAGCACACTTCCCAGTACTTCTGGAGCTGAAATGAAACTTGAAACTCTTTGAACTGAACCGATTTACATATGCTTACCAACTCAGAGAGATCTTTGCAGAGCTGAAATCGTTTCCCAGTCATTGAGTTTTGCTGTTCTACTCCCTCTTTCGCCACTCTCTGTGACATTTCTGCTCCTTCATCTTCATCTGTAACATCTCCCTCTAGTCCAGAACAACTAGCAGAAAGCTTCTTTGCTTTGATCAGAATTTTCCCTTTAAGTGATTCTGGCGATGGAAGATAAGACTCTTCAATGTTTGGAGACTGTGTATGCAGTTTGTCCCCCAAAATTTTCTTCATGTGTTGTACCATCACTTTCTGCTGCTTAATAGAACAATGATTTTCTAAACACAAAATAAGAGGGTATTCTGAAGCAAAAAATGCATACTTGTTAATAATGTCAATCACACTACGGAAGACAATCTGTGATGTCATTGTATGCCCTGTGTAAATCACTGGCTCATTATCGGGACCATCCCATACATCCAGTTCAACACTTCGACAACCCATTTTTAGAGCACGAATGTAACCTGTGATGTCAGAAGGCCCTCGAAACTGATCCTCGATCAAGTATGTATTATGAGATGAATTTATAAAATAATGAGACAAGGGTTGTTTCATATCTTGACAAACTTTTTTATGCTCTGGATCAAATATGTGGCAGTCTGGTGAAGTAAGGTAATTCGTAAACCCATCTATAGAAAGACAACCCTTTTCCTGGCCCTCTTTGGCTGGCTCGTATTTCTGAATAATTTCAAGGCTTATTTCTTCTGTGACCTGTGCCATACCCTGTTCTGCTTCTAAAAACATCATGAGATCCTTGGTATCTAAAAATTCTTTATTGCTTGAAAACTGAACTAACAGAAAATAGATTTCAGGTCTGGTACAAAGCTCATGAAAAACTTCAATAAATTCTTCTTTTGTTACTTCAGTACCAGTTTTTTCCCTGGATCTATGTAACTCCTTGAATTTTAGCTCAATTTTGTTAGTTTTTAAACCAGGATTTAAGTCCTTTATAAATTGTACAGCATTACATAGGGGTATATGTCCCAAATTATCTACATCTGATTCACTGAACATTTGTGAAAGCCATGAAGTCCGCATATTATCTTGAGTACTTCCTATCATATCTAGAGTATGTTTTCCATAGGAAATCAGGTACCTTAAGCCAGTAACCCAAATATTTGCAACATCTGCTGAATTAGCAACAAGATCTAGTGATTCGTAGTTTTCTCCATATATAATTGAAAATGCACAGTCTTCTGATATCTGGTCATATATTCCATTGCTGCGAAAAATATCCGTATTTTTTCCTGTTCTTACTTCTTTGATTGATTTAATATCAATCTTTGCTTTTTCAGAATCCTTTTTTGAAGGTTCCCAGCGCAGAGACTGCATATCCGCATCCAAAAGGAAGTATCGGTGATACACCCTGGAGTTGGATCGAATCTTTCTGAGCTCAGAGCCTTCAACCATCGCATTTATACAGTCGCTTGCACTGCTGATCTTCTTCTCTGTCGGCATGCTGCTAAAGGACACAGTCTTCTTCCGTTCTCGCTTTTGTTTCGTACCATCCTAGTAAACATGCAAGGGGAAGGGAAACAAAACATCTATTAGTATGATTTTGCTCAACATTGAAATAGGTTTCAACTTAAAGCAGAAAGTTCATAAAGTAGTTCAATAAGGTCTGTGCAACGACCAGTAAGATAGAAATGCTTACTAGAATCATCACAATCAAAATACTAGTAATTGCTTAATATTTGTTCTTGCTTAAATAAATAATCTTCCAGAGTCTTTTTTTTTAATATTTTTATGAGCACAAAATTTAAAAAAACAAGTTTTGAATGCTAATGAAATAATAATGTTGTATTACTGCCTGTATGTACATGCATTTTATTTTATGAGTAATATCCTACTTACAGAGGTAACAGGTTCTACAGTCAAGGCAGTAGGAAGTTAAGCTTTCCTCCAAGTCCTTATAGATACTTGCTGAACTTGTCAGTACAGAATATAATATTTTAATACTATTTAATGCTGACAGGGTGCATTAAAACACAATTAACTGCATAAAATCCATAGGACATGGTTCTAATCTAAGTATATAAGACATTAACAGCACTTATTACGCACAGCTCCCTTCACTGCTGCACCCATGTGTGCTCTTCCCACAGACTGCCCACAGCACTCACACATGCATCTCACTCCTATACTAGGAAACTATCCATGATAGTCTAAAGAAGCTGCACTGAAACACAAGGGACTGGACAAGAGCAGATGTAATTCACTGCAAATTCTGAGTTTCAAAAAATATGATAGTGACTCAAGAGGGAACTTCTGAGAGGATTAAACTGCTTCCAAAGAACCAGCATATCATTAGAAATAAAAGGAATGGAAGACCTGGTCAGGAAGGGAAGCAAAAGTGATTTACCTTTGCTCTTAAAAAAATGAGATAACCCAGAGGTCTTACTTTACTAGAGAAAGTTTGGGATATATAAGTCCAAAAAAAAAAAAAAAGTCATTTGGCTACTTCTATTTGTTGTTTGTATTAATTCAAACAAGTGCAAATAAATCAGTAACACATGACAGGTACAATCAATTCCATAAGAACTGAATTTAAGAAACCTGTGTGATTTCATTATTTGCATTTTCTGAGACTGAAAAATGGTGTGGGTTTTTTGGTTTTTTTTGTCTTGATGAGCCAACTTTTAGTCTGAATTAATGCTTCCATTAAATAATCTTTTTACATTAGATACCCTAATTAGAGCACAGCTCAAAAAATTACTTTTCCAGCTTTATTAAAAAAACAATGTTGATATTCCCCCCAACAGTTTTCCATTTGAAGTATGTTCCAGTGCAAATCAGCATTGCTTATATGGCAGAAAGGAAAGTGAAAGAAAACCTTCAATGATTGCTATGCTGAACAGATGTTCAAATAAAAACCATCCATTACAAAATGCATTTACAGTTCAGGGCATATGTGCTGTATGTTTAATTTCATTAAATTAAAAATGCAGAATCCTGATTTTGTCATTTAATTTATAAGCATCCAAAAAGCCGTGCATTGAAAACAATGATTAGTAAAGTGAGCAGACAATATTTGCTGTTCCGTGTTTGAGAAAATTAATCAACCATACAATTCTTGCACCTTTAATGACAGCAGAATTTGCTTTATGCAAGTTCTCAAGAGACCAGTATAAGCGAATAACCCTGTAGATGACTGTTTTATTTCTAACTGCAGATCAAACACCTGCAATGGATACTGCACAGGGTTGACTCTCAGAATCTCATTACATGTAATTTGGGCATATGGATTGTTTTCAAACAAAATCGAATTTCCTTTTAAAAAAAAATCAAATGTGCTTTTTGTTGACAGAGGTTTTTGTTTCGTTTTAAGCCTAGCCTCTTGTCTGGCTACCTATCTACATCTCTTAACCTGAAAAAGTGGCAAGGGACAGTCCCACAGAAACAAACAACGATGTTCCCTTCTGGTATTTCAGGGCTTGGAACGAAGCATTTTTTAACTCCTTAATGCTCCAGATTTCTCAGTCACAGACCTAGGAGGGAAATACATTTCTCAAACTGTTTGGTGAGAGAGAGCTGACAGATAACCTTGGAACACCAAAACCGTCAAGGCCTGGGAAGTACCACCTTGCCTGACCATGATCAGAAGGAAGGTCTATGCCTTTCTGTGTGATCAGGACTGTATCTGCAAAGGAAAAATAAAATCTTCCATTCCTTGATGCCATCTGATGTAAAGAGGTCTGTCCCAAGGCAACCTCTTTCTCAGCGCTAGTTACCAAAACACTGAATAGGAGTTTATGCATGTGGATCAGAGGAGTAATTCGATCCACCACCTGCAAGATTATTTGGCTTGCCTGCCAGATGAATTTGAAGCCAGTTCACAGTATTCTGCATTTCTGCAGGGTAAAGCAGTCTAGCATCAGTTTATTTAGATAAAGCCTGCACCACAGTGTAAATGACCGTGAAAACATTCCGAGCTCCAGAACACCCTTCATAAGTTTTTGCTTGTCTAGAGATCAATGACCCAGAGCTACCAGACTGCCTGTGCAAGTCCCCATCCTGACAGAGGCATGGCAGTCATGATCAATCTGTATAAACAGAACTTAAAGGATATTTTACCAAAAACACTGGTGAGAATTATTTGCCTGTTTGAATTACCCACCTGTTTGAAAGGAAACAGGGAAGAAACTCTCATTCATAAGCTGAGAATGCAATTGCATAGAGCGCACACAAACTGTGTGAAACAAGTTGGTGAGCCTCAGCGACACAGTCTGGCACGGAGAAGGAGACAGATATATTCTGTTATATGATGTGGAAGATTTCACCCTGAAAGTGGGGTGGCATCCATGAACTGGGTCAGGTCTCTCATGGCCTTAGGTGTGCCTTGAATTGAAAGACTGGCCCATCAGAAAACTGTTACATATCTGAACAAACACAGGAGAGATTTTTCAGCATTCATGAGACTTACAGTGTTCTTGCTGTTCAAGATGCTCGAAGTGACAGTGACTTTACGGTGTGGATGCACAGGTCTGTCCAAGGAAGCAGCTACAATTTTTGTGCTGAAACAACTTTCAGTCATTCTAGGATCTCTCACACAATGAAGACCATGTCAATCTTCAAATTATAACATGTACTGTCATTGTAACAGGACTTCCCCTAAAGACTATCTGTGCTTCAGAAGACTCTAATCACTGAAATCAGAATGACCACCTCATCAATACATTTCCTAACACTAGGTGCCACAAGCAAGGTCATCTGCAAGAATTTTAGAGGAACAGACCAGAACACACATAAAACCATTTTGAAACACTGCTCATAACCACTACAAGCAACTACACAAAAAGTGTAGTTTATCCAGGAGTTCCTAGCAACAGAAAGAAAAGCATCTAGCAGTTTAAAAAACCAGAAATAATCCCAGCTGTCATTTGTGGCACTTAAGAGACAGAGACAGCTGGAGAAAACGGATTAAAAGCACAAACAGGGAAGAGTATCTCCATGATAACTTTATTCCTCTCAAGGTACCGACAAACAAATAGTTGTGTGACTAAGACAGCACTATCTACAAAACAGAATTCTGGAAACAACAGAGAATCTTGAATCAGACACTGGAAGAGATGCACATCGTCCCTGAACTGAAAAGTTTTTAATTTATGCAATTCTACGATAAAATTACTTAAAAAGCAATTTGAATAACCACTGGTACTGACAGGGACAGCAGTGGAGTTCAAACAGCGATTTGATAACTTAATAGACCAGGACAACAGAGGAAAGCAATGACTAGTATAAAGTTTGTAAACATCTGCTAAAGGAAAGAAAGCAGAAAGTGAACTTTATGACCTGCAAATGTCCAAATGAATCATGCCCCAGAAGCAGTACTTCAAGAAAAACATTCGAACATTGAGTTACCAAGATGTTTAGGTACCGCTTGGTCCAGTGGAATTTAGAACATTTACAGCCTGAGGCAGAGGCTTGTCAACTAAGTGTGGGGCTGCAACTTGAGCACAGTGCAGGCCAGTCCTTCCACCTGTCAATACAAGATGAATCTTCCACTCACTAACGGAAAGTTTGAAGGTGGATGCCTGCAATCCTGCCTCTTTCTCCATGACTAAAGCAGCCACCTGCAGCTTTGATGCGGTACTTTTGCTAACTAGGACTGGAAGATCAATGCCTCTACCTGCATTTAGCCCAATAAAGTATTCTTTGAGACAGAGGACTTCAAAAAGAATAGACAATGGTAACAAGAGGAAGTATCACGGTGATAGATTTTTAGAGCACTTGTCTGGCATCTGGGAAGTGAAAGTCCCTGATGTCACTGCTCCATAAACATTTCACTTGGTGACCCTGAATGCAAAATACACCGACAGTCCATGTAGCAGGGACCTGAACACTGAATTTTACCTTCTCAGAGGAATACCTACCTCCCCAGGTGACAGGTCCTGCTGCTACTTGCTTATGCTCTAACTGTAAAAAATTTCCACTTGTTTTTATATACCAGAGGTTAATCGAAATGTGGAAGGCAACTTCATCCTGGTCTTGAGAGCATATGCCTGAGCATTTGAAGAACCCCAGGCAGAGGGACTAGAGTCCAGCCACTCCATGAGCAGGTGAGTGCTCTGCCAACCAAGCAGAGCGGAGGAGCACAAAGGAACGGAGCACAAAACACCCTCCCCACACATAACTGCAGCACCTCACTGCAAGTTTTTTGATTGTCAATGGGTGAGCTTTGACAACTTGTGAGAAAACTCACACACTCTGCAGCAATGATGGCACACAGTCTACAGGAGCCACAGTTCCAAGAATACCTATTTAGTTCATCCCCAAAAGGCTCAGAAACAAGATAAATGTGAGACATTCATCCTAGCAGAGATGGCAATGTCCATACATATGTGTGGTAACAAGACTGCAAGCATGTACAGTGTCTCAAGAGCTTATAAATAAATCAGGTTTTTTTTGCACGTAAATTCTGAATTAAGTGACATGTTTGTGAATCTGAGGGCCAGTGTTGTGCCAATACTCTGAGCAATTACTGGTAAGTTAAGTGAGAACACAGGCAATGCCTAAGTTTGGTTACTTTTTAATTTTTTTTAAATTACACCATTATTTCATGTCATATAGTGTAAAAGCTGTTTTAGATGTAATTTAATGTACATCTGTAGCCAACAGTTGCAGTACAATTCACTACTTTATGATGAAAACAGGCAGCCTAATGATCTTTATGATGAACAGAGTGAACTAATTTTCTGACATGATATAATTCATTGATGACTTGCTTTTATAGTGGATGTGATGCTTAAGTAGCCAACTTGAGTACAAAAACTGCCTGTCTTCATCAAATTCAATTCAGCAACAATTGCAAAATCACCTAGCTTAACAACATGATGTATAACAAGCCTTTTTCAGGAAGTAGTTAGTTAAAAAAAAATTGAAACTTTGTTTATTTAATTAAGATTCCTAAGCATTTTTCTTCAGAACCTCGTAAAACAAAAAACTTGAATTTCATATTCTTCATACCTAAGAAAGCATTCAGGTGTGTCTATGTATAGTTAGGTCTACTCAAGGGAAAAAAAACCAGATACCTAAAGTCAGTAGTTTAAAATATTCAATTTCCAAATGCATTTTGTTAAAAAATATTATAATCCCAGTAATTTGTTCTTTTCCAAGGCTTAACCTGTGGTTTTAGAGATATAAATGCAGGCATAGAGCAGCAAATTAGTTACAAATACAACATAAATATCAAATTAGCCTTATGTTTATAAGTATTTATATCACAAAAATATTTAGGGTTTTCTTTGAAAAAATATCTGTAACTGAAACAGCAATAATAAACAGGATCACTAATTTTTGCAAACACACACAAAACCCCTCATATTATGTATAATTTACCGATGTACATCTGCCAACTCATTCCAGAACATAATATGCAGTATTATAAAAGAGGCTAAGCAAGTTTTTGTGTGAACAAGTCAGTAGATAAATGGAAGGAAAATAGCAGGTAACTCAAATCAGCAATGTTTCATCTTTGTTACACAAAATATAGCATTACTTTCAAAAGTTACATCCAGTTACAGGCAGACTGAGAGTCTTCTTTAGAAGAGGGTGGGCAAAAAAAGGGAGAAAGTGGAGAGAAAGAGAGAAGGTGGTGCAGGAAAGGCATTTCACCATTAGGAGCCACGTCCCCAAAGACAGGAGCTCTATGTCCTCAATGCACCCTCTCTCAGCCCAATTCTCCTGCAATCAAAAACTCAGCAGAAGAATCTGCTGACAGCCACCACTCAGCCTCATTCCTCCAGCCAAGCATCTCCGTTCTCCCTACTCAGTACCTTTTAATTTGCCATTACTAGAGGATTCTTACTAACATAGTGACCCAGATTCACTAAAAGGCATGTAACTTTGTAATGCTTTAACACAGCAGTCCAAAGCTTCCAGAACATGAGAAAGCCAAAACAAGAAAAAAACTCTGCAAATAATTAGCAGTTCAGCTGAAAGGATCCCAAACACTTCAGAAATGGCACACGTTAAATCACACTGCGTACAATAGTTTCTGAATGGAACTGCAGCCACTGTTTAAATGTACACAGCACCAAGCAGTTCTATTTAAGACAAAGTAGAATCCTCAACTGAAATAACAACCATTTGGGAGGAGACAAATCATCAGCTATTTGGAAAACACAGGGCCTCCTACTTGTCGTGAATCACTATATTTGTGCTCAGCATTTAAATATTTCTCCAAATTGGTATTCATGACATATCTGTTGTTTGCAGAAATTTTTTAAGAGAAACTTATTTTTCCAATGTGTGGTAGGTTGACCCCAGACCGACCCAGTTACACAGTGTTATAAATAACAATGAGAAGGAAAGAAAAATATGAAGATTAGTTGCACAAATAACAATTCTTCCTCTTTTTTTAAATTTTTTTTTACTAAAGGAATTCTGTGCTTAAAGGAATATGGACACGGGGTAAGTCTTAGCTCAATATATAATAATGGCCAGTCTTCGCGAACGAAGATCTGGGGAAAGGTCTTTTACCTTTCCAGCCTGCGCAATGGATTTTTTTAGGTGAGACACAGCCTGCGCTGAACTGAGCCCACCCTTTAATCCTAAGGTTCATCTGCCGGGGCCAAGCACGCTTGGACAATGGCAGTGAGGTCCTCAGGACGTAGGTTTGTTTAGAGTGACCTTCTCATAGATGGATGGCCTCACAGGGCTAACGGGTTCCATCTGCCCGGGAGACCGTGGAATCGAACCCGGGTCGCAGCAGTGAGAGTCCTGCATGCTAACCACTAGGCCACCAGGGGTCTCGAGTCTTAGCTCAATATTCAAACAAAAACTACCTATATTATTTCAGATGGGCAAATTGCATGGTTCATGATACAGTTAAACAAATTCCCTCTTCAAAACATTAATTTTCTGTCCTGTCTCTTCCTCCTCCTGCCCCAGCTGCATCTCCATTCTCCCCACTCCAGCTCCTCAGGCCCTCATTAGCACCTGTCTGAACACAGTAAATTAATTTTACCTCACTACCTCAGGAAACAAAAAATCTATTTTCTTCCAAATTAGTCGTGCAATTTTAGTAAGCTGAAACAATTTGGCATTTGATCAGTTAAGTATCAGAGATGGTTCAAAATAACCACTAGAAACAGGGAACGGATTAAAAATGGGGGGAAAGAAAAGAATCACTCACTTTTATCAAGAATTAATTCAATTAAAATCAATGCAGTTGAAACTGTTCTGTTGATCTTACATGACCTGACAAGAGAGCTTTATGTCTTTAGTTTAGTGGTGGACTTCACAGTGCTGAGTTATCAAGTTGGACTTGATAATCTTAAAGGTATTTTCCAACACAATTCTATTAGGGAAAACAAAATCTCCCATTTTTCTGTGAGGTCCACCTCACAGAATGTACATCAACAATTTCATAAAACATAATAAATATTACGGCAAGATATTGGCAACTGCCAACAGCATAAAATAACAGAATTAGGGTTCTCAGGTTCTTGGGCTCATTTGGTTCTGCCTCATTCCAAGAAAACAAGACACCAAAAAATTCACGACTCTATGATATGACAGTATCGCTTCCCCACTACCTACTTGAAAGGGCAGCGAAAAATGGTAGCCTGTGTGTTGGCCTTGCTGCTTTTATAGCAGGCAATTTAACTCAAAAAGCAAGGAAATAACAGGATGTGGTTTTGCAAATATAGTATAGACTAAGGCTTTCTTTGAAATTCTCCTGTTTATTTTAGTCATTTGATCAGTTTACAAGAGTATAAAGAAACCATTATCTAATATTTTTTGTATGTTGGTGTCTTCACAGAATCACAGAATACACTGAGACGGAAAGGACCCCCAAGGATCATTGAGTTCAATCCCTAGTCCTGCACAGGACCATCCCCAAGAGTCACACCACATGCCTGAGAGTATCATCCCAATGCTTCTTGAACTCTGTCAGGCTTCCCTGGGGAGCCTGTTCCAGTGTCCAACCATACTCTAGGTGAAGAACCTTTTTCTAATATCCAACTTAAACCTCCCCTGACACAACCTCAGGCCATTCCCTCAGGTCCTGTCACTGGTCACCAGAGACAAGAGACCAGTGCCTGCCCCTCCTCTTCCCCTCATGAGGAAGTCGTAACTGCAATGAGGTCTCCCCTCAGTCTTCTTTTCTCCAGGCTGAACAGATTAAGTGCCCTGAGCTGCTCCTCATACGGCTTCCCCCCAAGGCCCCTGACCATCTTCACTGCCCTCCTTTGGACTCTCTCTAACAGCTTAATGTCTTTGTTATATTGTGGTGTCCAAAACCGCACACAATATTCAAGGTGAGGCCACCTCAGTGCAGAGCAGAGCGGGACAATCCCCTCCCTCAACCGGCTGGTGATGCTTTGCCTGATGCCCCCCAGGACATGGCTGACCCTCCTGGCTGCCAGAGAACTTCTGACTCACAGTCAACTTGCCCTCAACCAGGACCCCCAGGCCTCTTTCAATGGCTCCGCTTTCCAGCATCTCATTCCCCAGCCTGTACAAGCATCGAGAGTTGCCACATCCCAGGTGCAGAATCTGGCACTTCCCCTTGTTGATCTTCATAAAGTCGGTGATTTCCCGCTCCTCTAATTTGTCGAATTCTCTAATGAATTCTTAAACATCCTTAGGTCCTTCATCATTCAAGTACTTCCACAGTATGTCACAGGGGAGCTTTTCCTGATCCTCTGCTACAATCCACTTCTTCCACCAAGACACCTAAGGCATCCACATGCATGATACCACTTGCACCCTTCTCATTCAGCTCTTACATAAATCCACTCCATAATTTTTTCCAAAGAAAGGAAACAACCTCTTTCATATACAATTATGTCTGCATATTTATGAAATTAAAATGAAGTGGCATTTGGTTTCAGGGGTTAATTTACAATACAGATGAGCAGGGGAAAAGGGAAAAACAGTCTGATCTCAAAAGAAAATAAATAAGAAGCATTTAAGGAAACTACCCAGACTGCTGTGAGCACTGAGAGAGCCAAAGCCTGAGTTATGCTTGGCATGAACATCTCAGTTCTTCGTCTTTCTGAGTCGGTTACAGTTCGGGCTTCTGGGTAGCATTTCCAATGGAGCAAAAGAGGTATCTCGTTTTTACAAACTCAATAAAAGCAAAACACGTATATCTCAGATTAAAACAACCAATATTTTAACCAAATTCATACAAACTACAATAATTATTTATGAAAACCAGCAGTTAATATGTACTGTTTAGTCTTAAACTGAGAAAACTGCACTGACGGAAAGCTGTTAAAAATTACTTGATGCCATGAAAAGAATTTCAGCCCTAGATAAATAAGTAGAAAGTATTTCAGACTCCTAACTTCTCGTGTACTTAAAAAATTATATCTAAACTATGACAAACAGACCATTTTAACTACTATAAACTTATGTTTATTACAACCATTTATTTTTTCAGCCATCAATTATCAGAAAAAGTAATAGTAGTTACACATGCTTTTAGCTTGAATAATGACTGATGATGACAAAGTTGGCCCACTATATGAAGGTACTGAAGGATCTGAACATGCAAATTGGCTTAACAGGTTTCAGCGTGGCTCAGGACTGAAGGCGGCTCCGAGTCTTCTCTGCCATCCCTAAAAACAGTAAGATGCTCTTTCTGCATACATGCACATCCATTTAAGCTCTCAGCATTTTCATTTTCAGTTCTACAATAATGTTTTAAATACCCAAATGTTATAGTTACAATCCACTTTCAGGAGCATTTTAATCAAGACCTATCAACAAGATTTAATAAGCAGAATATCACAGCAATCAGTCTGAAGTTGAATACCAGATTTTTTTCAAGTATTCATAGCTGGATGTAAGTTCTACTGTTAGAAAGCACAGCATTTTTCCATTTCTTGTTAAAGTCATAAACAACAATTTGACTGAATTGACAAAATAAGTAACACAGCTGTCAGGTTTTAAAGCAAAAATACAGCATGTGGGTGACTTCAAAATATAACAGAATAGCTGCATTTAACATTTTTGTAATTTCAGATGCAGGTCTGCAGACAGCTGCTTCACTTCTCCAGCATCGCAGAGGAAAGATAACCCTGATCAGCAAGAGGTGAAAGTGAGCACTGGCTCAAGCCCCCCTACCCTTTCCTACTCCCGTTGGTAAAGCCTTCCCAGCAGCTTTTCCAGAATTTCCCAAAAATGTTAACTGTTGGGTTTGGTTTGGTTGGTTGGTTTTTTTACCAACATTCCTACCTAGCAGGCTGAGACACTATGTTATTTGATTCACAACAAACCACCTGACAAAAACAAGCCTGTAGAGCGTGCATCTTAGGACGTCATTACAGGTACATACTCCATGAAGTTACATGTATTTAAATACTAAAAAAAACCAAAGGATACCTCATACCATGCAGGTAAGATTCATATTTTTCAATGCTGCAAATGTAGCCAACAAATGAAAATAACTGTGTTTGTTATGAATGACTAATTTAGTTGGAAAGCAGAAAAGTACATTGTCTCTACTGTGAGAAATATTACAACTACATGATAATCCCTTAACTGTCAACAACTCTTGCTCACGAAAAATAAACAGCAGATTGACCATGAATGTGTTATATAATTTAAAGGACTGGCTTTTTCACACATCCTTACAGGTCATCCCACCCAACCTCTCAGCACAAGGTTACTATTAAATCACACATTTCACTTTCACTGATGTCGCAAAATGTTCACCTCCACCTGTACTGTCAATGTATTTTTCCAAATTTTAATCCAAATGTCATCTGCTCTCTTGGAAAGTTCCTGGTGTTCTTTTGTGTCCTTTCCTGTCGCTAGTGTTTTCCAGAGAACAACATGGAAGTAAAACTATCACCTAAAGGTTATTTTATCCAAGTCAAACTTTCATGCTTAAGAGTAATAAAATGTAAAACTTTTTTTTCATTCTAAAAACTACAATTACCTCTGCCCTGAAGCTTTCTATTCATCCACTGATTTCCTTTATTCTAGTGATTGATGAATGGTGTCTTCAGATTTGCTTCTTGACTAATGGTAATTGGACAAACGAATTTCACAAGGCAACTTCAAATAAAGAGATGGAACTTCACAAGCTGAATTGTTCTTCTTTTGTGGTTTGAGGTAAGTTCCTTTTTGTCAATTAGGAGAGTGACTATTATCAACAATCAATGCCATGAAGAGTTCATGTACAAAATTCAGTATTAAATTATGTAAAAAAGTTTGAATTTCTAAAAACCTCCTACTTCCTAAACAAATACTATCTTGCAAATTCTTCGAGTTGCTACTTCAGCCTCATTATTTAGATGGCAATGATAATTAAACAGTGATAAATAGCTGTTGAATTTCAAGGAGACCAATTGTTATGAATCGGATAAAAATACTTATTAGGTTATCACTGCTCAGCGATCACACAGGCAGAGAATATGTGAGTATCCAAGTACCTTTGCTAACCTCATAAGGCTGCTTCTCACTTGCTCTCCTGGTTGATTTTCAGATGTATGTAATTTACAGTTGTGAAAAAATTATGGGAAATTCTCATTCTGAATGCTACATCAATGCCCTTCTCCCCCTTAACTCTGTTCTTTAATTATTCATAACAGTTACAAGCACTTAGGAAAGAACAGTGAACTATAAATATTTAATACATGTCTTTCTGTAACAGAAAGACATGAGAGAGCCTACAAAAATCAAATAGTATAAAGTATTTGTTTACCCTAAGCAAAATACTAAGCAAGGCATATGATCTTTAAATTTATAGGTGTTCATAGCTTTGACAAACCAAACCTAATAAATCATCTGTATGCTTTACCAAATAATTACAACTAAACAAATAAAAATTAACAGGTATATCAGTTTTCTCTAGACTCTTAGTATTTTAAAGGGATCTATTTTGATACAAGCTTACCTTGTAAAGAATGCTTAATAAGCATCACTACAGGACATTACAGTTTGAAGCTGTTAAAGGATGCAAGAGTCAAGAGCAAATACACTGAAACAATTTCTGAATTCCCAACCACAACAGCATAATCTTAGCAAGTACTTGCTAAGAAATTCTCAGTACAGATGAGAATTATAGCATTTGGGGTGGTAAGAAAGTATGTGAGAATTTAAAATACTGTAAAAAAAGGTATACAACCCTTCTAGATGTGGAGGGAGGCTACGGATATACTGTGCACTCAAACTGCCGTATAATATGGCAGGTAAAAATAATCCTACTTTTAATTTTCAGAGCTCACTGTATTTAACATGTGGTATGGGCAATAATGAAAATATGGTAATACCATAATTGTGTTCTGTGCAGGAAAAGATTACTAGGAAAACAGCACTTCTTTTTTTAAAACCACTATGACATACAAGAGAAATATCATCAATCTTTCATTAAAATATTCATGTACCATATCTCAATACACCATAGGCAGCTTTCTAAATATCTTACATATCACAAATACTCAAAAAAGTCACAGTGTAGAGCACAAACATAACATCCAAAACTAAAACCAATCACAGAAGCAAAACAGTTTTGTCATCTATTTTCTTCAAATTGAATTACTGTCTGCTCACTCTGAGATCAAAGGCCTCCACTGATTCTGCTCAGCAGCAAAGGGTTCTGCTACCCCTGTCCTTTGAAATGAGGTCAGTGTCCCACCGCGAAAGCCCATCTGCCTAAACCAATAGGAAAAAAATGTGTATGCCTGGAGTGGTCAAGAAAAGGTTGAAGAAAAGCTTAGATAATATTTGGAAACTATATTAACTTTCCTTATCTCAACCTTATAGCCACCCACCATGTTAACTCACAGTGATTAAATGACTTCACGGGGAGAAGTTTTGTTCTTGTTTGGCAGAGAGAGAAAGAAACTAAAGCTGTTCCACCACAGTGAACCCCTTTGCTCTCCCAGCTTTCTACATTCAACTGCTTATTCTCTATTTTGTTAAAATTACTGATTTAACAAAACTTTTCAAATATATTTTATGATTTTAATAGTTCATATTGTATTGTTTTAAAATTATTTGAACATTCACCTTCAACATGGAAACCTTTGTGCAAAATATGTTTTTTTTTCTTTTCCTAATACTGTTAATCAGAACTGAAAATGTATCACAGGAACTACTTTTGTACATAAAGTATGCAGATAGCATAATCGGATGTGGAGGTGGAGAGTATATTTAGATTGTACTTGAAATTTTGGCTGTAGAGTGGACAGTAATGTAAAGAAAATCCCAGCTGTAAATGACATCAGTGTACCAGAAAAGTACTAGAATGGACACGGTTATATTTGCAAATGTGTCTTTTGGTTACTTAGCTTACTCCTCCCAGTAGTTGACTTATACCAGGAAAATAAGCCTCCTGTTAGAATCTGTGTGGTCCCTAAAAATAGAGCTGGCCCTCATGTCACCTGCACCAATAAATCTAATCAAAAGCAGACAAGCCGTCGGTATTAATACTTACACTTGAACCCTGAAAATAAAGACAAGCATTCAAATGCCATAAAGCAATCTGAAGGAAGGACATTTTGTATATTAAATAATTCTCAGAATAGTTTAACTGATACAGAGACTAAAACATTAAATCTTTAACTTTTTACAAAGCCAAAGAGATTATTATTTTTTTTTAAAAGAAAAACACTGACATTAGAATTTAAAACTCTTGCCTTTTTTTTTCTTTAAAAATAGACTGTATGTAAAACATTTCAAAAGCACATCTTTAACCAACTTTACTTGGATTTCTACAAAATTTTGTAAATTTACGCTGCAACATGACTTGCTCTGTTGGACTCAACAGAACTTGAGTTTGAAATGACAAAGGAGCCAAAGGGAAGCATAAGAACTGAGGGGAAGCAGATGCGCCATTAGCAGAATAGAAGATTTAGAAGATTTACATTTCTGTACTAGGCCAGAATAGAAAGAATACATCTAAAGGAAAATAATTTGCTGAATTAATTTGATGCAATGGCTAATTGAAAAGTTAACAAAAATATTAAATTATTTGAATACTGCATTTTGCATATTTGTGTATTTGAATATAGAATTCATTATCTATTATCCACTTTGATTCCTGAACTAAAAATAGTTGCCTTATAATTGAAAATGCTATAAATCAACAAATTCTCTGAGGTACAAAGTTAACTGAATACAGCAAAAGCATTCTGGCAATATTAGCGGAACTGCCTTATTTGTATCTGTAGCAACTTGTTGCTGACAAATTTTCCATATAATTGGATTTTAACTATCAGTATAGTTCAGTAGGAAAGAACAAACAATAAGTGGTAAAATTATTTCGCTGATCTTTGGTAACTTCTCATTCAACACATGTTGAATCCTTATTTCAGTAGCTTGCTTTATGCCGCAGCTCTATTTCAATCCTTTAACAAAGTGTAAATTAGCTATTTGAACTCGTAGAAATAGGAAAGTAACTTTTCAATAGAAAAGTGCACAAATTTTACAAATTTGGAAAATAAACATCAATTTGGTCCCAGCCTATTGCACCGGATTATTTACTTTAGCATTTTTTAAGAACAGTTGCACACATTCCATCATAAAGGATAAATTTTGGCCTCAGTAATTTATTTTAAATACCCTTCATTAAAATACCCATCATCTTCTGCTAGTCCCAACCAGAACAATACTATTTCCAGAATGTTAAGGAACTCAACTTTTAGATATCTCTGTTAACTGATCTGCTTTTAAATACACCAGAAGTATCCCAGTTTACATAGAACCTTTTCCCTACCACAGTATTTGCATACTTCTCACAATGGCCTTTAGTTACAATGAAAACTATTTCTTAAAAGATTTATGAGAAGGTAGGAAATCATAGCAGAATAAGCTTCATGATGATAAAAGTGATTGAGATAGAAGCAGGCTGTTTCCAGGGCTACCAATGAACTGTATATTATGTTTTAGATGGTTTCCTAGGAAAACAATCCTAGGGATCACATCATCTATCTCTTATGCATTCTTTCTCCTAACTTTAAAACTTACTCCTTGGTTTCAAATAAATCTCCGAAAAGATTTAAAGACAACAAGGCTTTCCAAAACCAGAAAGTTGAGAAGAAAAAAAAGAGTCAATAAAATTCAGATTATAAACAAAGCACATATCAGAGAGTTCACACCTCCTTCAATCCCCAAGTCAACCAAGAAGACACAATCCTACTGGAGTTTTCATGTCATTAAACCTTGTGGCAGACACAGCTAAGTCCCAAGAAAAGCAAATATACTGCTACTTTCCACAATATCCTGACTTCCAGAGGGGAGTAAAATTTTAGCCTAAAGAACAATTTTTTCCTTCATTTTTTCATTCTGGCTTCACTGAAATGAAACAGATATAAAACACTGAGATCTAAACATCTGAATGCTTTACTGCCTCTCGCTAAGATTTCCTCAGCAGACATTACCAGCACTGCCAAGATCTCCCGAGGGCTCAGTAAGAAAAAGAAAAGCTTTTTGTTTAACGTTATCAATCAAACTCTGCTCCAAGAAGGGCAGGTGTAGAGTACCTGCCTCTTCAAAGACTACACTCTCTGCTACTACACAGACTAAGACTCCTTATCTCCTCTAAGCAAGACTTATCTCATCAGAGGCTTATCTCATCAGAGCATGACCTCATGTCTTCCCACAGAAGTTCCTGGCAATTTTGAGAGAGAACAGGAAAGGTTTCAGAGCAGATCTAAACCTGTGTCAAAATCCCTATTGTGGTATTTCTTTCAATGCAGGAAATTCAGGTATTGCCTCAAGTGTTTAAAACCAGCATTGTACTTACTATTCACCCCTTTTATTATCAAGATAGCTGTAAACTGCCTCAAAATCAGCCATCCCATTGGCCTTAGCAGATACTGACAAGTGCTGGATACACACAATAAAGTCACAAAACTTCCTTTTACCATCAGGCTTTTGTCTGCAACCATAAGATTTCAGAAATGAGTTCTCTTCAGATTGCCCTAATCTCAAATGATTTCTTTTCTTAGGGGAGATTAGAGCTTTGTAAGACTGGAGCATTCTTCTGTAGACATTGCTACTGAGGGGCAATGGGCCTTGAGCTAAAATAATACCAAAAGCCTGAGGCATGTCAGGTTTTAGCCTGCCTAGTTGTGACAGCAATGATCTAACGACCAGGTGATTATTACCTACTTCGGTTTAGATTTTGGTGAATTGTGCAATGTAACACTATATATTTTTGTAGTTGAAGTTCAGTAGTAAGGAATAGATGACCTGTGTAGAATAACCAGGCTGCGACTCCATAATAAAGCACAGAGCTAGGAAGATGGCAGGGGCCTTGAAAATGCACGAACAGAATTATACTGGACACCCAAAGGCTTTAACTGTCCATGACTGATGGCCAAAGGAATGCAACCTTGGAAAGTAGTAAGAATGTTTTTAAAGCGTAAAAGGAACAAATACAGTACTAAGCCCTGGGGAACACCACTTGTGACCGAGTGCCAGCTAGATGTAACTCCATTCACCACCATCCTTCAGGCCTGGCCAATGATCAGCTAATTCACACATATTTCTGTGTTCTGTTAATTAGAGAGGAGAAATACCATTTGAGCAGACAGCTTACAAATTGGTTAACAAAGCAAGCACTGATAAAAACAGTGCTGAAAAGTCCTTCATGACATGTGGTACACTACACATACCACGGTTGACTACTTGTTAATGTTGATCATAAACATTCTGAAAAACCTCAAGAGAACATCACCTATGCTGTTCAAAATTTATGACTTATAGTCTGCATTTCTCTCAGAGTTTCTGGGTAATTTCTAAGTGATACATGAAATGGTAACTCAAAGCAAGTGTGAGGTTAGACACTTCCCCTATTATAACACTACTAGGTAACTCTGGATGTCTATAAACTAGGCAAGACTAGAATACATTAAAAAAACATTAAAAAGTTCAAAAATGTTATGAAATATTGTTATTAGATGGACCCAAAATTTCTGGAAGAGCTATCGACTTTTGGAGCTCAATTTACAGCTGCTTCCACCAAACCTGTTGTAAGTGATCCATTTTCCTGACTCCTAGCAAAACTCAGTCACTCTTTAAAGAGGTGCTGGAAGTCAGGAATCCCTAAATGAGCAGTTCAACATCCCCATCACTTGCTATGTTAATTTATGTTCAACTTTAAGCAAATCTTACAGGACTGAATCCTTTTTTACCTCCTAACTAATTAATAGTTGGTAAAGCAACATCATACCAACAATAATATATTTCAAGATGTATGAAAACATATCCAAAAATTTTCTCCCCCATTTAGCTCTTCACTGCACTTTGTATGAATGTACTGCAGCTACAGAATGATGATTCAAGTTTTGCTCCCATATGCCAGATTGAACAAATGTTATGCAGAGAAAAAAGATACATTTTATGAATGTATGCAAGTATATTATTCACTGATTTAAGACACTGGCAGCTAAAAAGAAATGTTTACACAGGCAACCTTCCTAAAATTCTATGTTGTATGGTAATAGGATTGCAATTCTGCTTGAGGTTAAAAGTAAATTACTGTATTCAAACCCAGACTCCAGGTATAAACATAACTTTATGAACAGCACGTCTGCCATACACATCATTTTGTTGTGGACACAACTGAACAACATACACATTAGCAATATAAGACTTTTCAAGAAAAACTGGCAGACTTCTCACAGCTTGGGATCCGTCAGTGTGGGGAGAAATCATAAAAATGAGTAACTGGATGGCAACAAGTGCTAATGGTGAGACTGCACATACATCCGCTGGCTGGTTCCAGAAACAAACTGAACAGCTGAACCGAAGGCTAAACAACAGCAAATTTTTTGGACGCTTCTCATCTAAAGACTTTAACCAGCTTCAGGAAATTGTTCCAAATTCAGGCAGCAATTCTGCCTCACTACGTGAGATTCACTTGTTTTAACTGACTTTAAACTCTGTAAATGCAGTCCAAAGTCTGAGGGAAATGGACAGGCTCACTTGCTGTCATCAGATGAAGAATTATAAAGAATATGAAGAATATAAAGATAAGACTAAGATTCAGGAACATGAAAGACAAGGTACTCGATTATGTATTCTTTACCTCATAGTCAGCTCCCTAATACATAGCAACAGAGTACTTTTGTATAGGTTTTTGTATACTTTTGTATAGGTTTTTCTTCAGTTTATCTGTATGTCGTCACAGCAGGCCAATATTTATAACATCGGTGACCTTCTGAAGCTTGTTTGATATAGTCATAACATTCACCTGGCAATCTTTTTTCTTTATTTAAACACAGTATTTAGATAAATTACTTCTGTTAAATAACAGTAATAGATAAATTGCTATTACAAACTAGTTTAAAGAATATCGCTTTAGTTCCCTTTAAAAAAATAAATAGACATTTCCTTCAGGAATGGACCACTCTCTACAAAAGCTTATTAATTGTGTATGCTGTTACACTTTTTGATATTTTAATATATTGCTGGTTAATTATTTTATTCATCATCCAATAACTGCCAGTGATGTATACATTTCTGATTTTCTTACTTTATTGAAATTACAGTAGGACCAGGAAGTCTTCGTGACAGTAGTCTAAATTCTTGTTTTACTAAGGAAATTCCATTCCTTATTCAAAACAAATTCCATATGTTTTGAAGCCAAGCTGTACAGCTACTAAACTTAAATGTGCACCACACATCAAGATTTAAGTACAGATTTAGAAGTCCCACTTTGTCTTACATGGAATAAACTAGACTGGTTTCTACAATTTCTATTTATAGCTGGTCATGAAAATCCACAAAACAAAAGGAAAAGCATTTCAGAAACCAAGATAAGTCTGAGAGAACAGGTATCCTATGGCTTAGGCAATACTATTCACCTTCCAACTAAAAGCTAGTAGTAATACAGCTCACTCTTCCCCTGAACTGCATAAACAAATAAATGCAAGGTGCCAACACTACTAAGTCACTTCCTGCTCAGGCTTCACAATTATGAGAGAGGGAGGGAAAGAAAGGGAACAAATGCTTCAAAATGAAGAGAATTATTCCTTAAAATGATGAGAAATTATAATTACCAAAACTCTGCGAAAGTATCAAACATTCAGCTGGTAATACTAATCCATATCGATATTCCATATGGGGGAAAACAAATTTTATTAATTAACTTCGTCATTTATTATTTACAAATTCATTAATTTTATTAATGAATTTAACCACTATATAAGCTACTTGAATACTGAAGAATTAGACAGAGAGACTTGTTCAGCTGACTATCCCACCATTGTGTAACTGATTTCTACTGAAGCTTTTATAAAAGAACCACTTGAGGCAATATTACTTTTGTCTCCAGTTACAATATTGTATCTTGGCGGCTTCTTCTAGAGGCCAACAGTGTGAAAGTACCTTGATCCACATCTCTTTCTTTTATATCTCATGAAGACAGAAGTCATTCTTCTAATGACTTAAATATAATTCTTACTAAATGAACTTAATTTGTTAATTATGTCATTAAAGTAAAAGTGGAAGGCATCATCAAATAATGGCTCATAATTTGGAACAGTGCTCACGATACCTTTTTAGGAATTTTCAAGCCACATAATTTCCAAGAGCATGAGATCTTAAAGATTTTTCTTATTTTTTATTTGGGTAATCCAAACCACCTTGATATAGCAATCTTAAACATAAACATAATTACTCAATATTTTTAGACATTGCATTGGCATGTAGACTTTGAGCCGCCTTTTGGGTATATTTACAGAGGCTCCTGGGACACAATTACCAGGGAAACCTCTGAGGTCACATAAGTTAACGTAAATTACAGAAGTTCCAGGAGACTCCAATTCATGTTAAAATTGCATGTACCATGCATGAATGCAGCCCACTGCACCCCACTGAGCCAGTACAGCTGCTGCAGCACTACAAGACAGCCCAAGTCCTATAGGCTGCTTCAGGGAGAATTCCTCTTAAAACTGATAGAGGAGGGCATGGGGAGGAAAAAAGTAATTCTTAGCCTCAACACACCTGAAGCCACATCTTGTCACATCCCCAGGTTCCACAACTGCTATAAGGCTCATGTTCAGTCACATTCCTGATCTTCCCAATCATGCTCACTCCTCTCCACTATCTCTTCCCATCTTTTACAGTCCCCACCCAACACCAGCAGTGATCCTACATAGCTCATGCAAATCCTGATCCTATCCTTGGCTTGCAGGGCTTTCAGACAGCCAAGAGACAGCACGTGTTGCAGCTCATATGGAATGACACCTGTGTGGAAAGGCTTGGCAATGCAGACCTGGTGCCTTCTCAGAAAGTCATCACTAAAAGGACAGATAGTGACTATGCTTTCCCCAAGTTACTGCAATGAAGAATAAACAGTGCATCTTTTTTCCACTCAACTGTAAATGTTCATGAAATCTAGAAGAAATAAATTACATCTGAGACATCTATCCTTTAGTCTCCTTTGCTAGAAATTAGCTAGTAGCAAGCAGATGCAGTAACTCACTCCCTCAGGACACTTGGCTGGAAAAATTATCTTCTCATAGAACGACAATGTATGTAACTTTTATAAATACAACTGGAAATCTTTGGATTAAACTCTGATATCAAGGTAATTAGTTTATTATATACCTCATTGACTTTCAGCCTTTTTTTTTTTCCTCCTAGCTAAGTAAGGAGATGCAATCTGTTTGGATCTCTGGATCATTAAAGGGAAAACACATAACACAGGAAACATTGTCTGAGCACTCCAGATAGGAAGCACATACAAAAGATCTGTCTCCTGCTAGATTTATAAAAAACAGATATCTTTTACAGGTGAGAAAAAACTACAGACTTGGAAAAAACACAGTAAAAGCTGTGATGTTTTCTCATTTATCAAAAATGTTCTTGTGCACATACAGTAAGTCACACTGCCACACAGAACCTTCTAATTTGTTTATTTTACTATAGCCACTCCTACATTTGACACTAATTTGCACTATTCTCTGAAAGAATCACAGCTTTATATTTACTTAATTTACAGACCTTTTGCTAAGATTTTTAATCAGCAACATAGAAGAGTATCCGTTCTTTATTATGTCTTAGTTTTGGAAGGAGACTAGCCAAGCCAGCCTGTAGTATAAAGAAAAAGCTTATTTATAGAAGATGGCATCAGTCAGTAAAAAAGCCAGTGGAGTTCTATTATCCATAAAATCTTTCAACAAAACACACTGAGATGATCAGTAAGAGTTCTAGCATTGTCCTCCAAGCTCAGGACTACAGACAGAAGAAAGCACAGCTCTGGAACCACTTTCAAAACAGCTGACCCCCTACTCCTCTTCACCACAGTGATAACAGAGGAAAAACTGATCATCACACTCTCCAATAACTAATATTTAAAAAAAACCCAAACCCCACAATATATTAAAAATTAAAAACTGATATAAAAAGATTGAAGATTCTCAGAGTTTTTCCATTCATTCAACAACAAAAAAGTAATATCCTTAAAATAAAATAAAAAACTACTCTGGTTTTCTTACATATTTTATTTTCAATATTAAAATAATCTCTTATGCAGAGCTTATTTATTAGAGTTAAAAACACTTCATAGTACAGATTCAAATTTCTGAAAGAGTAAAGAACCTGTTTTTACAGTGGAACCAAGCCATGACTCTAGGACATTACACATCATGGGCTATACTATATGAATGTAAGAGTATAATGAAACACCAATAATTCTACCTGGAAGGGGAGAGAAATTTAGGGAGTACTGGGTATGTACATGTATGTACATGTAAACACAAAAAATAAAAGAGGATAGGGAATAGCCATCTTCCAGTCTCACATATTTCTACTTTGAAAAGAAGCACAGGGCCCTGCATCCCACCAAATTTCACCACCTATATTACATCTCATGTACTTTCTTCAAATTAGCATTAATGATACATATATGGCCAAATGGGAATTTTATAGAATGCCTGCATACCATTCGTCACATGCAGATGTGACAATTTCAGAGCAACAGTCTTTCAAACTTAATCAAAACACACTTCAACCTGATTTTTCAGTGCTTTACAATTAGCAAGAATTGCCCAGATCTGTAAATTATGGGCAGTTTGAGTGCACTCAGTAATTTATATACATAAGCACTGTAAAAACCAAATTTGTAGAATTTGTAGAAACAATGTTTTCTAGAAACAAATGTTTTCCTTCCAATGAAACATGTTATTTGAATTACAAGTTCACCCACAACATCTGAGGCCCAAATGATGCATAAAATATCACATGCACTAGATAAGTGGGAAATACAAAAGAATAATTGGTATTCATTCTGAAAATTTATTCCAAAAAGGAATGAAAATTAAAACTGAATTATAAATGTTTATTTAGATTGGTCTCCAAGTATTACCCAAACATATTCTCTAATACTTTTTATCTGTACAATATATTCTCTACATTTTATAATAATGAAGATATGCAGTGTCATTCTGAGGAATAAGAGTCAGAAAACATTTCCAGGCATTTCCTCAGTTCTAAATGCACAGTCAAGTGATCATAGCTACAGACTGGAAGCAGAAACTCATTTGTTGTTGCATAAAGTGACATTCCCAACATTCTCTAAGTTTTGAAATTCCCCCTCCAAGAGTGCTGGTCTTTCACATTTCAATGTTAATATTTGTAGATACATTCAATTGCTATCAAGTAAGTAGCAAATTACTCTCAAAGGAACGTCCTGTACTTTTGGAACAAACATTTTGAAGGGTATTAGCAACACATTCTGACTGGAAAGAGGGAAGGATATTTTGATCCGTGTACTTCTGAAACACAGTTGTTTTCTAACATCCTCTAAAAGTGCCTGCATTTAGAAAGCCATAGCATATACACAGACCCATATCAGTGACTGATGTGGAACTTCTGTGATATAGGTAATTTTTGAATTCTGTATGCCTACTTGAATAACACATGACCTGATAGGTTTAACCTGAAAGAATTCTGCCTGTAAAAACAGACAAAAAAAGAAAAATTAGGGATGACTAAAAATTAGCTTATTCAGTTCACATAAAACAGACAATGCCAGCGATTTGAAGATCATGTCTGCTCTGCAACCCATCCTTGCAACTGATTCTAATCCTGTAAAGTCAACATCCACAAATAAGCAGAAACTACAGTGGAATGAGAAAGAGTTCCTTGAGGTCTTCTAGGAGCTACTGCAAAGCACGTGAAACAATTTTATAAAAAAAATTCCAAGCAAAAACTAAAGTTAAAACATTATTAGAAAAAAACTGTAACAACTTTTTTAATAAGAACTTTTTATTCCAAAATTTATGACATTTATACTCAACCCTGTCTCTAATTCCCCTAACAGAAACCTTCGTAGCTTAAGCACTCTCTAACTATTAGCTGCAGAATAGCATCCAGATTTCCCTTTGTTGATCTCCTTTCAAATCAAGTGCTAAAATCAAGTATTCTGGATTTGCAGTGCAGTGCAACTAAGCTGAATTTGACTCAATATTAAAATTACAGCTAGTAGAACTAGCTTGTTCTGGCCATTTTTAGAATATAATTGGTGATCCTATTGTTCACAGTCTCCATGGACTTCCTTATATAACTTTGTAGGAAACTGAATCTAGTATGTATGAGTTTTATTTCATGGATGGGTTTTTTCCCTTGCAAAAATCTTCATAGCATGCATTGCAACAACAGTAATCATGATGAAGGAAGCCAAAATTATTCATCATTTCCTAAACACTGCTTTGTAAAATTCTACAATTCTCTACTTTCCAATATTATAAACCAATTGCTCCTAAGAAAACAAGAAAGGGTGAAACCAATTTTTTATTAATTCAGTGATAACATGAAGTTAGAAAGCAAGTTCTTTAGTAAATAGCAAAAATGTGTTTCTTCCTCTGCTAATGCTATTTTAGATTGCCAGGAAGATTACCACCCATTTTGCAAAAACTAGCAAGCATTTTTCATTTAAAAGTATTTGTCAAGTCCTCAACCACAAGAGCCTCTAACTACCACTCATAAGGTCACTGATTGCACCGCAAACATTAATTAGTCAACCACTGCAATAAAAAAATAACAAAAAAAAATCAGCTCTTAGAACATGTATTTTAATTTTACAGCCTTTACAAAACATGTTTACTAAAATTAGCTTGGCAAAGCACTGGGCCAAAAAGAGTTTAAGTACAGTTTATTCTCTTTCCTGTTGCAGCTGTTTTAAGCATAATTAAGCTTGCAGGGTGTTCAACTGTGGCATCAGGATTTAGAAAGGATGCAGAAGATCACAGGAATGCAAAATATATTCAAGTACAAAACTAGTCAGAGTCAGGCTACAGTTACAAACTACAGTTCATGAAAAAACTTATATAGCTTCAGTAGTACAAGAGTTACATTACTATCACTTATCAACAGTCAAAAGCTCCCCTAACAAGAAAGTAAATTGTTATAGAAGAATGTCAAGCAGAAATTTATGACCAACTGACAACTGAAGCACAAGAGAAGTTACATAAGGTCTTGGCATTCTTTTAAAAAAAGGCTTTTTATCCTTATTGATGTAATTAACTTTCTTCCTTCAGACACAGATAAGTCTGTATTTTAAACTAACTTACTCTAAGAACACATAACTATGTAGATACTTTAAATAGTCACCTAATTGTCTGTCTTTCCCTCTTACAGTCTTTCTCACTTATAGCTTTTAAATGTATTAGCCTATCTTAAAGAAATCTGAAAAACAAGACAGATATATCTTCACATCATTTTATTCCAGTAGTTTTCCTAAACAATGGTGTGAGGAGGGAGACGCAAAGTGAGACTCGAAAAAGTGGGCAAAATTAAGCTGCTCATCAAAACCCATCACCCAGTTGGCCTACGCAGTTGCCTCTTCAAGAATGTGACTTAACATGAGAACTCTATTGTCGTTATTGTAAACTTCTTAGTTTCCCAAAGATATTTATCAAACATTACAATTATTATTGTAAAGTCTTATTTTTTCAACTACCTATAAAACACCTTGTGTTCCTCACTAGAAAAATGCACAGAAGTCAAGTGTTCAAGAATCTCAAGATCTGCATTGAATCAAATGTCTTAGATTCAGAATTTCAAACAAAAGTATATTCTACCTTCATCTTCAGGTTCTCAGGACAGCAAAACCATGGCTGCTGACTTGGCAAACTCCTACAAATCCATTTTGGCCCGTGTCTCACCTTTAGACCCAAGGGATTACATTTCCGATTTCATCTTCTCCAAAATGGAAAAACAGCATTTAAGGACTAAAAATCTGTGTTTTGACTGAAAAACTGTTTCATTAACACTGTGACTTCCAATTGCCACATTTCTTTTGCTGTAGACAAGGGCTCAAGCACTCAATGAGATGTTACATAGTCTACCACTACTGATAAACACCCTACAGCTGGATTTAGGATCTTAAAGTTCTGGTATACATAGTTAATCCACTCTGAAACTCAAGTAGTTGCAGCAGATGGTAATCAGAAATCTCTCATCAGCCCCAGAATACCCTCATGGTATATCATCCTATAAATAAAGCATATCGCCTTCCCCCTGGGCTGTAGAACTGATTATGGAACATCAGAAATTTCTCTAGATTATAGAATGTTCAGGAAGATACTATGCTGCAAAGGCTCACATCTCATAATTTTTGAGTGGAGTATTTTTATGATGAAATCAATGCAGTTTGTAAAAATGTCTGATTCATTTGAAGCTTATGCAATTGCAATTTTACACAAGAATTTCTAATTTATAAGTGCAGTTTTTAAAGCATGTTTTGTCTTACTATGTGCATATTTTGAGTTTTACAGAATTGCAGTCAGCTAAGAATAAAAATAATGAAAACTGATGACCTGATTTGGTTTGCAGAATAAATTAGCTCTACACATTTAAGAGCTAGTGCTACTTATTCAAGGCAGAAAATGGCACATCTGAGGTTTGATCACTGTTTATAGGTAATGAGATATATTAAAACCAATTATATTCTGGTTTCTTTCCAGACATCTTCAAGAACAATTCAGCATAAGTCCCTTAACAAAGAATCAAGCATCATTACTTCTGACTTCATTCTTATTTGGGAGGGGAGAAGGGGTAAGCTGGCTCCAAACATAATAAGTCACTATACTGGCTGTAGCTTTTACAAGTTTCCTATTAATTTCTATCCTTCTTCTGCACATACAAATGTAGAGAAACCTTATTCACGTCCAGCGCATCTAAAAAATAAAACCTGAACGAAAACTTGCGTCACAACACTATGAAATCCTCTCTCAACCTTACCTCCCAAATATCAAAAAGTAGTAATTATTTCTTCCCTTAAAATAACAATTTGCAAATGAGAACATCATGTTCTGAAAATTTTGGGAAAAAAAGTTATTTTTAATTACTTCCTGAATGTGGCAAAGTCAACAGTCTTTGTTATCTCTCCTGGCAACCTGTTGCAAGTTCTGGGATTTCCTCGGTTGTAGGGACAAAAAAGGAACTTTGTTTTCATCTACTCTTATATGAGGTCATAAAAGTTTACCAAATAAGAACAACATTGGCATCAAGAGTTCTTGTTGATCAGGAATGTTATTTCTTGAAATGTGAAAAAATGCAGACTCATCTTTTGGTGTATGTTTACATTTGCAAAGAAAAATTTCCTCAGACAGCCGAATCCAACAGATTTGAATGCTGCAGCAGAATGCAATCCCTATCAATACTTTACAATCACATGAAATATTGCAGAATACTTCCGAAATACTTTATAACCAAGTGAACCCTAACATGACATCTGCATTAGAAATTAATTTATATCATTTTTCTCAGAGATCTCTTCTCCCAACCCACACTTGTCTATACAGAATGTCAACAGACTTAGCTATTCAGAAACTTCTGATTGCATCAGCAGCACAGTCAAGTACCCAGATAAACATAAGTAATTGAAGTAATAATGCTTATTAAGCAATCAGTAGCTCACAAATTTCACTTTCAGTATTCCACCACCTAGCTTTACTGACACAAGGGCAGCAGCCACAATCAATGTATGAAAACAACTACGTTCTTTTTCTAGTGATACAGATCCTAATGATCTGATAGACAAAAAGTTATTAGATACCAAGGGTTATGCAAGTCTTTCAGATATTGGGGTAATTCAGACAACTTTCAATGCCAAATGTGGAATTGTTTTGGTTGGGAGAGGAAGAAATTACTTCCTGTGACTACTGACAATCAAACAAACAAAGTCTTCCTGCTTCTTAGTAAAGCAGTGAGAAATGAAACCACAACATGGTATAAATGGTTAGATGTTTCCCAAAATACCTTAGAATGTTAACACCAGTTAAAAAATAGTTTTCAAGTTTTGATTTTTTTAATGAAGCTATTTAAACAACTGTATTGTTTTGAAAGTTTTCTATTACAGATCTTATTAACAATGGTCAACACTGATTTATATTCATTATACTTGGGAACTTGAAAGTCAATTTCATACCCATTTTTCTGTCATTACACTGTATATAACCTTGCCAAATTCATGTCCTTATTATTATTACCTTGTGATATATAACACTAGAATTTTCTACTTACAAAGTCCTCACTGAAGGAGGATATTCTATATGAATAGCAGGAGCAGCTTTGAAAACACTGCCTTATCCACAATCTACTTGCAGTTTTGTTTTAACCACGTATACACTAAAATAAATACAAGGAAATTGATATCAGTAGAAGAAATATAAATGTTTTTAAGTTTTACTAAATTATAAAATCTAGATAGTACACTTACATAAACATATTACAAAAACAAGCTGCTAATGTCAGTGCTGCATTCTGTGCCTATCATTATTTACAACTGGTACAAGCTGCTGGTTTGTAATTAACTAATTTCTGTTAGTTAGACACTCACACTTCTAGCTGCCATGCCATAAAATCTAAGCAAATACTAACAGCTACTGCAAGCATACTAACTACAGAATTATCTCAGCAAATTTATTCTGCTCTTGTGTGAGAGATTAAAAATGTTTGCACACATTTAGCTAATTCCTGAAGGCCAGCAGTAGGAAGAGACATAACCTCTACACTGTCCTTCAATGTTTAAACAGAAGTGGACACAAAACTATGTCAGTTAAACAATTACTACAGTATGTTGTGATACTGCCTAGAGGCACAGTTAGGAAAGGCACCTGAACATAGTTGTCAGAAACTGTCAGAGTCTACAAAAATAAATCAAGAGTCCATAGGGTTTGCTCTACAGTCTATAAACTGCTAAACATTAAGCCTAAATGTGCCATTAAAGATCAGGAATTTTATCATACATTGAGCTACCAAATCTTTCAGTATTAAATCATGTACAGGTATACCTGTCATACCCATCATACCCTTTCACTGCTGTTAGGGCACACGGAATGAACCTCACAGAGAGAATAAGACAGCATTTGTAATT
Organism: Neopelma chrysocephalum; assembly: GCF_003984885.1. Lineage (NCBI taxonomy): Eukaryota > Metazoa > Chordata > Aves > Passeriformes > Pipridae > Neopelma > Neopelma chrysocephalum. The sequence continues at coordinate 3,473,651 of NW_020897695.1, read as the reverse complement.
AGCAAGCCTTGAGGGTATCCCACTGGGAGTGGTAGAACCTAGGGAAAGCATAAATAAAATAAAAGAAAAATGATGCATAGAGAAGTGAGGGAAACAAGAAGATATTGTATCACTATAGCAAGTGGTGTGATGAGAGCAACCAGAGGAAAACAAGCAGCACTGGTGAAGTAGAAGGCAAAAGCCATATTAGTTTTGTATGTTTCGGGATTTTTTGATGGGGTTTTTTTTAAGAAATTAAGACTGGATTTTGTGCCAGTTGATGAAGATTGGGAAGTTCTGCTTGACCCACAAGACCATGGAACTGGAGGAAAAGGCAGCCTGAAGAAGCCTTCACATGAAAAAGAGGAGAAGAAAGAAAAGAAGTGGTGACTTCTCAGCAATGTTTCACATGGTAACTACCCTAACCTTTGGGCCACTTAATGAAACTCAATCTCAAGAATCTGTGTTCATAGGACAGAGATAATACCCTTTCCTCACCACACAAGTCCCTTGCAAGGTAAATGCACTAGCCTTAGAATGATGCCGTGCAGGTGCATTCATAAATGGCAATACAGAACTACTTTCACTCTTACTCCTTCGCGTAAGGATATTAATTATTGTTAATAGCATTAATAATGATTATGCATTACTAATGATTATCATTAGTAATCAATAGTTCTGAACATCTGTATCTTAGCTCAGCAAGTCTGCAACTAAAGAAGATTAAAATTTCTTTTTTTTTCCTTTCAGAGGTATATTTACACTGTGACCAAGAACAGACAATATTAGGGCAGTCACTTGGCTGCCATGGCCTGCTACTGTCTCTGCAGAAGTACAGATCTTTATACAGAAAGATTCTCAAAGTGGTCATTCCATCTGTGTATTTCTGGAATCTTGTTTTTTATGAGTTATATCCAAGCAACTTAAGAATCACCTATCTATTTGCAAGCTTGAGTGATTTATCTATAATTTTACTATGTTTTATTAATGTACTTCTCCTGCCTAAATATTACAAGCACTCTGATAAAAGTTCATATTAAATGGAAAAGTTATATTTTTAATTTCAAGTGTCTTCAAACTATATACACCTGCAACTTAGAGAAATGGCTTTGCTCATGCCACCTTCTTTGAAAACAAAGGACTGAAACTCATCTGCAATTTTGTTATTGTTTCTGACTACAAGTCAAACACGCAGTGCTGACTTGTAGTCAGCTGTCTTCAGAGTCTAGATAAAAGTTTCCTTCCACAGGTAAGTTTAATAAAGTGAAAAGGGAGCCAGCTACTCAGAGTCACATCCTTGGAGGCAATGCAGAAAAGCATGACAATTATCTCATTGTTTAGAATTAGTAAACACTACCTTTCAGGTCAGATCTTATTCTGAGAACAGCACATGAAGAAATTCTCCAACACCACACAGGAAGTTAATTTTTTTCTTTTACTGGTATGACCCTTGCACTAATGTGTTTAACACTGAGCCATATAACAGCTGCTTACTTCTGCTTTAGTGAGTGCAAAGTGCCATATCAGTAAGGTTTGGCTTCTTCATTTCCACGCTCCACCAAAAAAAAAAAAAAAAGGCCAACTGGCTGTTTAACACTTGACAACATCTCACATATCCTTTCTACCTTCATCTATTAAACATTATCTTTTCTTTAAGCTTTAAAGCATTTTTTAAAATTGTATTTTATATGGCAGAAACTAGGAACATAGTAACAGATATCAGTACTAGAATCCAGCAAAAGTATTAGATTCCGCAAAGGGACTTTTTTCCCCACCATTATTCCCCAGCTTTTAAATGGATGCTAACTAAGAAGTATGCTCTTCCTACATTCTGCTTAACTTTGGCAAGTTTTATATGTTAAATTACAACAAGTAAGGTGTGAATGTAAAACTGCCAAGCAAAAAAACTATAAAAATACCCACTTCAAACTACTGTTTTTAATATACAATATCTTTATTCCAATATTAACAATTCTAGTACTCTTCTATTCCTAAACCTTAAAACAAGAGCAGTTTCTCCCTCCAGTTTGAAGATAGCAAGTTTAGTAGAACAAATATGCCTAAGACTAACAAACTTTATTTAAAAATGCCCTAAACAAAAAAAGCAACTATTTGGCATTTTAGCAACAGTTGATCAAAACTTCTTTGATAGTGGGTGTAAGCACAGCTATCCCTTCTCTGCAACTTCTATGTGGTGTGAAAGAAACACAGTCTGCAACTCATGCTCTGTCCTTCTACCACTACTGCAGCTCGAAAGAAAACTGGCCAGAGGATAAATCCGCCACTGTCTTGGCATCGCTTCCTCCTGTTTGTAGTATTAATACTGTGCTTCTTTTTAACCTTTTCCCCCTAATGTTTCAGACAGACCATTCACAGATATTTTTGGCAGTGACAGACTCAGACGGCAAGCTCGGGAATGTATTTTTCCATCAGTAACAGTTCAGTCTACGGCTGCCTTCCCGGCTGTCTGGTTCTCAAGCCTTCTGATGACCTGTTTGCCAGCCTGTTCAGCTGCTGCATGCAAAGCCAGAACACTGCACAGTAAACCAACACGCAGGTTCAGGCAAAAGGGCTTCCCTATTCCTCCTTTTGTGTTGCACAAAACCACAAGAAGGGCCTAAGGTAAAGGTTCTCATACTGAGCTTTGTAACAATACAGATGTAAAATTAACACTGCCTTGTTTTGTAAAATATTAAAAGAAACATCAGTCTGAGAATGTACAATATATATTCACATGTCAACCAAAGAGCACTTGAGTTGGCAATATTCTGATGGTTACAGAAAGTAGTAATAGATATATGCCAATTCAATTAATGCTAATTAAGCACTTGGTGTATCTCTCATTTAATTCAAAACCATTCATGTATAAAATTGCACCTATTTGTGCCAATGTAGTCAGTTACAGGAAAACACTTCAAGTCAAGCTTTGCATTTTCTGTAAGCATATAATACTTTACTTTTTAAAAACCCTACATATAATCTGAGGAACAACTAAGAGAATAAAAAAATCAATAGTTTTGTTTACACAAAGATAACATCTTGAAGTTTTACCTAAAAGTTATAAGTCAACCATCTAAACCAAGCATTTATACAAATAAAAATATACAAGAGATTTCAAGAGCAGTTAACTTAAGGTTCTGTTGTAAATACCTACACATAGAAAAAGAAGAATAGATGATAAAAAAAATCCAGAACCAATTTCTCTAACTCCTGCTAAGCTACTGACCTGTATAATAAAGGAAATAAATCAGTCTGAACAATGGAACAATAACTATGATTGTTTGTCTACAATTTCTGTGTAAGAGTTTTTATGTAACACACCAAGTTCCTTTTCCCAAATATAAGTACTTCAGATTACAAGCCAGACCACTTTTCCCTTGAATTCAAGACAAGGCTTTTACAGTTCAGAAGCAATTAACTGTTTTACAATGTTATTAAAATATTATCTTATCAGACTTTTTGACTCATATGTACTAGATCATTCCTAAAAACTGACATACGATTTCTGAAATTATAAGGAAGTTTGATGCACCGGGTAGATTGCGAAATGAAAAGTAGAATTGATCAAATCCTCCTTTGTTACAAATGTTAAAATTAGTACTTTGAAAATCTATGAAGATTTTAGCTCTCTGGAACTGAAAGGAGTGAAATTGCACCCTTTTCCAAATGACCTGCATCTGTCTTTTTTTCTTGTTAAGACTAGAATTACATGATAGCCTTAAGATTTTTTTTATTAACACCACTCTCTTCAACTGGCAAAGTGACAGGAAGACGTCTGTATCATTTCAGAAGAGAGAGAAAAGGGTATTAGTAGCAGCCAAAGACATTTGAAGACAGAGTAGTTATAAAGCCAGCCTTGATGGCCTGCATGCCATGCCAGCTTTGCAATGATTCAATCTCTATAACAGATTGAGCCACAATTTTTAATTGATGTATGTAATACTTAAAAAATTAAGTACTCTGAAGAGCTGTTAGGCATGTAAAGGCTATCACTTTTCAAAGCCATACTAGCTGTACACAAGTTTTCTGATCACAAATCTATCATATTTCCTACATTCATCAAAGTCAAATCACAAGAAGTGGGTTATTTAAAAGACATCAGTATGTACCAACATGAAATACACACACAAAGAAACTCCAGACCATACATACATGTATGTATTTCGGAGAAGAGACTATATAGATGTTTACTTATTTGGGAGAATTGTATTACTCTGATACCTTGGGACATGGAAAACCATGTTCTGGCTGGGATCGAGTTAATTTTATTCACAGCAGCCTCTGTGGAGCTGTGTTTTAAATTTGATTAAAAGGGTGTGGATCACACACCAATGTTTTGGCTGCTGCTGGATAGTGCTTGCACAGTGTTCAGTCTCCTTTTTCACCCCCTCACTGTGGCCCTGGTCCAGCAAATGGGCTAGAGGTGGACAAGAAGCTGGGAGGGAAAAGAGTCAGAACAAAGACCCTGAATTGGTCACATACATACTGTAAAACATCGTGCTCAGCAATAAAACTCGAAAGGAAGGGTCTGTCTACCAAGGTGACTTGAGCCACCAAGCTGCTTGTGGGAGGTAGGTGGCTTCACTTGTTTTTCTTTCCTCTTTCCCTCACTTATTAAACTGTCTTTATCTTGAACAATGAGTTTTCTTGCCTTTGCTGTTCCTACTCTCTACTCTGGCTGTGGGAGGGGCAGCAAGTGAACAGCCGTGTGGGTGCTTGACTGATTTCCAAGGTCAACCAACCCACTACACATGATAAGTTAAAGATCCTTTCCAACCCCATTTTCTGCTAAAAGGCTCAGCAGCAGCACCTTCTTGGGATTAATAACACTGTCCTCATTGTGTTTAAAATACCAGTATATAGAGGAAAAAAATACGAAGAAAAAGCAGCCAGGAAAAATGCTGCAGAGCAAGTGATAAAAGGGGTTAAGCATGTAACTAAGAAAACTTACCAATTCAATTTCTTCTGGGGTTGTATTCTCATTACTTTTGATACTAAACCTGTAGACACTTCTATAAGTCACAGAAAAAATTTTAAAATCTTAAGTTAGAAAGAGTCATTTTACCCACTGTTGCCAAAGGATTTCCAAATTTTTTCTCAGTACCCCAGAAAATGCCATTTGTTTAGTCTAACCAGTCACAGTCCAGATTGTTTTTTCTAGATTCTACTTTCAAATTATCTGTGGTTTCTAGTACTCTAGACAAAAAATGTGTCCAACAATCTTCTGAGGAACTATTCATTCTCCATATTTCCCTTGGGAGAAAAAGAGATTTTTCCCAAAGGTCTTGACAGAGACTGGAGTTCAAAGCCTCCAACTAGTATCAAAAGTAACAAAAGAATTCTCATTTGAAAACAAAACTACAATTCCTGGGAATCCTCCAGGCAGAAACTGTCATTATAAGCAACCAGGTTTACAGGTAATCTTCTTTAAGATTTTGAGATTTGTATTTAATTCTATGTTCTAACTCGAATCTACATTTAAAAATAAAAAACATTTTTTTAAAAAAGCATGAAACAATAGAAGTAGTTTTTATCTTTTCTTTCTTTCAATCAGTAGTAAGTACATGGCAGCAATAAAGCTTGAATCTGAATCAGGAGCTGTGGAAGAAATCTCTTGTAGCCTCAGCTTTTAGGGATGAACACTGAGAACTGTTATTTTTACATCTGCAGAATATTCTCCAGTTCCAAATGATTCACACTGACCTACTAAGGACCCTTCAGATTTGACTGGATTTTATCAATTCCCATCAGTATATTACTAAACACTACAAGCAACCACAGAACAGTTTTCTGTTCATTTTCATCTCTCATACACACCACAATTTCCCATCTCTGCTGAGCAAGGAGGAGTAATTTCAGTGCCCATGATGAGACTGCCACATGTATCTTAACTTCAATGCAAGAACTTTGTTAAAGGATTCAAGCAGCAAGCAATTTCTGTTAACAAAAGGCCAGCTTGAACTCCTTGAAAAGAGAAAAAGGCAACAAGAATGAAGAAAATAACCTTCCTCTCTCCCACACACAGAAGTCATCAAATCATTCCTAACATATTCAGAAATAATAAGGAGTTTTTTCTTACATGGGTAAAAGAGGTGAATGGAAGGGATGCAGAATAAATAAAAGAATATACAGCTTTTATCTCCCTAGAGAGGCTAATTCTGGGAAGAATAATTCCAAGCATATTTGCCAAAACTAGAAGAAACAGAGTGAGCACATGCTGGAAGAAGGCTTCATCCAAACCATTAAAGAATAGTGTCAGTGATTTAATCCAATACTTTTTTTTGACCTTTTAAATTTTAACAGCTGAGAAAAGCCGTGAAGGATTCAATAGCTCACAGTTTAAGATTATGAATCCTTTGTGGAAGAATCACAGTCACACTGTATAGGGACTACACTTCAATAGTGACAGAGGATAAAACAGATACATTTAAATAATGCAGAAAAACAAAACAGAGAAACATGAACGCCAGACTTTAAATGAGGATGTTGATGTGACAGATATTTCAGAAACTCCAGGTAATGAAAACTATGAGTGGAAAATTACTGCCAACACAAGTTCATGAAGTCAAAATAACCCGTGAAAGGTGGCTTACAGTTAAATCAGATAAACTAACTCTGCCAAAACATATCAGATGATCCCTATGCACTGGGATTCCAGGTGTGGCCAATTTACTTTCACATACTGAGGAAGAAGAGGCTGAGGGACACAGCACGATATTAACAACAGACTTACATTTTTTCCAAGTAGACTGGATAGATGTTATGTTTAAAACAAGATTCCAAGAAATCTTTTAAGCTATATATCACACATGATTACTTTAAAGGAGAACAAACATGACATCAGAATACAAATCAGAAAGTGAAATAAAGAACAAGGAATGATTTCTCACCATCTCACCCTATAAAAAAATTAAGGAGACATCAAATTAAACTAGCAGGCAGCAGAGTCAAAATAAAGAGGGGCCAGTATCTTTTTCTTATCAGCACCCTCAAGCTACAGAACTCTGAGCCACAGGATGTTCTACAGATGCCAAAGTGCACAGGGTTCATAAAGAAACTGGGAAAAAATAATGGGTGCAAAACCTGTCCTTTAAATGTAGATACTAAATATGAGAACACCATCTTTGACTCAGAGAATCCTTGAGCAATAGGTCACTGAAAAATATTACGTTAATATTGAGGCACAATGATACATGTTAGTTCATCATTGCACTTCTCTCTGCAAAAAGCAGGGCAGGGGGAAGCAGTGAACTTCTATTACTAAAGTAAAAGCACTTCACTGCCTGTCTCCTCCTTCCTGCACACTGAGGTTTCTGAGACAATGGGGGCTGCTGTCCTTGCTTCCACGCGCTGCAGAGCTTGAGAGGCTGTTACGGCACCCGGGCACCTCCCTGAGGCCTCTCAAACTCCAGAGAGGCTGCACAGCTGGATGCTTGGCTTCACAAAGCTGCCTTGCTGCAGCTCCCACCCAGCCTCCCTATGCTGGCAGCCTTGGCTGCAGCCAAGAGCTCAAGGACAAAGCAGCCCAGGAGGCAAAGGCAGCAGCGATGGCTGCACTGGCCCCAGCATGACCATATCCCCCAGGTGACCTTGCTATGAAGCACCTGGGTTGCCAGAGGGGCTCCAATGTGGTACTTTAGTACCTTGTCCTTCCCTGTGCTAGAATCCAGTCAGAGCTTGTGGATCAGAGACAGAGCAGCCTGGACATCCAGCACTGAGTTGTCTTTTTCAGTTATGAGTTCATCCTTTACCAAGCCATGCAACTCCATCTCCTGTACTTTTTGAGCAGATTTTCCCCATCTAGTACTTATTTAGGGGGTACACACACAAGTTTATTCCGTCCTCTTACTCATCCTTTGCCTTGATGACCTTCAGCTTTGCCTTCCTTGCATGCTTCTCAGAGCCTGCACTCAAGCACTCTTCTGCATGTCCACTGGAGATAGGATGATGGGCTAGATGCAGAAAGGTCATTCTTAACAGAAGACTTCATAAACCTTAAGAAGAGATGTGTATTTAAGAATTTGTTTATTTGTGTGTTTCACTTTAATTTAAGTTCTATATCAGTTTTTAAGTCTCTGATCCACTTGAAATTATGGAGGTTGTTGCACCACCATGCTTGCCTTACAGCACACGACTGAACAGAACAGCTGATGACTACCAGTTTTAAGAGCTTCCCAAACCCATCTTTTTTTCCAACAGGAACACCAGCTAAATGGAAGCGAGTTTTATTGAGGAACTTTGCAACGACTCATGAAGCTACTGTAGCTCATGGCAAGGATCCTACCACCACCTTTGTGGATGGCCCCAAGAGAAGAGGAATATATCATCACAGCATGGCTTAGGTTGGAAGAGGTCTTAAAGATCATCTAGTTGCAAGCCCTCCCCCACACACACCCACAGGCAGGGATGCCACACACTAGACCAGGCTTCTCAAAGCCCCACCCAGACTGGCCTTGAACACTTCAGGGATGGGGCATCGATAACTTCTGTGGGCAAGGTGTTCCAGTGTCTCCCTACCCACTGAGTCAAGAATTTCTTCCTAACATCTAATCTAAATCTCTCCTCTTTTACTTTAAAACCATTCCCCCTTGTAGCTCAAACATAGTTTTGAGATATTTTCCATTTCCTTTATCCTTGGCTGTATGGAAGTGTAAAGGAAAATTAAATTTAAAAGAACCAGAGAACAAGAGATGTGCAACTCCAGTATTCTGTAACTTTCCCTCTTCCCTTTAAATATCCACTCTCCTTTAATGCTCTGACCTGCTTTGTTACATGTGAACTGGTATCATTATGGACCAGAAGCTGGTTGGCCCATTTCAAACCCCACAGCAACACAATATTCTCTTCCTATGTACTTAATAATCTCCAAGCCACAAAACAAACCTGAAAGAGAACTACTATTTTTAATTATTCTCAAATTAAATGAAGAATACTTTAAATATCTCTGCTTTTAAGTTTATACTGACAATTTTAAATGCAAATAGAATTCTATTTTATTCCCACATCTGGCTCTTCCAATGATTCCTACGAATCAGGAACAAATATCATGAAAACTACAATTCTGATTCAATGATACAGCAGAGAAAAATAAAATTACTTTGTTCTTTTTATTGTTCTTAGATATCAACACAGGTCAACTACTGGAACTCACATAACAGCAAGGTCAGAGAAGAGACCCTCCCAGTCTAACACATAAAAAGAAAAAAACCCAAACAAACAAAAAAAAGGTAACGTGGACAGATTTAGAAGTGAAGGAGTTACATGACGCCACCTTAAAAGACAGCTTTTTGCATCATTTGCTCATTTCCTCTATTTGAAAAACTGCCACATTTCTTTCCAAATTATTTGTTAGAGAAGATCTTAATCACAGTTCTGCCCTTTACATTGATTTCTGAGACCTTGTTTCTCTATGATATACAAGTGAAAAACAAATGTCTCAGCCCTAATAAATTACGCAATAACTGAAGGAAAACAGATTGTGAAAAATTGAGCATAATAACTATCTTTAGTAAAGAATCTCAAAATTATTTAGTCAAGGAATTGGAGAAAAGATAAACTCTGAAATTTTTCAAGTTACAGCTTAAAAAGTCTTTTGTTCCCCCTAAACTCTTACATGTAAGCAAAATAGGGTTATAAAATTTTAGCAGGTGTCACCTCCTCCCAATCAGTTATTGTGACCATGGAAAGAGAATGTATAACGTGAGATAATTACATTTTTCAGTAACCGTTTGGTTCAAAGTCTCCTAGAGTTTTAGAACATTTCTTATTGTGTTTTACAGTAAAAAAAATTACATTAAAACAAAGATTTCCTGGAGGCAGAAAGAAATGGCTTTTCATTGCTAATTTAAAACAAGTAACGACTTTGGCAAACTACAAAAACAGCAGAGATGGAAATGAAGAAGTTTCAAGGAGCACAATTTTTGCCTCACAGAACTGCAGCTAATGTAACGCACAGAATGACCACAGACAGTGGATGAAAATGTTTCTTAGCAGTAGCATAATGTAAGACAGAGCTTCAAACATTTTATTTTCTCTAAAGTGTTGCCTCTCTCCCTTCCCTCAATGTAGCAGGTGCAAGAAAGCAGTCTTATTTGTTTTCCTACGACAAGCTTACTCCCTGGGATGACCATGACTTTTATTAAAAGCAGGGTAGAAACAAAAGAAAAATATATTAGACCCAAAATTTTGTTCTGTCTATACTAAAAAAGAAATCTTATAAACTTAAGAACCATCATTAAAAGAACTGTATTTCCAGAAAGAGGGTTAAGAAGTGTCACATTCATTTCACCCACTGTCATATTGCAAGAAGATGATTTGACAAGTCACAGAAGGATTTTGCTGCTGCTCAACAACTACCTCTCACAGTAAGAACTCCCAAGATACTTTACAGCAAGAAAGCCACTGGTATTCCAGAAAGAAAAAAAGAAAACATCATCACAAAATACTATTAAGTGTATCTTTCCACAATGCTATACTGTGCTGAAATCCTCTACGAGCTACCAAAGTTGTAGGTAAAGGACTCAAAAATATTTTGCCACATTCAGTCACATTATTCTTGCCATAAAACTCATACTGAACTACAACCAACAATCTATTATTTTTTTCACCAGCTTTCAAAACCCGCCCTACTACTTAGCAACAAGGAACATATGCAACACCAACACTTAACATACCTCTTTCTGTTTGGTATCGTACGGAATTCTACATTTTCCAAGTAACTCCTTTAAACATTGTGACTATGATTTATATCTCAGCTGTCCATGAAATCATCATATTTCCCCTTCATTACCAGCCCTGAAACCTGCTAGCATTCTCAAGCCTCTGGTTTCAGAAACTGTGGACTCAGATTTAAATTTCTGCCAAGTTGTTGGCCTGAAATAATACAGAACTTTTTTTATCCTTTCTAGTATAACAAATTGAGAGCTTTGACATGAGGCCTCACTCTTTTTTTTCCTGAAGTTTTATCTGTCAATAACAGCACTATAAGAATTTTTAACTGCATAATCAGCTGATTGGATGAACACTAATACAGTTTACATTGTCTCAAAGGACTTCCAGAAGTTTGTTACCAAAGTTTTCTAAGCAAGTAAAAAGAGGAAGGTTCGTACAACTGCATTGTTAACAATTTGGGACACAAACATCTTGTTATTTTTGTCATTCATTGCTTACTGCAACTATTTAATAATCTTCTTAATCCTCAGACGAATAATTCTCTGAGGTGAAGTATTACATATTGTTCTATTTTCAGGAAGCTAATCTGATTGCTATACTTTGTGTGAGTTTCCTAATACCTAATACCTAGAAATACCTTCTTGCTCGTTTGGACTCTGACACAGGTGTCCTCACACATTATAAAGAGAGCCTCACACATTATAAAAGCAAAAGAAATCAAAGATGAAATAAATTATCCATTAATGTGAGTGTTCTACAAGAACCTTAAAATTCAGAAATCTACGACATCCAAAATACTATCAGATTGTAATACACAACCAAGATCCTTCCTATTTAAAGCTTAACATAAAATGAAATCACTTTTATTAGTAAAATATCTTTCAGCTGTATGCAATGTCCATGCCATTTTATTCTGGGCAAACAAATACACTTGACCACAGCTGGAAGCTAGATGTGCCAATCAGCAATGCTTTGTGTCACCAGCACCATAAAAAGACTTTATAACACATTAAAAGACTTGTAACAGAACTCCCATCTCCTGCAAAGATGTTAATGGCAGCCACTTCCAACACCAAGTATCATCGCTAGCATAACCACTTACACAGTTCTTCATAAAGGTTTTAAATATTCAGCAAAAGGTTTTAACAGCGCTGCTCCACTGCCAGTTAGCAACAGCGATACCATTTAAATCTTTGATGATGACAACACTAAAAATAAATAAATTACAGTCCAACTTAGTATCGCAATATTGCTAAACCTTCTTTATGCCACAGTGGATTTACACATTTGACTGGTGCACATTTAGAATAACATTTTAGTCCTGCACTGCAAAAAGTTAATAAAATTGAGTGAAAAAAAAATACATAAAAGGGCACCAGAGTGAAAAATGCAAAGAAAAACTTCAATAGGTGGAGCAACTAAATAAATCAAGATTCTTTAGCCCAGAAAAAAAAACTACATAAAGCAAATGTGAGGAACACCTTTCAACTAATCTGTGCAAAAGAGTGTTCTTCTAACACAAGAACCAGGGGATAACAGGTGAACAACTAAGCGGCTGCCAGGTAAAACAAGGCAACAAAAAGTGCATCTACCCCAAGCTGTGCAGTCAGCCTTCATCATAGATAGGTTCAAGCCCCAGTCCCTGTGGGACTTAAACCCCCTGTGAAGGATGACAGCCTTACACTGGAATCTGTCATTCCCTGTTTGCCATTCCTTTTTGAGGATTCACAAGCAGACATGAACTATTGCAGTGCTGCACAGAGCACACAGAGTTCTGGTCCAGCACTTTGCTGGAAAGAGAAAGATCTTCACCAGCTGTTACAGAAGAAAAGCAGAGTATGACCAGTCTGTTACTGCTGCAGCAAAAAGGCCAAGCTGCGTGAGGGATGGGGAGAGACCAGAGATGGAGGGAACAGGCAGGGGGACACAGCAGACAAGGTGACACAAACCTGAACCAAGCTGAGTAGGATATTGAAAAACTTATGAATTCTTCCACAGCATATTGCTTCTAAATCTACAAAATGCAAAAAGCTAAGACTCACAGCTAAAATCACTCAATGCCTTCGCACTCCACCATCGCTCTTAGAGCCGATTCCAGATCAAGCCAGCCACTCGCTGAAGAAGGACCAAGCATGAGGTACAAGGTACATGTTATTTAAGGTGATGAACAAATAAAGCTGAAAAACGTCAGCCTCAAACAATGCTTGTGAAACTCATCACTGCAACTACTACAACTGGGAAGAACAAAGAGAAATTAAAGGAGAGTTGGGTTCAACAAATTAAGTACATCCAATAAGCTATTTAATGCTCTTGAGGGCTCTTCAAAAGAAAGAAAAACATAAAACTACACGGACCCAAACTACTTATGTCTGCTCTAGCTTTCTCCACTATGTGGTAGTAACGTGCCATAACTAAACAGAGTACTATTTCACATAAATATTAGTCTTGAACTCTAGGACTTACACTGGAAATGCTTTTTGCAACAAACTGCTATCAACCTATCTAAAAAAAAAAAAATTATTTAGTGACCATTCTCTGAAAATGACAAAGTACGTTTCAGTTGATTCAAGCTATTTCCTGAAGTTACTTCCAACTTTCTTCCCACCTTATATAGCAAAAATGTATGTATTTGTAAGCAAGTGAATATTGCAATGAATGTAAGTATTATTTCAGCAACTCAGACTTTTCTTACAATATGTGCATGAACGATATTCATTCTGCTTCTAATTTACTAAAGGAAAAAGAATGGTAGAGCTTAAAAAGTTGCTCTCTTGCCTTTTCCTGTACCATTTACAGGAGTCAGCTAAAATCAATAAACAACTGCCTATCTTAAAAACACCAACAACAGGAAGAAAATCTAAACAAAAGTTTTGACAGCAAGCTGAATTCCTGTCCTTTTAGTCCATGTTACACTATGGTAATACAAAGAATTAAGCAATTAAATTAGTTTATATATTTTAAATAAGCAGCCATCTACACTTTATTTAAGGACTGTAGTTTAGAGTAAACAGTTGACAGACAAGGTCAAACACTTTTGTCACCGCGAACTAGGTAATGAAATATATAAAGCATCCAGGATTTTCTATCATAAGAGATGCTTCACAAAACAAAACTCATGCAGACCGTTCTGCTGCTGCAGAATTTCACAATCATTCTTCCTCTCCTATCCCACACTAAAAAGGGCAGTAAAGGATGGAGATATGTTCACATACATGGATGCTAACACATCAAAGCACATAAAGGCTCTGCTTTTTTTTAGTGAAAGCAAAATAATAATGCTGGTAAGAAAGGAAAAAAGAGATAAGAAAACGGGGGGAAAAAAGTTATAATCACAGAAGCTTAACAATAAAGAGATCTTAAAAATTCTGTGGAAGTGTTTTCTACCAAAAAAGCAGCAGTTCTTTTTCTTCTGCAATACTGATTATCTCATAATTGAGAGAAAATATCAAATAATTTTCACTAATTTTAGCAAAGGTATTAGGGCAGTCATGACACTAATACACATAATATCAATTATATGCCATATATTTGTAAGGTACCCGTTTTTTATACCACAATAAAGCCCACAAATAAGTTTCTTTTATTACAGTAAATATTTTGTACAGTGAATGTTTAAGTCCACCTCAATATCTTGTTATTTTTTTAGTTTTCATTTTATAAAGCTGTCAGCTGCTATTCTGAAAAGGGGTTTGTTTGTTTGTTTGTTTGTTTAAAGACACTTCCTGTCTGCCTGCACTTATTTCCAGAACATGAATGTTCGGGATCTGAAAAGATCCCTGAACATGGTATACAAGCTGAAGTACTCAGGGATATTTTATTAGTTATTCCAAAGGGTCAAATGACATTAAAAGGAATCCCAGGAGAGGCAGAAATGAACCACAGATATTTTACTTTCCCAAGGCTGCATCAGTTAACACTGTGAGCCTTGCTACTGCTGATTTCCAGTCGCATGCCATATTGCATTCTTCACTGTCTTGAACATTGGTGTTCTGCGAGGTCAGTGTCTAGGAGGGAACAGGTGAATGAACTCAGGTATGTTCCTATTCAGAAGCAAGGGACAGATGAGACTATACAGACATCTCTAGAAATGAAACGAGTTGCGTACATATTAAGAGAAGTACTGCAGTCAAGAGGATAGGTAACATATCCTTCCAAAGGATTGCTTCATGCATAATCTCCTAAAATAGGGAGAATTAAGTACAATGGCACTACCCCATGTCTAAATGGCATGCCAGATGTGAAAATCAACTGTAAAACAGTAACAACAATCTTTATAGACCCAGCTGCAAAACAGGGAAAGAGGCCACTTACTACTTACTCTCCTTAAAGACAAACAAACCAGCCCCTTTGAAAGGGCCCTTTTTTACATCAATGCTGTAAACTAGTAATAATATTATAAATTTGTATTTACTATTATTTTAAAATATTTAGAGGAAACAATATTTTCTCATAAAGTATATTTCTGAACTCGATTCTGCAACATCATATTGCCCAATTTACAGGTGGTAAAGAGTACAAATAATCGATTTTTATTTTAACTATGGAGTCTAGAATTTGATCTTGTATTTAAAATCCATAGTCTACAACCACTTAACAAAAAAAGAAAAAATTCATGTATCACATATGATGGAAATGAGAACATAGTTAAAACTGGATGTTTACCTGAAGGTGGAAGAGCTGCCGGCATGTTAGAAGGTAAGTTAAAATCAGAAAGAACCTGACAAATTGAAGATATTATCTGAAATAATTAGAATGCTGTTAGTAGGACAAGTACAAGCTTTTAAACCCTGTGCAGATGATTGCTTTTGCCCATTGCAAAGAGGAACAATCAGCCAGCAGCGTGCATAGAAGGATCACAAACAAAAGGTGATTAAAAGACAAAGAGCATCATACTAAAATTTATTAACAGTTGATCCTGTAACAGAGCAGTGGAGCAGAGTAGACTGACCTCTTGAGGTCTCTTCCAGTCCTATTTTTTAACATTCTTCAATGCATATATGTTGCTGATTTTACTCATATTTTCCTCTTGTCTGTGCATATTAAACATAAATTACTGTACACCTTTCCTCCCCCAAAATCGACCTGCTAGTCTGTTTATATTTAGATTTCTGAATTTTGAGCACAATCCCACATTTGTATGCAAAGACAAATAATTTAGAATCCATGTACTAGTGTTACAATATATATTTCAACTTAATTTGGCCCTTAAAGATTGACAACTGGCAAATTTTATTTAAGTTTTTCCTAATAGAGTCAATGCAACCAATACAAAAGTTGATGGCAGTATCACCCATGGACCAGCAAAGGCTGGGAAACTACACAATTAACTTGTCCTGTCAGTCTCTGTTTAAATCTCTTTTAATTTGCCATGAATGCAACCAAATCATGGGAGCAATGTATTATTTGTGAGCCATGAACAGGAGACCACTGCTCTAATTCCTAGTTCAAAAATAGGGTAAACTAATAGTCATATCTTTGATCACGCCTGATAACAGGCATAAGTAAAAAACTCATCAAGTATTCATAATGACTTTAAATGCCATTAAATAATTTTTCACCACTGAACAGACTGACCATGTTTTGTGGATAGTCTAAGGTTTTGTGGGAGCAGGAGGTGAAGGAGTCGCTGTAATTCACACTAGCCAAGCTCTTTACGCAGTCAACAGAAGCAGACAGATAAGCTCTTCCAGAAGAGAAGTCAGAGAAGCTAAATTCATCCAAATTAAGTTCCTGCTCCAAGTCAGCTTTTGGAAAAAATACTTTATCTTTGTGGGCTATAGCACATAAGCCAACTAAATTACATACTGAACTTGCATGAAGTGAGTATCCACATGTATACATTTCTACAAACACCTTTTCCTTTTTTTTTGTGTTACATATATTCAAATAAAACTCTGATTACTGCAGCCCGCAGAAACTGCAAATGCAAATAAAAATATATACCAAATGCAATGCACAACATACCCACTCAGTGGCTATCACACATCTCAGTCCAGTGTCACTGTTAACAAGTAGTAAACTGCCTGATACCTCTGTGTAATGTATATACATGATACTCTATGCAAATACCTAAGGTTTACAGCTTTTGTATCACAGAAGATATAATTTAGGATTGTTTTGGTGTTAAGTATTCTTTTAAAATATAGATTATATTTTTAAAAATTAGGAAGCCAGTACACAATCAGTAGTAGAAGACGAAGGAGAATGAATACAAATACAGATAGGTGCTGGTCATCTTCTATAGTCTAGCTAAGAGTCTAACAAATCACAGAGACAGCATCCTCTAAAAGAAAGCTGCAGGATTCATGGAGCTGCAGTCCGCTATTCAGGTCTCTCATACTACCTGACAAACCAGAGATGAGATAGATCTACAACAAATCAACAAATCAACAAGAGGAAACTAAGAAACAGACAAAAACACATCCAGAAACAGCCTCTCAGAAAAACCTACTTTGGCTGTCTAGTTGAATAGCTGTCCAAGGTCAGATGTAGGGACAGCTCAACTATCACAGCCTCCTTTCTTAAATATAAGCTTTTTTTGTGCTATCAATTTTGGTGTCAATTAGCACATGTGCTCTGGGCAAAATACCTTTCACTGTTGGGACATTCACAACCACAGATCTTTTGTTAACTAGGAATTCAGATGATAATGTAGCATTCTGTTTCCAAGGGGAAAGAGCTTGAGGAAACAAAATACCTGTTAGTTCTCTCCTTTTTTCTTCTCTATGGCTGTTTTCTTTGAACTTAAGGAGCCTTAGCACCTTTGGGAGTACGACTGCTCAATCAAGCTTACTTGCAAATGTGTGACAAAGTAAGAAGTTACTTGGGTATAAATACATGCATGTATAAATACATCAAAAAAATCTCCCCGCATATTTGCAATATGAAAGATGACTGAAAATCAGGTAATTTCATATACTTAAACTTCCAAAGCCAAATATGTATGATCTATTCCTGGGCCTCCAAAAAGACTTGCAAACATGCCATTGTGGCTAAGGTAATTTAGGACTGCAGAGAACCTAAATCTACTGAAAATGCTACTTTAGAGTTTGCCATGAACACGAAAGGCTTTCTGTTAAAGCCTTTAAAACAATCATAGTGGTAGAAAACACTGACTAACATTCTCCATATTTCATATTTTGTACACCTGATACAAACAGGTATACAGTATGAACTAGAGATCATGGAAGATTGAACAAGATAGTAACATAGATTGGCATTATAACAAGAAAAAAAAAAGATCTTGATGTATATGCTGTATGTGACAGAAAGACACAGACACGTTTAATTTTAAAAGCAAAGCTCTGCTGAAAATTAAAGCCTAGAAGATCTATTTGCTAAATTTGGCTCCTCTCTTCTCACAGACTTTGAAACTTAGGAGTTGACAATGTTCAGCAAGTGCATGACTTTCCAAAATGAAAGCTTGAGTTTACACCCAGAATAGAAAAGAGAGATACAAATTTGTTTAAGTTATCAGCCAAGAAATTTATTGGCTCTGAGATCAGCATTGGTATATGAAAACAAACACCCCGGACTTTGCTTCCACACACATGTTGATAAAAAACACTCCTGCTCACAGAATGCCAAAGCCACCTTTCTCCACATATTTCTCTGAGTTGTCTTCCTAAATAACTGCAGTCTCTCCTAAGTGTCTCTCTTCTCATTTTATTACTGCAAACTGTCTCCTCATAAAGACATATCTGTCCTCCTGGATCTCTCTCTGTCTAGGGTTATAGCTTTGAGAAACCACGAGGTTCTGTAAGCATTTACTGGACACCCCGGAAGCAAGCAGTTCTGAGGAAACATACACCACAAGTCATTTGCTGCCTTTAAGGTTCTCAAATGCCTACCACCTCAGAGTCTCCTTAAAGAGAGGCATGGAGGAACCTCACACAAAAATAAAGCAAGCTCACTGCCAACTGTCAGAACAGCTAAGAAAAGTTCACAAGATGCTTAAATCCACTTTGAACTGCAAGATGTAAATTCATTTTACAAAGTATTATAGGAAATGTTGTAGGAAATTGCATAATAGGAAACCATAGCTAGTTGCACCAAGGAAAACACTATGGAAAAACAAAACACTGACCACAAAACCCACTACATTCAAATAAGTGGCACATAACTTAGTTCACAAATCAGAAAGCTGAGAGCCTAACTCCCATGAACACACAACATATCATCACTACCACCTCCTGAAAAATCAGAATCTCATAAATACAGAGAGTAAGAAATAGAAAGGGAAAAAGCATAAACACAGGTATGTAGGTCCTAGCCCTCAAATTTGGTTAAAAGGCAAGCAACGAAATAGGCTATTCCATAAAAATTACTAGAAATGAAGAGTACAATCTTTAATCCTTTCAGCCTAAACACAGTTTATATATTTGTGAAAGGCCAAGGAAACTACTATGTATGAAGATTGTATTAGTTTTTTCCAGTAATAGTAACCCTACCACCTGTCATCATCGTAGGTGACACTTCAAACTCATATATCATCTTGTACCAAACAAGAAAAAGACAAATTGATGAAGGCACACAAAATTAATAAAAATAGAAAAAAAATATAGAGCTACCAGAAAAAGAGATAGAACAGAGACTGCAAGTAAGAAAGGAAAGGGAAAAAAGGCAGCAACTGCTCTTCTCAGAGTTATGAAAATAAACAACCAATGGAAGCACAGACTGAAACCAAAATAAAATACATATCTCTGCTCCTGATTTTCATGCACAAACATGTGGTTCTATAAGAATTTAATCTGAACTGGAACTTTATTCAAATGCCAATTTTTTTGTTTGCAACTCAAAAGCCTACACAGTAATTGGCAGACGCAACATTTAAAGTATTAGATTTTCCATAAAGATGCATTTTATGGATCAACTAACAATGTCATGTTTTGCATGAATGTATGAAATCTACACCTGCATGGAACAGACCTGTTTCCTGAGGTTACTCTGTATCTTCTTTAAGAGCAGTTTTACATCCCTGATATAAATTATTAAAACATTTTTCAAAAATATATGACATTTTACTTTTTCCTCTCTGTTTACAGACCATAAGAGCAGGCAAGAAGCATCTTAAGGTTTACTACCTGTGCCAGATGTTCCAAAAGGTTTCATAAAGAAAACCAGACACCAGCACAACTGGATTCAAACCACCTGTGAACTGCTGAAGCAGGCAGAACAATATTCAGAATATATGAAGATGAGTGATTTTTTCAGAAGTATTAAAACAGTTATATCTAAAATAAATATGGACCACACAACTTTAAACATAATGTTGTCACATTTTTCCACTCATGATAATTATTCAAATGATAACACAAAGTTTTAGTAATCGGTTCTTGGCTGCTAAACAGATTACTGTTCACATCTGCAAAATGGTACTGATTGGTAATAACAGCAGAAAGTTGAACAATTTTTTATTCCAAAGCGCTACCATTTCTGTAGAAACTAAGAACCTTGATTCGGGTATTCATGAAATGCAATTCAAAACCTATTTCCTTATCTCATGCTTCTTGATTTTAGTATATCATGAACCCCTTGGCACTGCGACCTTGCCTGGTCCCCAGAGAGGCAGAAGGTTGCTGTATAATTAAATCACACACTACAAAGTACTACAGTGGCATGATATACACTGCAAATAACACTACTGTCTTTCTTGGGCTACCACAGAGGAAACAAAGTAGTGTTAATAAGTATCAGACCTGTAAAAAAAATCACTGGCAAATCCAGCAAATATTAAGTCATTCCAAAACCAAGCTCGGCTGCCCCTTGTCCATTGTTGTAATTTCTTTTAACACACACACATACACACCACACGTACACGCCCAGCATCACTGCTCAAACAGGAAGGGTGGGTGCAGGCTGTCAAATGTGTTCCACTGCTCACTGCCCTTGCCTCCCGTTCGTTTTTACAGCAAGGTTCAGGAGACGGTAACATAACTTTCCATACACTACTAGTCTTGAAATCCCACACTCTTTTCTATCATCCAATCATCAGAACAGAGGTAACAGGTAAAACACAGACTGTGTGAAATTTCTGTTCTAACTGCGGTGAAGAGACAAGGGGTGGATTGTGCGTGCAAATTGTCCCCTTTTGTTTGGTGTTGTGATGGTGTTGTTTTGTTTTTGGTGTGGGGTAGGTGTATTCTTTTTTTGTTGATGTGACTGAAGTTTGTGAAGACTGTGTGTTCAATGTGGATTTTAATGATAATTCTTAAATACGTAATTCACAGAGGCAAGAGGTGGAATGTCTTGGGTTTCCGTGACAAGATTTTGGTAGCAGGGAGGCTGCATGGGGGGCTTCTGTGAGAAGCTGCTAGAGTCTTCTCCTGTGACCGACAGAGCCAATGCCAGCCAGCTCCAGGCTGACCAAGGCCGGCCCCATTAGTGACTGTGGTAGTGCCCTGGGATAACAGATTTAGGAAGGGGGGGAGGAAGCAATAGCAGTCAGAGAGAGAAGGGACAATATACAAGAGAAAAAACTCTGCAGACACCAAGGTCAGTGAAGAAGGAGCAGGAGAAGGTGCTCCAGGTGCCAGAGCAGCGATTCCCCTGCAGCCCATGGTAAAGACAACAGTGAAACAGGCATCCTGCAGCCCATGGAGATCCACAGTGGAGCAAATATCCACCTGCAGCCTGTGGAGGACCTCATGGCAGAGTAGGGAGATGCCTGAAGAAGGCTGTGACCCTGTGGGAATCCCACACTGGAGCAGGCTCCTGGCAGGACCTGTGGACCCATGGAAAATGAGAAGCCCACACCAGACAAGGTGTGCTGGCAAGACTTATGACCCTGTGGGGGAACCACACAGGAGCAGTTCATGAAGAGCTGCACCCTGTGGGAAAAACTCACGTTGGAGAAATTCATGGAGGACTGTCTCCCATGGGAGGAACCCCACAATGCCACAGGGGAAGAGTGTGAGGAGTCCTCCCCCTGAGGAGGAAGGAGAAGCTGAAACAACTGACCGCAACCCCCATCGCCTGTTCCCCTGCACTGCTGGAGAGTGGCAGGGTGAAAGGGGGGTGTTTTTAAAATTTGGTTTTATTTCTCATCCTACTCTGATTTGATTGGTAATACATTAATTGCCCCAAGTCAAGTATATTGCTGAGGGATCTCTACTAGTCCTTATCTCAACCCACAAGCCTTTCATTCTATCTTTTCTCCATCTTCTCTCCCCTGTCCAGCTGAGGGGGGAGTGATAGAACGGCTTTGGTGGGTGTCTGGCATCCAGCCAAGGTCAGCCCACCACAGCTGATTTTGGAAGTATATAAATATCTAAGAAAACATCTAGCTTAATTTAGATCTAGCTGATCTTGGTTAAACTCGGATCTCAAATACTTGAAATTGTGCTTCATTTTACAGCTAGTACAGCTATTATACCAATGGAGCAATTTCTCTATGTTCTCTCAACCTTTTCACTGGAATTGGGAAAGGTGACCCAAAACATCTTTCAGGAATCGTAGATGCAAGAAAAGAGAACAACTTCACTTGTAAAAATAACTGTATTAAAAAAAACCAATCCCATTCCTTTTTTGCCTAAGCTACATTCTACCATTGATGCTCCCCCTACTTTTCAAGCTGAAACACTAGCGTTCAGAATATGGAGAGGTAAGTATAAATAAAGATGTTTCTATAGGTGAAGTACAACACAGCCTACTGTTAAACGAGCTGTCACTTTTAACAAGAAGAATGCTCCCTATTCTACCTTCTCCCACCCCCAGCCCAATGAGATCCTGAATTTCTCATCACCTGCTGTGTGCCTGTCACACACACAAGCCAATGGAGCCACAAAATTGCTCTGCACAGGTGCATCCCAAATAACAAGCATACTGTGCAATTCACATCTTTCCCTGCCAGGCTGGTGCCCATGTTGTCTTGTCACAAGCCAGCTAGTTTCTCTCGCCTTTTCTAAGAGGAGTTAGAGCCTTCTGCTTTAATAAACCTCAAAGCACGACGTCCTCCACCCCAGGCATGGATGTATACAAAGCCATCCTCTCACTGTTGTCCACTTCTGACAAAGGAAAAATCGTCTCCTCACCACAGGGGGAGAGAAAAAGAAGAGAAAGAAAAAAGCCGTCTGTCCTTTCATCTAGAGCCAAGGTTCTGTGAGCCAAATCTATCGCCTGCATCTCCCTGCCCCTGTCACAGAGAAAGACCCAAGACCCTGATGGGGAGAAGCAAGAGCTCTTACCTTAATTATGCTGCTCCTCCGGGGGATGCCGGGTTTGCCTTCTCGTTGTTGACTGGTGGAAAATCCTTTCTCTTTGCTGCTGCTCTCCGGGCTTGCAGGAGGAGCTGATCCCGGCTCTTCGCCGGCTCCCGGCTGTGCACAGTCCCCGTTGGAGACCCGGCTGCCCGCACTGTCAAAGCGGGATCTCCCACCGCCGCCGCCGCCTCCTCCTCCTCCTTCCCCATCTCCTGCCTTGAAGGCCACCTTCCCGTGAAGCGGCCCCGGGGAGGAGGGCAGCCCCCCGCCGCCGGTGCCGCCACCGCTGCCAAACTCCGCCATCAGCCTCCCTGGCTACGGCAGAAGCACCGCCGCTGCCCCCCCTCCCCTGCTCCCGCGGCCGCTCGGCGGTGGCTCTCCTTCCGCTTTCTCTCTATTTACGATCGGGGGATGTTGAGCCAAAGTCTCTCCCCTCCGCGCATTTGGCAGCCGAGGCCGCGTAGCTCCAGGAGGGGAGGGGGGACGGACGAAACGTGTCGGTGGCGGCTCGGCGAGCACCAGTCCCGCAGCACCTGAGGAGGGAAGAGGAGACGAAACGTGACAGGCTGCCCTCGCACGAGGCGGGGGAGCGTCGCACCGCGGCGCGCTGCCCTTCGCGCACACGCGAGCGGGCGTGGGAGGAGAGGGGCTGCGCGGGGTCCCCGCCGGGCGCCCCGCGGGGCAAAGGCGCGACCCGCCGCGGGGGCACCGGGCGGGCAGCGAGCGCAGCCCCGCCGCGGGGAGAGGGGCCGGCCCGCCCCGGCCCCCGCGGGGCGGGGGAGGCTGGAGGGGACCGGAGGAACTACGCTGTTGGGGCTGCTCAGCCGGGGAAAGCGAGAGCCGTTGATGGCGGTATTTTCTCACCCTGACACAGCGACACCCACAATCCCTGAAGCGGGAGCGAAAAGAGAACTTGCAGAACAACACGCCCCACACCCTCTGGCCCCGGCCCGGGGAGAAGCCCGTCCCACGCACGGCGGGGACGATCCGCCGCAGCCCCTCTCCGACCCCGGGCGACGATAAGAAGCGGCGGAACGCGACCAGCGCCGCCGCGGCCCGGCGGGGCAGCCCCCAGTCGCCCTCAGCAACTTTTCTCCCCTCCCTCCCGCTGCCCGCCGACATCCAGCCGCCCCACAGCGGCGACAGCCGGCCGGGGCAGAGACACCTCCAAACCCTGCACCGCTACTCGCGGTGCCCCCGCACCGCACTGCCCCCCTCCCGCACGCTGCGGCCCCGCTACCCACCTCGGCGGCGAGAGGAGCCCCCGGCTGCCGCTGCTATAGTAGCCGCTTTTCCCCCTCTCCCCTCCTCCCCGCTATGGTCGCCGCCTCTGCCCGGAGCCGGATACAGAGAGAAACTGATTCATGTGGCTGCTTCCCTCGCTCTCTGCTTCTGCTGCTGCTGCCGCCGCCGCCGCCTTCCCCGGCCCAGTGCTCGGCAACAGCGGGAAAACGCCGGCAGAGCCCAGGGGAGAAGCAGCCCCGGCCGCCCCCGCGAGGAAACTCTCCAGGGAAGGCAGAGCAAACGATCCAGGCTCGCCCCCCTCCCCGGCGCCGCCAGTCACAGGGGCCGGCCCCGCGCGGATTGGGCGGCCCCGCCGCCAGCACCCCCCTGCGGCAGCTCGGGGGCGCTCCGCCGGAGGGCAGGACCCGCGCCCGCCCCTTCCCGCGCCCCGCGCTCACCGCTGGATTCCTCTGCACGCTCCCGCCCCGCGCCTGTTGCCCGGGCTCCGCGCTGACACAAAAGAGCCCGCTCTCCAGCTCCTCGCGCCTGGCGCATCCTCCTCTCCGTGCTCCTCTCCGGCCCGGGCGAAGACTCCTTCCACCCCTCTTGTCGCGGCCTCGCGCCCTTCACCCGCCCTGCCCACCCGAGGGGCCGCGGCCGCCAGGGCGCACAGGAAGGGCGGGGGGCGGCGCCCCTGCGAGCGTTCCCGCGCCCTGCCGGGAGCTCACAGCCCGATGAGACCCCAATTAGTGCCATTAATTAATAAAGGAACGAAGGTGGTGGAGTGCTGGAATATTAAAAGCTTAACGGAAACTGCAACTTGAGTTACCCTGTATCCACAACACAGCAAGCACAGCCGGAGAGCCCTCACATACCCCATTACACTCGTTTAGGTTTGCTGTGAGACAAACAGGAGGGACTTGGTGTACGAGGAATAATTCAGAGCACTACATGTTTATTTTTACCTCTTGACACGGCTGCATATTGCAAGAACTTGATATTTCACGATTAAGTTGAATAAAGGGAAATGAAATGCCTCCGTTGAGGCACTTGGCCCTCTGCTTGAAATTCAGAAGTTGAGTCAGGGAGACATTGAGAGCACAGGCAAAATTGAGAATCACATTAATAGGAGTGCAAAGAGTCACACTGAGCAAAGAGACACCTAAGATAGCCCACGCCATCTGACCTTCAGCATTTGACTGAAGTGCTTAATGCAAGAGCTCGACTCAAATTATAGTTGAACGAAAGCACTACGCTTTTCATTTAGGCTCCCCCATTTGTCCTCTGAAGATCACTGTGTTTGGAGCCTTGGAGCCAGAGGTCGGACACCTAGATACCCAAAATAAGGCAGTGTGCTGGTGCAGAGTATCATGGTGGAAACACTGGAGTAAAGGGCACATTTTCAGTCCTGTTCCCTGGCTCCAGGGCTTTACCATGGACTGCAGAGTGGTGTCACCATACCTTGGTGGCCCACTGCCTTGAGCTGTCTCCAAAGGGGAAGCACCTCCATCTTCTCCTTCGGAACACAAAGGGACAGCTCACTCCTCCAAAACACTGAGAGCCACAAGGATGATGTCTTTTGTCTGTGTTTACTGATTAGATCACTTGGAGCGTGAGAGCCCTTATTTCAATGTCCTCTTCCTGAAAGGGTTCACATCTGTGTCCCCACTGCCATTTAAAAAGCTGCCAACTTATAGACTGGTTCTGGTGTATTTTCCTGGGGAAGATGTGCCATGCTATAGAAAGGAAACCAAGAGACACTGGGCCAGAAAGAAGATGGAGCACAAGTGGGAATGCCACTGCAGTTTAGCAGTAGTCTGCTCATGGGTGTTATTAAATAGTCATCTTGGAAGCAAGGAAAGGACCAAACAACTCACCATTGAGGTGAGAGGTCTAGGAACTAAGATACAGGAAGCCACTCAGGTTTGTGTCATGGAAATGCCACACCACTCCTGCAGAATAAATCTGCTTCAGGTGCATAATAATCACGTATAATAAACTGTTAATCTCTGGTCCTTGACTCGCAGACAATATTCTGGACAGTGGTGTTTGTTACTGCAGCGAAAAAGGACCATAAATTATGATCCAGGTTGGAAGAAAGTATGAAGCTATTTGGAGGATATTACTTATTCAGTATCATTTGTAGTGGATAAAGGAAGTTCAGAACCTGACACTGCTACATCACTCATATATGGTCCCAATTTTAATAAAAATATTAACAAGGTTTAAGGTTAAATGAAAACCTAGACATTTGCAGGATTTAGGCAACAAACACTGAGGGACAATGAAAGAGCCAAAGTTTGTGTTTTCCATTAGCTGGAAATACAGTGATTTTACCATTTGCCCTTATCTGAACATCTCTTGCATGAACATCTTGCCTTTCATTTAACTAGGAATAGTCAGCCTTAAATATTAAAGGAATGCTCAGTCTTGTATCTGCATATGTGGACATCACAAACCATCCCTCCAGGAGATACTTTGTCATTAGGATCGTCACTGTTTCTTCTGGAGGATGAGATTTATACCCAACAGGTACAAAATGTTATTAGAATCATTAGTCACAGAGTGTTGCCAGTAAACTGGTGAGGAAGATGTGTGCTTCTTGTCATTTTGCTACTTAAGATGCACATACTAGAACACCAGTTTTAAGGCCTTTAGCAAAATTTGATCTGTTCTGTCTCAGAAAAAAAAAGATGAAAAAAACCTTCCCTTTTCAACTCTGCTTATCTGTCCAAACTGTATAAAAACAAGATAACACCACTGAAAAAGAAATCATTTAACTTTAGCCTTGGCAGTTCTGTAATGAATGATATCAAGACCTGCAGACATTGCCAGACTTTTGACTGTAAAGGTGATGATTCAATGCAAAGGAATGAGTAAAACTTCTGAATCTAATCTTAAGGACACATGCCCGCAAATCAATATAATAGTATCAACACTATGCTTATTCTAAATACTGAAATTTAATTACTAATAAAAACATCGTGTCAGACACTAAACTAGAAAGGTTGTACCAGAAAGATGAAGGTTGCAAATAATTAATTCTTCAAATCTGAGGTTTCTTCTGACGACCATTCACTGAGTTTTATTATTGCCCCATACTGTTTTACAGAACTTCCTTACCTTAGCAGAGTGTTTGTTCAGATGCATTTTGAATGCATTAAGTTGAAAAATATTTTCATATACAAAACAGAGCATTTCTGATAAACCAAATCCCAGAAACGGCCATTGAGACTAAGCTACTCTGTAGAGACCTTGTTTATCCCTGTGAGCTCAGGTTTCCAGAGCTGTTCATGTAATACCAATGTAAACCATATACTTTCTTTGCCACAACTTCTTGAAGATCATAGGGTGAAGAAACTTTTTTGTTATCATTATTCAATAGTGGCCTCAGCAGGCTCTATTTGTTTAATTGTTAAATGAAATAAGGATTATAATGGAATCAAAAGACACTTCTGTGACAATATTTAACTGTGAGAACTTGCTGTCATGCGCAAATATTAGCTATATACATAAAATCCTATTAAATATCAGAGTTCCACAGCTAAGCTAATATTACCCATTGAACTTTTCTAACTCAAATAGTGTGGCAGTAGAAACATGCCAAGAAACAGGCTATGTTAAAACTCCAAACTAGTGACTAAATGACCGGTGTTTAAATAAGCCAAATACTAGATTATTACTAATATACAGAATACTTTTTATTCCAAACATGAAAAACTTTAATTAGCAATTATCTTGTTTGAATGTTGCTTTTCTGACATCTCTGCTTGGAATAATTTTTTTCATTATTGTAAGTATCTCTACAATTCCAGCGATAATTTCAATTGCTTGACTTGATTGTTCAGGTCACAGTCTAGCACATACTTGTTTATTATACTTGTTTATAATTAAGTATACACATTTAAGCAGTCCCATTACAGTCGCAATCTGATTCATAATTAATCCAAAGCAAAGTTTAGCTATAAATAATGCATTATTTTATACAACATCTGTAAAGTGCAGGTGTGTTGTATGCACCTAAAAAGAGCAGACAGTACAAGTGGGGGAATGTGTACGGATGTGCACTAAAGACAGCAAAAATAGGTAGGCAAATACAGGCTAAACTGACAGATTTGTTTACCACAAGCATTTATTAACATTGTGTACTTGAAAGTAATTTTGCTTATAATTTTTGGAAGTTCATTATACTATCAGTAACTATCAGAGTAAGTCAGGAGTTGGACTTTGATGATCCTTGTTGGCCCCTTCCAACTCAGGATATTCTATGATTCTAAGTAGGATGATTGTTTTTTAAATAAAGCACATTTTAACCTATTAAATACAGCTTAAGGAATGTTTACTCTCTATCCTATCTCTAATGCCAGTTAGTTTGGCTACCAGCCTATTAGATGTGATGGCTCAGAATTAACAAGAGCTTAACAGTAAATCTACTCTTCCACTACAGACTATTGAATCCGGAAGGAGTGTTTTTCTAAATCAAGAATATTTGAAAGTTGTTCTCTAAACTGTCTGTTATTAGGACTATCATGCTGTGGTGGTTAATTGGTTGCAACATAACTTTAAATCACTATGAAAATGCGAGTCTTTGTTTATATGTTTAAAAAAGGTCAAGATTTTTAAAAACTGAAGGACAGAATTCCCCCCCTGCCCTTTTTAAAGAGAGGACACTTTAAGGGAAAGTTAAAGGGCGGACAGGAAGGACTTTCGGGAAATCAGAGATCTCCCTTAAGGCCTCAGTTTGCAAACTAGAAATTAAGTCTTTTTCAAAAGTCTTGACCTAGGCACTATTTTTCAGTAACTCTTTTGGGGATCCTGGAGTTACCTTAACTGGAAATAAAAGCTTATCATACTCTAATGCATGCTGTTAGTTTGCCACTCTTAAAAAGGCTGATATTTTGTAGCAATACTAATTGAGATTATATTGTCTAAGGTTTCTATGGAGCAAAATTTGCATTTTCTTCTACTAGGCAAGGCAGACACAGTGGAAAAGCTTTGCATCATGCACATTTCAGCTAAGGCATACGTTTTACCAGAGAGACTGCAACAACAAACCTGTTCTTGAAGTGTTTCTGATGCATCATTAAAAAGAGCATACAGTGTTTGCCATCTCCTAGCGTTGTACTCTGCCCTCTAAGGAGAAGTTACAAAGTTACAAAAACGGGCTGAGAGCCAGAATTCTGCAAAGGATTGGATTTCATTTTGTCCCTTCGTACCATTTGTTAGTAAGCACTGGGTATATAAAGAGGCATTTGACTTGTGGGACATAAGGCATTTAATAAGTCATCTATTTTTGTAATTTGAAGTATCTGATTATTATTACAGGAGCATGCAAATAAAATAATCCACAATGAGCTTTTATAACTTCTTCAAACCTAAACTTTTGCAAACTAACCGAAGTGTTAATAGTGATGAAAAACCTTCGTTAAATTTGCACACAGAAAAACCACAAAGCTTTTAGTTTGTAATTTCAGCATTATATGCTTTGCGAATTCTCATCATAGCAGAGTATTAAACACTTTCAGTCCTTTGAGGAAAACTACATCTTCTACATTATAGATGGGTAAATAAATAAAATAGATTGATTTTTTTTGACAGACTGAGTTCCTACTAAAATTGTCTTAATTTTATCATGTCCGTGAGGGTAAACACTGGTTCTACATGTGCTTAGTAGGAGTTGCAGTGTGTTATGTCTTCACCTTTGAGGACTTAATAGGAGAGTTAACACATACTCACTTCTGCTGATAAATGGTTAACTGTAGGCTGGTATCAGTTTGTCTTGTTAGAAAGCTTACAACAGAACACCACAGAAAGAGGAATATATACGTATAAAAGATGAATTAAGTTCTTTTATTGAATGGCAGTCAAAATTCACATTATTCATTTTAGGCTGGCAACTTTTCTGAATTACAAGAAATCAGATGTTATTCTTAGTATATGCCCACAATATACTAAGGTAGAGAGAGGATTTGATTAAGCTCACATACTCCAAGACATAAATGCATTTCTTTCAGTCATTTGAGAAAAATCACAGAGAAAAATACTCATTTCCATTGGTGAAGGGAAAAAAAATCACAAAATTATTTGAAACATATTTTAAAAAGTTTTGGTAACAAATGGGGAACATAGTTTTTCATGCTGTTTGACATGAAGACAGGTAGACTGCAAGGAAACACAGTGACATTGTATCCTGTACTAAAGCTTATAATGCAGTTCCTTCATCCCATTAATTTTCGTATTGCTCATAATAGCAATAAATATCAGTTCCTGTCCCATAGGAATGGTAGGTTTGGGTATGTTGCACTAACCAGCACAGGTCTTAACAGAAGTCAATTCCACCATTTAATTTTTTATCCACTCTTCCAACTTTTGAAGCATAAGTCAACAGTCATATTTTTGTTCTTTATTTTTAGCTCTAAGAATGCTAATAACCTACAGTCTTTGTAGATGCTTTCACATGCATATTCAAAACTTTTTTACTAGAAATAGCTTTATGGTTGAAACATCTGGCCAGAAGACCTTAACTAAACATCCACTGTACCATTACCACGAACTGACAGGAGTGCAGTATGCAGATAACAGTCTTCTTAATTTCTCTGAAACATTTATATTTTGTATAAACTATATATGAAAATCAGGATCCTGACCACTAATGTAACTTATCCTATATTTCAGATAACTGTATATATAAAAAAATCTCAGTGTTAATATCCAGCAACTTCATTTTCTGAGTAAACAGCAGCTGAAGTAAGGGGAAAGCACCATTTTTCTTCTGCCAAAAACCAGAAGGAAATTCCCCACTTCTGTTCTTTGCTATGGCAACATACTCCTGGAGGAAGAGTCACCAGGAGGCAGAATCTCTACTGGGACACCAGTAAAACTAAACAGTACTTGAAGACTTTCTAATTCTCTCACCTATTTGCCTGCATGTATCAGGAGGCTGTGAAAACAAAGTTGTTCCAGCTGGCACTCCTCTTACTCCTCTTAGTCCAGAAAAAATCCTTCCATCCTTCCTTCTCCCATCCAGCTTCTCTCTTGTAGGGATCTATACTGTTTTCTTGCAATCACTGTACAAATTGCTTCTTCCTCCTCCATCTAAGATAAGAATCTACAACGAAGTTCAATCCTCTGAGCATTTCTAAGTCTCTGACAAAGGACAGAAGAAACTCCAGAAAAGTTAGGAAAATAGTAAATAGGGTGTAGTGGTTTGAGCCAGGTTTTTCCCCCTGAAACTCGGAAAGTGGTAACCCCCAAGGGGTGGTGACCCTTGGGGTTTGACCCAATCAGTGCTCCTGCAAAATATAAACATATCTCTCCACCGGAAAAGAAGCAGTGGTACTTTTTAATGAAGAAAGGTGGCCATGTTGTGGTGAGGCCACGAGGAGCCAGGGCGAGAGCCCTGGGGGCTCCGGCCCCCCCCAGCCCCCGGCTGGGGGGCTATGTGGACTTGGAATGGTGTTGAACTGAACTAAGTGCCTGTGGCTGAGAAGTTGGAGGAGTTTTCTCCACTGTGAGTGGGCGACGGAGCAGCAGGGACAGCAGCGTCCGAGAGCAGTGGCAAAGAGCCAACTGATAAGAACCAGAAGAAGCAGCAGAAGCCGGTATGCTGCATGGAAGACACAGAGGTGTCTGAGGAAAAGGAAAAGCAGCAGCAGGAAGAGAACCAAGCCAGCAGCAGAGACAGAGTTTGTTGGGGTAAGAACTAAATAACCAAAACCCCCAAACTCCCCTGGAGACTCCTCTGATGAGAGAGGAGGATGATTGGACTCACTTGAAGAGTCTTGGAGTGCAGTATGCACTGCTGAGAGGAGCTAGGAAGCTCATGGCCTCCTGAGAGCTAAAGCCAGGACGGCCAAAGGAATGTGTGTGTGGGGTGACCTTGGCCCCTCCCCACTGCTGCCAGGCTTCAGAGAAGCTGGCAGCCATCTTTGAGTCAGAGCATGGGAGCTCTGCACAGGGGCTTGATTTCCCCTGAGGATACCAGACCGTCACGAAGACCCCTGTGCTTCGTGATATGACCATGGTGACGCGACCTTGTCTGGGGTTACGCAGCCCACGGAAAGACCCCCGTTTTGGAGACGGGGGCCAAGAGAGGCTTGGAGGCCTCCCTCGTGTGTGCTGGCAGAGAGCCAGCAACTGCTTCTGCCTGGAAGAGAAGAAGAGAGCCTGCTGCCTAGAGAGAGACCTGCTGCTGAGAGACTGGAAGGGGTCTTTTCTTTTCTTCTTCTTCTCTCCTGGACTTTTATTTGGAGGGAGAAGAGATTTGGCCCACTGTAAATATTATTGTCATGGTAGAGATAGAAATAGAGTTAAGATTATATGTAATGTATTATAGTATAAGTATTTATTTGTATAGTCATTGTAATATATTCCTTTCCCCCCATATTGAGTCTTGTGTTTTTGTCTGGAAAACCCATCTCACATGGGGTCGAGATGTGGGAGGGGGGCTAGGAGTCAGAATTGGATTTTGAGGCTGTTTCAAACCATGACATAGGGAAAGAGCATGAATGAAGAAAATTAATGAAAAGGGACAGCAGAGAAGGACAAAAGAACATAATGGTAAAACCTCTTAACATTTACTTATAACAAGTTTTAGGATTACTGTCATCATATTCCATAGCACTAATATAGCGACAGGGAAAAATAAAAGAGTGGACAGTGAGGGAAAGGGCAAGTGAAAATTAGAGAGGGACATAAAGCCAAGGCACTGGTAAATGGAAAGCAACAGTAGGAGAAAGAGAATAAGAACTGTTCGTCATTGGAATTGCAAAACAGATTTGAAGACAGAAGAGGACAGAAGGAAATTAAACAAGATTGATCAGACGGAAGCAAAGAATGTTTTGAAATATAATATTACAATAACATTCAAAGAACTTGACTTAGTTGTCAAGGGGTATGACTGTACAGGGGAAGAAGGAAAGAAGACCAATCACATGGAATGATTATGAATGCAAGAGCTCCTCACATTCACATACAATGAGGAAGTAACAGACACAGGCTAAAGAAGAGATTTTCTCTTTCAGTCTGCATTGCCAACGTTGATATGTTCCATATGTGTTTCATCCAGCAGAAGCAGCTGAGACCTAAATGCATTCTTGGCTATTTGACATTAGTCATTTCAATACTTAATAAAGTCACTTTCTGGGGAAAAGGGTTACTTTGGGGGAGGGGGGGGTTACTGCATTTAAAATTCTCTCTTTTTTCCCCTTAAGTTTCTAAGTTCTTCCTAAGCAAGAAACAGAACATTTATTTCCATATCTATGAAAAATAAGATCAGATTACTGATTTTAATATTTTTCAAATTAATAATATTTGTATCTGCATTACAGAGAAGACTAAAGGCCTCGGTCAAGATCAAGGCTCATTGCTGTTGACAATGTATAAATATATGGCATCATCCAGTTCTGAGCTGGCACCTAGCCATCCTGCTTGGAATACAAACAGTGTGATCTTGCATCTGCTCACAGAAGACCGCATAGACGTTCTCTGGGTAATTTAGGAATGGGATCTCCAAAATTTCTGACCCTCTTCCTGAGCACTGGATCATCTTTCTTTAGAATGTCCTTCCCTAGAAAAACGTCTTCTGGTGCATATATGTGTAGCTAGAAGGAATTTAGGAAAAAGATCAGTGAAGAACTGAAGCACTGTGTGTGCTAAAAAGATTCACCAGCATACATCTACTGGCTCCTCTGATTCCTACCACTCTGCTTCTCTGTTTTTTCATTTGTTTTAATTATTTTAAGGCACCTTATATACTTTAATCTGATTTGAAGTCTCAAGTAAGAGGTACTATAATAAGAACAGCCATTTTGCATAAATGATTCTTTACAGGTGCAAAGGGTGATGGTGTCAATGAAAGGAAAATTATCTCAATTAAACTTTATTAAGTACAGCATTTTAACATAAAATTAGCAAAAAAATGCAGAGACTGATTTACTTAACTTCATATCTTTTAAAACCTTACAAAACTTCCCTGGGTATTTAGAGATGCAGGTGTGTTTAACTGAACTCCTCAGAACTAAGTTCAGTTCTTTTTTTGACCAATTATCTCAGAACTTTCAATTCTGCTAATTTCAGCAATTCCTTCTGACTGAAGAGGCACTTAAAATACTTAAATATTGTTCATCTGGAAGAAAAAAACAGTTTCTTTGGCTTTTTCTTTTTTTATCTAGCTTGTTGAATTATTAATAATGCTTTGTTTCACATTGCTTATCAGCATGATTCCTGGATTATGAGTATGGACACACATACACACACATTCCCAACTATTTTCTTTGTTTCTCCATTCTGTGGTGAGTATCCTTTGGT
The DNA here is from genome assembly GCF_003984885.1 of Neopelma chrysocephalum. NCBI lineage: Eukaryota > Metazoa > Chordata > Aves > Passeriformes > Pipridae > Neopelma > Neopelma chrysocephalum. The sequence goes on along the minus strand of NW_020897695.1, from coordinate 3,439,269 downwards.
TTTCCCAATAAAATACATAGCTGTGCTCTGGAAAAAAAATAGGTGAAGGTACATGAAGCAGATGAAGTAGATGTTTCCAGCAAGACAAACTATGTGAAAGGAGCGAATAAAGCTAAAGAACAGTGTACTGCACTGTTCCCCAGTATCAAGCATGGAAAACACCTCACAAATACTAGTTGTAAATGTAAAAATTAGTTACTCAAGGAAAAGAGAAAAATTGGCCAGAAAAACCGCAGGTTCCATAAATAGGTACTTCATTTGAATTTCTGGGTTTTGGAATCAACTTAAGATTTTATTATGTGAATGACTTACAAATCCAATGGGAATCCAAAATTAATTCAGTGGAAAAAAAATCTTTAACCTAAGGCATTAAGATCGTTTCATTATATGTGAACTAGTTTTCCTGAAATTCTCTAGTATATTTTTAGATTTAAATAGGAGTAATGCAAGATATACTCCACAGTAATTCTTCCTTTTACTTGTAGTTAAAGATTGACCTCTCAGTTCACTAGCACAAATTTCTGTGAAGTATCTGACAGGCAAATCAAAGCTTCCATCTTGGTTGTACACTTCAACACAACAGTTTGACCATTACAAATCACCAAGTATTAAAACATACTATTCTACATTCTGCCTTCCTTTCAAATGCAGACTATAATTAGCTGTAGCCTCCCTTCTGCTCTACCTTAGCCTAAAGAGTAGTGCTAGCTGTGTGTGGAAGTACGTACAGTTATATATATAGGTATAGTTGATATACAGGTTCCTTGGTTCTCAGGCTGGCAAAAAGCCAGTATAATACAAACAGGAGGACAGTTATTCCCAATTATGCCCAGCATAAAGTGCTGGGCAGTAGCATGACATTACATATTTTACATCTTATTATCTGTGACTTAATTAAAACTACAGAAATTATCTGAATATCTGTATTTTGTTCTGTAACTTAGGGCTCTCAGGGCATTCTTTATCATGCTTTGAACTAAGAAAAATTACATACAGGACATTTCTTTCTTGTACAAAGGCAGCAGTTAGAAATTCAACACATAAATTAAAAACTCTCTGTCTACTAATATGAGCATGAGGTTAGGTTGGCCATACCAACTGAGAGTATGACTTGCAAAACCACATCTACATTAGCTACCCTGAAGGGAATTCTATTTGATTCATAGTGACATGCTTGGGCTCACCTTATATTCACTTCCATCAAGGTAGAGAGGATCACTTGTACTTAGATTTTTCCATTTTTCGCTAAGAGCAATCATCTACAATGGACCTTTGTGGGCTGCAGTTCACGGACTTTGGACCCTCCAGAGAGATGAGGATCAGGAGGGAAAGATTGTACTCAGTCCTTCAGGCATGCTGGTTGTGAAGCTCCATTGCTGGGACTCCAGAAGCAGTAACGCACAAAATAGTCCCCTACTGCAAAATGAGTGCAAAAAAACCCTGTAACCCTGAGTCACTAATAAGTTAACCATGATCTCTGTCAAAGTCCCTCTGCTTTTCAGGCCTATTCCATGTTTCAAATACTTAATCATGTTTCCTTTCCATTCCCTAGTATTGCTACCTTTATATAGCAATACTCCCGTCTGCAGTAATGCCAATCATTAATGATAAACTATATTCCTTAAATAAACGAACAGTTATATTATAATGTGAAACTGTCCTTTTTTATTTTTTACTTTGCCTTTCCAGGACTCTGCAGACTACTGCCATTTGCAACAGGTTTTCTTAGGACCTTGTCTTACAGAAGACAAAATGTTCTGGCCCTAATCCAGGAAAGCACTTAGATACATGTTGACATTTAAGTAGATGAGTGGCCTTAGTGAGGTCAATTGGACTACTTACTTGTGTAAAGCTAAACCTGTCCTGAAATATTTTGTTTGATGGACACAGACTATTCAGCACTTTTGAACCCTTCATGAGATCATACACAATTATTATTATTGCACAAATATTTTACGCAATAATAATTGCCCTCCAGATTATTTGAAATAAGCAAGTTTGTATTCAGTGAATAATTAATGTAGCAAATTTCAATCCAACCCCACGGAAAAGGTATATGATTACTTCCAGTAAGTATAAGGTATTTCTAATTGTTGTTGTGTTTTTCTGCTGTGTTTTGGTGTGTTGAGATTGCAAGGATAGGACATACGAGGGTCTGAGTGTGACCTCAAACCTGCCCCCCAGAGCATGGCTAAGTCTCTGTCTCCCCTCTTTTGCTCTCTGGCAAACACTTGCAGCAATGCTAGTTCCTGCATGTTTGTGAGGGAGTGTTTTTTTAAAACAGGGCAAATGACCAGACCTCAAACTCGTTAGCATTTTTGATGGAAAAAGAACATCAAGATACCTCAGCATTATGTTACCTCTCTAATCATAAGCTAGTACTGCAGCATGGAAGCTGAATGTTGCTTCTTTGCCCTATAATCCAGCAAGTCGATCTTTCAATGATGTGAGACACAGCTCAGACTGAGTTTTTATTCTTCCTCTACATTCACTGAATGGCTGTCTGCCCTCATTACTGATACATTTTTCCTATACAGCATCATTAACAGAAATTCACAAAGAGTGAGATTTTGTGGTCACTTACAGGTTCTTTCTTGGAGGTACCAAGCACAGAAGGGAAAGAGGCCTCATAGGAAAGTCCAGCTCTGTGTGGCATTTACTTATATTCCAAAATAACCTGCTTCTACTGGAACATACTGACAACAAGACTTTAAGATCTCAGTGAACCACTCTACTAGGATAAATTAATTTGTTAACAAGTGAGATGATTGTGGAGCTAGAACAGCAGGGCTTATCTTCCAGCTTCCTTCAGACTTTCATAAAATAATTTAGATTAATGATCTTGGCAAAAATTCCAAGGCTTTCTATTAGAGAAAAATGTCTTCTTGGTCCTGATATGTATACATTACCTATATAAGTAAACAGGAAATATTAATCAGTGAGATCCTAACTAAGAATTTTCTATTACTTGTTTACTTACATTTTTTATGATCTTCAAGTTGTTATAGAAGAAGAAATGTGAAAAGCTAACGCACCAATTTGAAGGGTATCATCTTCTTTATGCATTCTTTGTCCTGCCCATGAACTCTGCCACCAGTTGATTGCCACAGAAGGTTATTACGGAGGAGTTAGTTTCTGACCTTAATTTTTCCAGTACACACTAATCAGTGAAGTGATCACTGTCCCAAGATGTGTAGCTCCTCCTTCCTCTCATACTGGTGTTCAGCATGAAATAAAACACTACTCCACAGATAAAGCCAACAAGGTTTACAAAGCCTCTGAGTTTAACTAGCTGCCAGGAAAAAAAAGTTACATTCAAATTAACACCTTGAAATTTGAGGACTATCTCAAATCACACTTGGGCTACACAACCCTTTTCACTTCTCAAAACAATGTTGCAGCAATAAACTGCCTCGGCACTTCCTGCTCGCTTTACGCGAGGAAGGCCATGCAAAAAGACCGTCTGCCTCTGACACTGGTCGGCAGCAGGAAGCCAGGGAGGCATCACAGAACAACACGTTAACCCAGCTGGTTAAAACCCTCCTGAGCATTTTGTCTGAGCTTGGCCAAAGGTTAAACTGGTTCCTGTGAACTAATCTCTTCTGCCTTGATTTTATGCTGACTTTCTGTTGCTTGTAAAACAGGAAGCAACGGCCAGACTGAACTTCAGCTAAAATATTTTCTAGTTTTGTTTCATGACTGTTTGTTTGACTCAGCAAATCTATTGTTTGTTGATTGTTTTTACTACAATACCTAGGATTTCAGTAATTCAGAAACTGTCAGAGCATTTTGGCTTTGAAAATATGTTTATGACCATTCATAGTTCTTAAGAATATCCGTTCAAAACACTTCTGCATATTTATTTTGTTACAACACTATCAGTGCACTATTCTAAGGAGAACACACCTTCAAAAAGTATTCAAGAATGCATATTAAGAAAAAAGGAACATTTCTCTTTCCAAAGTATGCAAATTGTAAACATGGCTTGAAAAAATAAGCCTAGTCATTAAATTCCAACACAAGAAAATACCCTGCTGCGTTTTTCAGTTTGAAAGAAATTCACAAAACCCTATGAGTACCTTGACCCAAACTCCTCTTCAGATCTACCTGCAACAAATACCAGTTTTATAAGGCTTCTGCTCAAGTGTGTGGAGTTGAGCTTTCTCTTTCTCTTTTTCTACCAGTGTTTCCAAAGTGCCTCCCTCTTGCTTGTTACCAGGCAACAGAACAATATTGCTCTGCATGCACATCGAGCAATAAATGACATTATACTCTATTTTTGCAGAGTTTCTCAAAGAAAATAAAGACGTCCTGAAATACTGTCTTGTGAGATAAATAGCTACTGCCCAGAAGACATTTAAATGCTTAAAATGCTGATTTCTTTCTTCATAGAAAGGCAGAGATTGGGGGAAAAAAACAACAACAAACAAAAAAACAAAAAACAAACCCCTTCTCTAATAGAGGAGCTCCCGTCCAAAGTGAATTTATAATGCTTAAATAGACCACACTGCAGAAGAAAGCTGCTTCAGTTGTTATTTCAGACAATTAACAGCCTTTTAGGTTCTACGGCTACTTGCATAAGCCTTTATTTTACAGTCAAGGCAAAACTAATGAAGCAGCAACAGACATCATGTTAAAGTACTTTTCAGTGTCCTAAAGACTAAAATGCTGACTTTATGACAAACCTTTTTTTTTTGCCTGTTTCTTTTTCTTGTTTGATGTCAACAAAAGCCAAGAAAGTTTAGCAGTTTGCCCAATAATCTTTGCTTTTGATAGCAGTTCTTAAAGATGGGCCAAGATACAATCTAACAGCAGATCTTCTCTTAACCCAAATCATCACTGAGGGGGAAGGATCGTTTGCAGCCCTTCATCTGGAATCGCACTGCATTTAAGAAAGGTCTGACTCTAGGCCTTGACCAAAGTAAATCTAGATTCTTCTATGTAGTTTTGATTCAGTTTCAGATCTCACACTGTAGGTCAGATTCACTTTTATGTAACAGTAAGAAAAGAAACTGAAGGCTTTTGCAGTTTTTTCACCTCCTTCCCCAAAAAGAAATAAGAGAAATTTTAATTTGAAACAAATAGTCCATATAATCCTACTAGAACATGAAAGGTACTGAATTCTTAATCCCTAATTCTTGCATACAAAGTTAGACAGTGGCAACAGTGAATAGCCCTCACAGGTGTGTTACACAAATTTTTCTTAAAACAATGTCAGGGGTGAAATCTCAGAATACTCATCAGCCTATATTTTGATTCTGCAGTGGTCAAATTGCATCATTTTAAAGACATTTTTAATTTAAATTTTTAAGGGTAGCTTTCATTTTTGTTACACTTCCGTTAGACTTTTTTTGTTGTTTGCTTGGGTTTAGATGTAAAACTGTAAGTGATTAATGTTTTCAGACTAGATAAAAATCTATTCCCAGAATTATTTGACTCATGACCTTCAGGACAGACAGTGCATCAGGATATATATGACACCTGAAAAAATAGCTCCATCCCCTGCTGCTGTTGATTTAAAAGTGGTATACAGTTACTTGCTAGATAACAGGAGAAAGATTTGTGGTTTGTTTTCTTGGATCTGGGAAAATGCAGTACAGCAAAATGATGCATTCTCAGCTTGTCTAGATAACATAAATAGCATTGCTCAATGCATATATTTGACACCTTATTTACTCCAAAAGTCAGCACAGATGAGCATGGAGTCTGTACAACAAACATCTTGGTTCTGTCTCTAGCTCTTGCAAGAGGAACCAAGTGCAAATACAGGATTAACTTATTTACAGAATGGCTGGAGCATTAGCTGGTGATTGCCTGTGGTGGGAATACTATTCCTTGGTCAAAAGAAAGACTCCACTCTGCATTAAAATATAAATAGCAATCACAAGAACTAACACCTCAAGGCATGACCTGGCTTGTAGTTTACTGCCATTTCTTGTATACCAGTCCTTCCCCACGTACAGCTTGTTTTCACCAAACAAAAAATATTATTAGCTTCTTTTACAATTCATAAAATCCAGTACACTCAATTGTACTTGCTGAACCTTATATAAAATCCCCTAGTGGTAGGCAACAGCATATTTTCTCTGCAGAAGAAAGCAAACAATTATATCAGATGGGATGAGAGTGAGTGATAAGATGATATGTCTAGAGAAAACAGCTAGATCCCTTATGTGTTCATTCTAACAGTTGACTTTATTCATAGAATTTTTTTGAGGAAAAAAGTTCAAGTCAGACAGAAAAGAGGAGATGGTGACACTTGAACTCCTCTGAAGACAACTTCATTTTTTACCTTATCAAAGTTATAATATTTGAGTAGTCCTACTAAAAAACAGGGAAGAAAAAACACTTAAAAGTATTTATTTTTTATATGTTGCCAATGATGAGGAACAATATTTGCATATTGAGTCCCTTTCCACATATACAGGCATAAAACTTGCAATTCCAATTATTTTAAGCTAAGCTAAATGACAAAATAGACTGTGCTATCTCCTAAAAAACAATCAATAGCCACTGTAAGGATCAATAATCTAAAAAAATATTGACTGCTCATGTCACAACCTGTACTTTCCATTACACAGTAAATACAACTGTAGATCAATATTTGCCAGATGTCCATTTGGAAATGAAACATTCTGACTATGGTCTCTGTCCTTAACTTGCAAAGAAGTACTGGTCCTTACGTGTCATTTAAACATCCCTTGGTGTGCTGCAATATTCCAGTAACAGCATCTCCCAGAAGTCTCGTTATCTTCCTTGTCTAAACTTAGTGAGGGAGGTACTTTCAGTGGCTTTCACTAATCTGCCCCGCATTGTACGAATCAGACTTCACCATTCTGACAGTACAGATGTGTATATTTGGAAAGGGATGAGAGGAAAGTGCCTGATCCAGTAATGAGGGGGTGTTCCTTATCTTTAAAGATAGCTGACTATCAAGGCTCACACTTTGCTCAAGCAAGTACATTTCTCTTATACATCTATGTTATTGACACAGGTGTATATCCTAAAAACAATCACCCCTTTGTTAAAATGAAAGGCTGAACAGTACAAAAGCTCCTCAGCTGTTAAAATCCCACTGCTGCTTCCCCAGACAGATTTGAGGCACTGAATTTGTTGAGCATGGAAATGTTCCCATCTCTCAGTTTTAAGTGGCATGGGCACAAGGCGCTCAGAGCTGCAGCACTGACCAAGGCTCCACGGGTGGGGCAGAGCGGTGGCACTGCTGACAGGATTTCTCTCCTCTGAGATATGCGATGAGAACTGAGAAAGCACTGTGGCACTTACATCTGAAGGAGGAGCTGGATTTTGTGTTGCCAGAGAGGGAGAGAAGGTTTAAATATGTAATTTTTAGAGACTGTCAAAACCTAAAAGTGCAAACATTGTTAACATCTCTTTAAAATTCTATCAGGGAATAAAAGCCACCTGGATATGTGCCATCCTACAGTTGAAAAAACGTTTAGCAAACCATATGCTGCCCTAGAAGACAGGTCCTAGACAGATCCTCCTTGACTGGTCTGAGAGAAGCAGCCAGTAGCCATTGCCCAATCCATGCAGCACCACTGTGTTTCCTCTTTCTGCAATAGCTGCTGCACAAGGTCCTAGAGATAATGTGCACTGCTAGGGAAAGCATCTGTTTTCAAGCGTGCATAGTACCTCTTTCCATTTACATTCAGGCAGTAGGGATTCTAACATCCTCCTGATTTACCTGTGGTTATTAAATAGAGTCTAAATTTCCCTTGCATTTGATTTTGCACAATATGATTCTATAGAGAATAGTTCCCCTTTATCAATATAATTCTGAAGTAACTTTACGGGCGTCTTTAGTTCTACATCAGTGAGAAATGGGTGCAAGTGATTTCAGTCAAAGACTAATATGGAATATGACTCTGAAAATTAAAAAGTCAATTGCTTACATTTTACTGTCTTGTCTGAGCAGTCCTGGTGAATTTATCAGTACACTAGTGCCTCTGAAGCAGGATTTGGCCCAGTGATGCAAGATGCCATTAGCATTTCAAAACAGGCAATATTTTGCAACAGTGACAAATATCCTATAACTCACATAAGTTACATATACTTGCACAGACTTCTGTTTGGCCACACAAAAGACTAATTTTTTCCCTAGATTCCAAATGGCTAAATCTGGATCCCTTATTCTCAATCCTGCATGCCTACCATCTCAACATTAATTAATTGTATGCTTCTCAACCCTGTATCTTCTCAGTCTCATAAATTATTCTGGCCCTTTCAGCCTGACATTAATTAAAGTGCCTCACAATTCATGCTGACACACTTTATCTTGGATTCAAACTGTCTTTTATGGTGATAGTTTCAACTGTACATACCAGTCCTACAGTTCATACTGGTCTCTCCCATCTTTAGTACCTGTAGCCTATAATGTATCCACCAGCTTCATCACCTTATCTTGTCCACTGTCCATCACTGCTCCTTCTGCATTTACCTAGGTTCTCCACTCCTTTTTCAGCCTCAGGGAGGAAAGTCCATAGCCCTGAACACCAGGCAGAAGGAGAAAGAGGGCATTTTAGCAGAGACTGGGGCACAGGGAAAGCATAAAAACATTGAGAGCTTTTCTTATAGACTAATTTATTTTCTTAGTGGATTAATATAGAAGTTGGTTTGAGCTATGTATTCATACAAAGGTCAGTAATTTTTCAGCTACTAGTTATTTCTGCTATATTGAGGAAAATGCAAAATTCCCAATAGTGACTAATTTAGGCATCTTGGGCAGGTTTGCCTAGCTGGGTAAAAGAGCAACAGTGTGGTCAACTCCTGTGGGAATTTTCCAGCCTGATGGCTCTGCAGCATCTGTATTATGGTGGCTCCTGGGAGCACACAGCTGCCAGCTGGAGGCTAGCAGAGCCTGCGGGGCTGATCTCTGCCAGCAAACACCCTGGAGGCCTTGCTGCCTTCCCCAAAGGCTTCTTCCCAACTATAGGATGCTGGTGCCAAGCAGGGAAGCCAGAGCCCTGGAGGCAAAACAGCAGGGAGACAGAGAGGTCTCAGGAAAGCTGCAGCAGCAGGAGGGTTGCAGAATATCATACTGAGAGAAAGAAAATCATGAGATGAAGGGAGGGAAAAAACCTAACCTATTTCTAGCTATGTACAGGGTTCTTCCTCTACTCCTTCATCCCTTTTTTTAGGATTTTTAGGAAGAAGCAGACCCCTGCCACTCTCTCAAAACCTCCATCTTCACCGTGAGCGCATTCCCAGGAGCCCACAGCAGTTCTGAAGCTCTGGCTGTGCATTTCAGCCATGGCCACAATAAGACTGTCACAGTCACAGACAGACCAACCCAAGGATGTCTCAGGATGCTGCTTCCATTCCACATAGATGTAGCGAGAGGTTTGAGCTGGGGAGCTTGGCACCATGCACTGCCACACTGTAGTGAGAAGCAGGATTGGAGGTACAGGATTGAAGCAATATACTGTGTATAAGAGCTGTGTTTTCCTCAATGTCGCAACTGTTGGCCCCTTTGTGACAAGAAAAGAAGCAGAAAGAGTGGAACAGCAGAGTAGATAGAGAAAGAATCCAGGCTTGGGGATAACACCAATAAGGGAAGGATTATTTCCAGTGAGAGAGCAAAATCACGGCTTAGAAGGAGGCACTAGGAAGGGACAGTGTCCATGGAGGAAGGAAATCTGCTCAGAATTTGCATTTTATTAGAGAAATCTAATAAGATCTTTACAAACATATATGCCAGATCTTTCCTTTACTCCAGCAGGTTATTCTACCTCTCAGATTTACAATCAGAGGGCTAAACACCAGTAACAAGTCCCAAACCTTTTTAAAAATAGCCTACTTAAACTCTTCTTTATTTGATTATAGGACCATGAAAATTTCCAGGTGCATTTTTTGAAATTATGCTGCCAAGAACCTCAGAATCTTAGCTGTCACTGCCAGCTAATGCAATTTCTCCGGACAGCTGTATTTCAAGGAAAAATACCAGCATCCCGATCCAAAAACAATGACCTGGAGAAGCCTGAGCAAATTAGCAAGAACATGATGCAGAATGCTGTAGAAACCATCAATGTATTTTACTAATTAGACTAGAATTAGCTGGAGTTTTAGTCAAAACATGTGAACATTTACTGTGCTATGTACCCTGTTGATGTTAACATGATGTTGAATTACAGCTACATACGAATAAAAGCTTTTTCAATGAGCAATGAAACCAATATTTTCCTAGTGAACTTTTGAACCTCTATTATTTCAAAATGTATTAACATTGCTGGTAAAGAAAGAGAGAGATTTATGATTGATGGTTTGGAAATTTTTGCTTTGTGAGGCATTCTGAGGACAAAACAGTCATGAGAAATCTACCCCCTATCTGCCCAAGCAACTTGTGCTCCAAAGCCAACCAGGAAACAATCCCAGCCAGTATTCAAACAGATGCCAAGAACAAATATAATCTGTTCAAGAAAGTATGTTAATAATTCTTTAATCCCCAATAGATGTGATCCATATATAAAAAAGCCAATAAACATATGGCTGGAGATGTCACAATGAAAGACTGGAAAGAATCGAGCTATCAAAATCTGTCCTGACAGTCATCAAGTGACATCTTATGCTTCTATAACTTGCTGAAGAATGTTTCTGGTATCATTGGTTACAGTATTACCCAGTAATTTATAACATAATGAAATATTCAGTGCAATTTCCCCATTTGTAATGGGAATAATGGAAGTTTTCACTAGTTTATTGGAAAAGTTAATTCAAATTTGCTTTTCAAATGAAAAGCACTTTTATTTTAACAGATAAGTACCAACCTCAGTTTTCATCTTTGTTACTGTCTTTCTTGTATCCCAGTTCTCATTGATACCTTTTTATCTTCCATGTTATCTTCTACTGAATGTGTTGGTAAAGACTGTCTAGTCTGACCACAGGCATGACAGGCCGAAGAACACAACACAGCCATCTATGGATCAAGCCCATAGAATCTACTTGGGTTATGCCCAACAAAAATGCCTGGTTTTCACTCTTTAGTTTTAGTGCTTTTTCCTTACTCTTTTCTTCTCCTCCAGCAGGCTGAAATAATTCATACCACCAGAGACATAGGAGCCGTATGACGCATTTCCTTGCCTGTGGGGTCTGTCAGCTGAGAGATTGTGTTTGATTTCTTTTTCTTTATTACATAATTTAAAAATATAGTAATAAATAGTAGCATAACTTTGAAATTTACCACAGGCCACAAAGAGAAGTAGTGCATTTTATTGGAGTGGAGTCTCTCTGCACAGATATTGTAACTACTGAAATACCATGTCTCAGTTTAATGAGACTGAAAGGCTTTGCTAAGGAGGATGAGTTATGAGGAAGACCAAACTCCTCCCTCTAAGCAATTGTAAATCCGAAATTAAGAAGCTCCAATTGAGGAAGTATAGAGAAAGAAAAAATAACAGCCCTTTATTAAAGGATATATCTGTATTGGCAGAACAACAAAAGAGCACAAAACCAATCAAACAATAATCCTGTACCCAAAAATCCCCTTCAAAAAGGAAACAGTTCAGTACTTTCTGCCTTCTGGCGCAATTCTAACCACGGTCAGCAGGGGGCGCTGTCAGATCCCTGGAGGAGCAGAGCCTGCAGTGCTCGGTGTGGGTCAGCAGGGGGCGCTGTTGGGCCCTGGTGGTTGCCATGTGGGGCCTCGGTGTGTGGGAGAAGCCAAAAATGGAGATCTCCCCTCCCACTGAGAAGGAGAAAGGGAAAAGGGGAAAAACAGAGGGTTCTTCCCATGAAACTCACGCTCTCTGCAGCTGGCTGTGGCCAGGATTTCCCCCCCTTTGTTGATGGGCCCATGCCGCTGCCAAACACAGGAGTGGAGAGGGGAAAGGGCGACCTCCTCCCCAAAAGGTTCTTCTGCAGGTGGGTCAAGCCTCTCTGACGAAATCTGAGCAGGTCTGGGCTGGGGGCAGCACAGGCCTCAGGAAAAACGGAGGCAAACTGGGGCCAGAAAGCAGCCAGATGACAAGGCCGAAAACAAAGTGAGCCTCGGACCCCTCCAACACACATCAACAGGGCAAAAGTGAAGTGCCTTCCCTTTCCGAGGAGAGAAGGAAAAAAAAACTTCTCACCTCCCTCCTCCCCCCCTAGTCTTCTCAGGGCTATCAGTCTGGAATGTGGTTCCTTTGTGTGTGTCAATCACCCTAGGCAAACACCTTCCCCCTCCCTCCTTCAACATCTTTCTTTCACAGGGTGCAGGGGAAAGAAAAAAACTCCTATTTGTTTTTTTAGAACAAGTAAACCTATGACACCATGTCTCACAAAATCCATAAACTGCGATTTGACTTAATAGACTGGGAATGTTGTTTAAATGGTTAATTTATTTACTGCCTCTCTAAAAAAAATTTTGTAGAGAATTCAAATTCTATTTATTCTAGCCATGCAAAGAGCTTAGGGAGTATCTGATAAAAGATGTAATGAACTGTATATAGTATTGTATATTGATACTGCATTCAATTTTTTAAAAAATAAATTACTTTTTTTGAGTGGATTCATACTTACAGATCATCATAAAATTTTTCCTTCCCCCTCTCCTTACTGTCCTTATCTGCCTTTCCCACTCCTTCCCTTATTTTTAAATACCTCCCACATTCCCTGGCCCTCATGCTCCCCCTCCCTCCCACTTCCATCTTTTACACCTTTTTTTGCACTATTTTCATTTTCTTCATTCTTTCTTTTGACATCCCATCCAGGATCTATGAAATAATTCCTTCTGTACTGTTCATTATTCCCCACCTCCATAAAATATCCGAAATACCATAAATGTCTGCCTGCATCTCTCGCTCCCTTCTCAGAGCCTCTTCTTGTCCCCTGTGCCTCAGAACGCTTTCTGCACATGCTGCATACCCTGCAATCTTCTCCTATTTTCCCTCCTGCTATTCATTCAAGCTCTTGAAGCCCATCCAGTTTCTCCTCTGTACTCTAGCTTTTTTTGCTGCCAGAAAACGGTTTAGTTCTCATATTTCTGGGCAAGGAAACAATCTCCATTTCCTATCTCACTTCCTGGATACTGTTTCACCATCAAATGTCTCTGCCCTTTATATTCAACCCCTCTTCCCTCTCAGTCCTAGCAGTTCTTGAATTTCTGTCTTGCTTTCTGCCATTTAGAAGTTCAGATATCACAGCATCATTTATCCCTCACATGTCACTGCCTCTTTTATTTGTAACTAATCCAATGTCAAATATAGATAACCAACCTATCCCAAATTCCTCCCAGAGTACATAGTTCTTGAGAGACAGTTCCTTCTACACAAATTATTTACAGGTCCAGTGTCATTGTAGAATAAGGAATGACATTTCCCCCTCTCAAAGGTACAGCTGAAAATCCCATTCGATACAGTTTTGTGTTCTGTGGTGCTTTGCATTTAAATCACAAAAGAGATTTTCATTAGCATGTTGGCCAAGTTAAAATCCTCGGAGAACTAGCAGTTATTTTCCCTGAATATCTTGAGTTTCCCCCATTTCCGTAATCATCTGTCAGTGCTTGTTCCCTGTTGTAAATACCAAACATTTTTTAGGTGATAACTACTCTTTTGGTCAGTTCTGTTAGAACCTTGAACATAATTTTGATCATAATTTCATTCCAGTGTCCCAGGTCCCTAAAACCATGGTCTTTTTTCGTCTAGGAATGCCTACTTTACAGCTTATATATTTAACCTTTGACTCAAGAAGGGAATTCTCTGCTAGATTTTTCTGAGATGACAGAAGTCATATGTGGCCTGGCTGTTTGCTGCCTTTTTGAAGAATTAATTAAAGCAACGCTTGCTTCAATTCTCTAATAAAGTAGAAGTATTCCTAGATATAGTATAAACTTTCATATTCAAGGGGGGGAAAAAGAGCATTTCACTTGGGCTTACAGTTAACTCCTCTAGTCTAGACTTCAAAGTGAGGCTGTACTTATGAGATACAGTAAGTCCTGAGGGCTCTTAGTCTGAAAGTCACTGATAAAGTCTCTGAAAAGCAAAGAGTGTGGAATCTTCCCTTCTTCTTAGAACAAAGTTATGATTCATGATCAGCAAGAAGGCTAAAATAAAATTTTAAAAAAAAATCAAAAAGAAAAACAGTGATTAGAGAGTCCAGTCACATCAGATCTACCATATTAAAGTTCAAGTTTTTAATTCTGAGTGAAGGTAAATTCTGCATTTTCTCCTAACAACTGCTGAAGAGATCTTATCCAAACTGCTGTCATTATGGACAGATATTAATCTCAGCTTCTTAGAAATGTGTCTGTAACAGTAACCAGGGATGAACCCTATGTTATTTTTCAATGCTGCCAATTCTACACTTAGGATAGAAACCTGAAGATTAAACCTGTCCATCATCTATACTCGTGATCGCTGCAGCTACTTGTTGCTCAGGACTGCCTCCTTTATGTTAGAGGAAGCTTCTTGTGGGTCACAAAAACCAGAGAGGTCTTCAAATAAACCTGGTCAGAAAATTCCTGTCCTTCAGCCCTTTTCCTTTGCTTTGATATACCAACTGCAAGGAGAGGGAAGTAAGAATGTTGCTAGATGGTCTCTACAGCACACACACACACTTCAAAAGAAGCAATTCTCCCTGCTTACTCACCAGTTACTCGGTCAGGGAGCAGCTACTGCCATTATTTTATAGCACAAAGTGGTTGTACAGCATCAAAGAGCGTGACCGATTATTTTCATTATTGTCTATACGGCATGTAGCAGACTGCTGCCAGCTTGTAAATTCTAAATGCTAAAAAGTAGTTTTGATTATATTTTATTATTGGAAGAACAGTCCACTCTTCTTGGAAACATTTCCTCCTTCTCTCTCCTCCAAGACACCCATAAATAATTTCAGTCTTTTCAGGATAGGGATTTCAAAGTGCCCTTTCAATTAAAAAGTGTTTTTACTAGCTTGGGTGGTTCTCTGGTTACAGTTTGGTTTTTATAGCTCTATTTTTAGGAATATGGTAATCTGAAACTACAAGGGAGGGAATACCACTGGTTCTTCCAGCAGCTGGAGATGAAGAACATTCCAGGGTTAAATGGCTCTTGGTTAATACTTGCAGTAAGTTTGTCTATAATTGTTCTCAATGCCTCAGAAATGTCTGCATAAGAGGGAAGATTATGGTTTTGTGGTTGTTTGGAGTTTCTGAAATCCCCTTGTTCCACTGTGTTGCATCTGTGAGTCTGCTAAAAAAGATAAAATATAGCTGAAATCTGACATTTCAAAATATACGGGTGGTGCAAAATTTCAGGAGTAAAATTTGTGTGGTGCAATTCAAGAGAAAAAAGATAGCTAAAATTCTTCCAGACATGCCATCCTCAAGTACATTGCCATAGACATTCAAGATCAAACATTTCTCAGTTAGCAATAGCTTTAGGATGGATGTACCTGTATTCTCCCTCCTTCCACACTGGGCACAGGCGTACGCTTTACGCTTGCTCACTTGCACAACCCCAAGAGACTAAAGAAGCCTTGAAAGATAGGAAGAAGAGCAAATGATGAAAGTGCATATGGACAACTTACCTTGAGGGTTGCTGTTTACAGAGTGGACCTGTGCACAGACTGCCATGCTTACTGTAAGCCACAGGCACAGACAAAAGAAGGAAAGATTTTATTATTTTCAAATAGAAGGATAGAGCTTGTTTGACACCCCAGGAGTGACACGATGCCTTGTCCCTAGAAATGAAAAGTCTCTGAAAAAATATCAGCAGGTTAACAGTTTGATTTTGATGAAAATCTGATTTAGCATAGGCAGAAACTGTCTGAGAGAAAAAAAGAATACACCAATTTCACTTTGTGAAAAAGTCTACACCCACTTTTTTGTTTGCTTTAAAAAAAACAAACAACAAAACCAAAAACCCCAAACAACAACAACAAAACAGCAATGTGGATGACTAGTGCTACAAAAAGGAACTAAGCTAAACTCATACTGAGAAAGGTAGAAGAGAACAATAACTTTTGAAAAGTTTTGAAACTCTACATGGGACGAATCAAACCCACAAGACCAAGCAAAACTCTGAGCAGTCACAATCTCTACTATTAAATTCCCAACTGCAGAATTACTCTCAACTCAGTTCAGTCAGTATAAATAAGCAAGATAACTGAAACTATGATTTATATTTCTCCACTTTTCAATTGTTTGTTTTGTATGCCTTCAGGTAATTTGGGCAAGACTCTGCCAAACTTTTACATTTAATGCTCCAAGAGAAGAGGGAAAAAAATAGGAAGAATGTTTTCCATGCTTAGGTAGATAGATAAGATAGATAGAGGGATGGATAGAGAGACAGAGAGAGAGATAGATAGGTAGATAGGTGCTGAGCAGAGATAGAGGGTGGATGACACAGAAATGCTCAGTTGCAAAAGGGAGGAGATGAGGTAGGTGTAAGAGGTAGAAATGTAGGTCTGCTGACCCAGTTTTAAGGCTGAATATATATCTTTACTTAGGTCAGCAAACAGAGATCAAAACAAGACTCCCCAAAACTTTGTTCATAAATTAAAAAAAAACTTTTCTGCCCTAGTGTATCAATTGTATTCAACACCAGTCAATTTTATTTTTTATTGTATTTTTATTGTTTTTGCAGCATATTACATAATACTGTAGGCACTACACAGAGACCCTAAGCCTAGCTTTATGCTAGAAATTGTACAAATACGTATAAGAAAATGCTTTTTCCTTCAAAGAACTTGAATCTACTGTTGCTTATAAATTATATTTAAAAAAAAGGTGAAGAAGAGAAAATCATGAAGTATAATAATCATAGAGCCAAGTGAGCAGCGAGGTTTGACTTTGATGTTGCTTATGCTGAAATAAATTTGGAATGGGTTGACCAGAAGTCTTAAACCAGTTTAAAAGCTGCATCAATCAGGAGAAAAGGACAGGAAATTCTGGGATTTCTGGGGACTAAGGAAAAGCCACAAATGCATTTTACATCATAAAGAGAGAAAAAGTGAAGTTAAGAAATGATGCAGGGTTGAGAAATAAGATGCTGCCACTTGTTCAGGAAGCATTTGAGATGCATTCGGGAAGCACACTGATGCTCTTGCTATGAAGTGAACCTGGATGAGACCAGAAGGGACTTCATATAAGCAAAACCAGTTGGAAAATTGGAAAAATTAATTTGGTGGAAAAAGAGTGTCTTGAAAGTCCATCAAACTGGGAAGAAAAGGGAAAAAGGAATAAACTAGTACAATAACATAAAACAGAAAATATGATGGTAGGCCACTAAAGGTGCAGCTCAGAAGGGTTAGAGTCTTCCCATTTTCCTCCCCACACTTCCCATATGGTGTTCCCCAGCAAGCTTCCCCACAGGTCTGACTGCTGCTGGAGAGACCTGAAAGACACTACCTGGAAGGAGGGTAAGCCCAGCAAGGGCTCCCAGGCCTCACATGCTCTCTTCCCAGGCAACCAGTGCCCAGTCAGCCAGCTGTTTTGTCCACTAGCACCTTCCCAAGCGAGGATGGGGAAAATACAATTTCTCATAGGTGGTCCCTACAGCCAGGAATGAGATTGTCAATGTGAGTGACTGACTGCAGGAAAAATTCATCTCTGGATTACTTGGCTATTTCTTAGGGTGGTACATAGCAAAGCATGAGCCACATAGCAGACAAAATGTCTTTCAGGTGGTGGCAGGAAAAGAAGTTAATTGGTAGACTAACTAAAGACTTGGAGGAGATGCAAGGCACCTCTTGTCTGAATTTCACTTTTGTTTTTTTTTCACTTTTAATGAGACGACAATATAATGGGAGAAACATAGAAAGTCTGTACACAACAATCAAGCACAGGCACGATCAGTAAGATAAAGCTGAAGTAACGGGACTGTATGAAAAAAAGATTCTAAATGAGCTGATTTTTTTCCCCCTATGTTGCCAGTGATAAAATGAATACATGGACAAATGAAAGTGAAAGGCTTCAGAACAGACATAAGGGGTAATTCTAAAATTTGAACATCCTTCTTGTACCATCTGATTTTCACGACGGAGAGGAAAAATTAATTCCTTTTTTGTATGCTGCCTAAGTGAGAATCACCAAATTAGGTATATTGTTTCTGTTGTTTTATTTTATTGTGCTGTAGCTAGAAGAAGAAATCAATAAGTAGACAGTAAAAAGGTACCTCTCCAGAGAAAGCTAATCAACCTATTATTGATTACCTACAGTTATTTTTTGAATAGAAAAATACCAAGACAATTTTCAAGAGTCACATATCTTGACTGAACACAAAGCCTTGGCAGCGCATAGAAGAGCCATCACAGTGCCAGAAAGACAACAGGAGACAGCTTTCACTGGGCAGAGGTCACTCCTAGAATACGATACTTCACAGCTAAGGACTCACTAGGCATTTGAAAGGAATATAGAATTTGCATTATATTTTCACCTCTAAATACTATAACAAAAAAAAAATGCAAATGTATTTTGGAAAAAGTTTTGTAATGCTTACATGTTTGATTTCAGTAATATAAATGCTTATCCAAAGTTAGATGCTCACTCACCTGAAACTTTTTGCATTTAAGTCTTCCAAGCAGGAAACTATCAATGTCCACAACCAGAGTGGACAAATCCTTAGAAGTTATGAGTAATGCAAGAGCCCACTTACACTGTACAAGTCCCAGGACAATGCATTATGTACCATTTAACATTCCTTAGTTTTTCTGCAGGGCAATGATTTCATCTGCAGTGCATCTGCTCTCTGTCTGCTGGAATAACTCACCTCATTCATTCAGAGGATATTTTCTAAAAACAGAGCTGCTCTCACGTCTCAGTTTAAGGACAAATAGCCCTTTTAAAAACAAATGTCTGGCCAAAACTCTTATAGTAATTGCAAATGTTATCCCATAATTTAAAGGAAAGATCATTACTGAACAAGGTTGTTTCCCCTCATATGCCAAGAAGACTTTTGGTTCATTTTCCTGCTTCTCAGATATTTTGTATTCATTTAAATTTCAATTAAAGAATTATTAGAATCTGTAGAATTTGCTTCCTAAATTAAATAGTAATTTTTTGCAATCAGTATAACCTAATAGATCAACCTCAGGTCAAACTTGATTTTCTGATGCACTCAAGTTTATTGCTCAGAGTGGAACATATCTTAATATAGCATTCGAGTATCCTTTTCGTCTACAGATAGATCAGAACAGTAAGCTGGCTTACAGAATTAATCCTCAGAATCAGATGAATCAAATCACTGCTTATTGATTTAATAGATGAGGGGGTTATTTGATTTTGAAAATGTTATTTGTAATTGCTAGTCATGTTTTTATCTATGCCCATTAGTATTTTTATAGTGTAAAATACATGAGGGGTAAGTCATCTTTAATAGATATAAAGAACTGCATCATCTACCACCTATACACCTAATCTTTCATCATGCACAGCCCTGAAATTCCAAGTAATCCAGTATTTCCAATGGCACTCACAAACAATACTAGTGAAAATGTGTACATGCCATAGTGTCAGTCAGTCAGTCAGTTATCTGGAGGAAAGCCTGTTTTAAAAACTACCAAAAGAAGTTGGAAATAAGTATCTATTCTCAGCCCGTAGACAGATGTTGATCTTCTCTGAAGATTCATGTGTATCCATGGAAGAGGGTGGACACAGGAACGTGACCTTCCACCTGCCGTGGAGGCCATCACCTCGGCAATGTTGTTCTCTGTGACTCAACAAATACCTGCTACTGTGCAAAACGAAAATTACTGCAATACTCCCCAAAGCAGTTAGTTTAAGCCCTGTTCATTTTATCAAGCTTTCTGATACCCCTTAATAAATAAATTTCACAATAAATAGGATTTTCAAAAGCATTTAAATTACATTGGGAGTGTAAGACTATAAATCCCATCTTGTCTAGACTTGTCTTTGTACAGGATCTGTTATGATGCTTTAAAGAAAGAGCAAATGAAAGAGATCTGTTCTTTCATAGTTTAAGTTCTAGTCTTCCATGTGAAATTCTGAATAAAATGTGTTCCCAAGGGGTTTACAGCAAAGGGGTTTATAGCAAAGCCCCAGGGTTTATGGGAAAACCCCTTGGGGAAACAGTTACTCATAACTTCCTTTCCCAAACACAGCAATGCTAGCCAACAACATTAACATAATTCAGACTTTCACATGCTGGTGGATGTATTAGCTGATGGTATTTGAGTTGCTTTGAAATGCTGCCTGAGCCTACAGATGCTGCCTTTAAGCATCAACACCAGCTTTGTTAGGTGGCAATAATTCCACTGCTCCTGCATTCAGGAACAGTTATGTCTTGCTGTTAAGGCTGCTCCATCCTGTGCTGGTTGCCTGAGACTTTCTCATACAAAATACTTGAATCAAAGCCCTTGTCTCCCGCTTTCCTGGTACTTAAATAAAGCAGTCTTCCTCCACAATCTGCATCCTTCTGATGTAAAAAGAAAAAGCAATCATGTAACATTGGCTAATTCTTGTGGTTGGACTGCTTTTTCAAATATAATTTTCTACCGGAGACATGTGCAGAGTGTCATTTTCACAAGGAAATGGAACAATCCAAGAGCATAATCACACTGGTCGTTTGCTCCATCTACCTGTCTCTTCATCGTTCTGTGATTCCCCAACACTTCTGATATCAGTTTCGAATTATATGATCATATTGGGTTTATGAATCCAAAGGTTGAATGAATTGTATGTAATCAAAATCTAGGTTTCACTTGTTCTGTTCTCTAATTTGGCAACCCTAAATATGATTCAGAGTTTAAGTTCACAAGTCTTTAATAGTTTGTTTCTTGTTTTGACAATGCCACCAAACTGTAAGATTGTCAGTCAACCAGTATCTGTACGGTTCAGCTGTACTCATCTGCAAACTACTTAAATTCATGTCCAATAAAGTGCAGCCTGTGGCAAAGCAGAATGTACCTAATTTGTAGCCAGAATTTCCTCAAAGATTTATCAGCAGTCTACGTTGTAAATACACACTGTGTTTTCAGCAGAAAGCATTGTTATTCATATAGTACTGGAAGCTCAAAGAACCACCTGCCCACAGGTGGGCAGCTATCAAGCAAAGGCCTAGGGAAAAGCTGACCTTGTAGCCAAGAAAGTGGCTTGAACTCAATTTGGTGATAGCATAGAATACATGTGGCAGTTCCGAGGACCACAACAAGGAGGAGGGAATGAGAATTAGGGTCAGTGGCAGATGGACAATGTCCCTGATGAAAGAGATGAAACAAGGTCTTCAGAGTACCCAGGAGCTCCTGTGCATTCAGCCTCAAAGGCTCAGGGCCAGATTGGAGAAAGGACTGCTGGTGGCCTTGAGAGAAAGAGAACACAGGTCAGCAAGGGCTATCCTGCTTCACAGGATGCTGCTTTTAAGCTGAGGCTCTTGCCCTCAGTTCCTGCCTGAGCTGTCCCAGCTACACCTGTGCCTGGCAAGGGACCATTTATCTGGACCACAATCCTGACGCGGTGTATTGAGGTTGTCCCTGCATCCCAGCGGAGATATGCCTGATGATGGGGACTCCAGGCTGACACCAGCTGACCCTGTGCCTGTCCTGCTGGCTCCATGAGGAGACCAGGACCCTGCTCCTGGTGCCCCAATCCCCAAGGAACAGCCCTTGCTGACAGGTGTGAAGAGTGACAGACAGGTGTGAAATGGAGAAGAGAAAATGGAAAAGAAGATCCTGGCCCTAATATAATCCAGATGGTGCTCCAGGATGCAAGGAACAGAAGAATGCAAGTGCATAAGATGCATAAAGTCTGATCAAATCTCACCCATAGTTTTTCTAATGTGGAGTAGGCAGAGGCTTAATTTGATGTAGCCTTGAGCTGCTGACAATGAAGTCACACCTCAGGCAACACAGTAGGTGTCTCAGTTTAATGAGACTGAAGTGTTTTGCTAAGGAGGATGAGTTATGAGGAAGACCAAACTCCTCCCTCTAAGCAATTGTAAATCCGAAATTAAGAAGCTCCAATTGAGGAAGTATAGAGAAAGAAAAAATAACAGCCCTTTATTAAAGGATATATCTGTATTGGCAGAACAACAAAAGAGCACAAAACCAATCAAACAATAATCCTGTACCCAAAAATCCCCTTCAAAAAGGAAACAGTTCAGTACTTTCTGCCTTCTGGCGCAATTCTAACCACGGTCAGCAGGGGGCGCTGTCAGATCCCTGGAGGAGCAGAGCCTGCAGTGCTCGGTGTGGGTCAGCAGGGGGCGCTGTTGGGCCCTGGTGGTTGCCATGTGGGGCCTCGGTGTGTGGGAGAAGCCAAAAATGGAGATCTCCCCTCCCACTGAGAAGGGGAAAAAGGGGAAAAAGGGGGGAAAAAGAGGGTTCTTCCCATGAAACTCATGCTGTCTGCAGCTGGCTGTGGCTGGGATTTCCTGTGCCACCAACCACAGGAGTGGAGAAGGGAAAGGGTGATCTCCTCCACAAAAGGTTCCTCTGCAAGTGGGTCCAGCCTCTCCAGTGAAGTCTCAGCAGGTCTGGGCTGGGGGAAGGACAGGGCGCAGGAAAGTGGAGGCAAACCAGGGCCAGAAAGCAGAGAGATGACCAGGCCGAAAACAAAGTGAACCTCAGACCCCTCGAACACACACCCTCTCTCCATCAGGGCAAAAGTGGAGTGCCTCCCTGTTATTGTTTACCTTGGCTGAACGCCAGGTATTCACTGGGCCTGCGCCCAACTTCCCTCTGGAGGGAAAGGGGAGGAGGAAAGGGGGAAAAGAAGGGAAAAACTATGAAAACCATAACTGCCAAGAAAAATGGCTTTATATGCACAGAGAGAGAAAAAAACCTTACAAAACTGTACACAGAGAGAAGAACTTACAACAAAGATTACTTCCTCACAACAAACGCTCTTCTCCCCCGAAGAAGCAGCCCATCCACCACCGCGCAGCTACCTGGAAGAGAAGAAAACCTTTACTTCCTTCCTTTTATATCTGAGCTGATGTAACATCGTATGGAATATCTTATTGGTAAAATATACATCAGGTGATCTATCCTAGTTCTGTTTCCCTCTCAGGGAGGGTAACAAACCCATTACACTCCCATTTCCAAGGAGAGAGAGAAAAAACCCCCAAAACTCATCACCGCTCCCCACAGTCTTCGGAGGGCCATCAGCTTGGAATGTGGATCTTCTGGTTAGTTCTTTTGTGTGGGTCAATCACCCAAGGCAAAACTACCCTCCCCCTTTACAGCGATGCAGGGGAAAGAAAAATTCTCTGCCTGGTTTTTTAGAACAAGTAAATCTATGAAAGTAGGTCACTCCATCCCTGCTTTTCCTTAGAAGCGGTGTGGCAAGATGGAACTGCTACTCATCCTTACAGAGGAGTATCTATATCAAGCATCACAAGGGATTCCCCTGCCCTCTTCCTTTTAAAAACCAGCTGGCGAGTGGACTGAAAATTTTCCTTTAATTGTCTGGACAGTCTGCTAAACAGCAGCAGTCTGCTGCTGGTGCGCAACAAATGGAGTTGGATTTTTTTTGCGGCCTGTCTCAACAAATTCATGCTTGTTTTGCTTTAGGAGCCCAGCATTTTCCCTGCTACCAGCTTGTCTCTGCTTCAAGTATCCACTTTCCTGTATTTTAATACAACACCTTATGAATCTCTGTCCTTTTTCCTTCAAAATGTGGATAAAATTGCAACCTGACCCTTTAATTATCAAGTTGGAGCTGGGTAATGCTCTTCTGGTCATTCTATGATAATATCTCTAGGACTTTACAAATAATTTAGTAAATCAGACTCCACATTTCATCTATGTCCAGCCAGGTTTATTTGGTTGTTCTTTTCTTTTCAGATCAATATATGTATAAATGAGTTTATGTATAAAGCAGTTTATTACAGTGATCTGCTACCCAATGAAGACAACGTGTCTGCCACCACTGAAGTTTATTCTGGAGGTGCAGTCTGCTTGTAAATGTGTATTTGGAGTTAAAAACATCCACTGCATTCTTAGGGAGGTTTTTTCAGCAAGGCCTTTTTGACATGAGCAGCTTATTACCAGCTCTGCCTAATGCTAATGCCTCACACAGGAAGACAAAAGGCTTTTTCTGCCTACAGATGCCTGCCAGAGCCTGCGACCCCGCTGTGCCCACAGGCTTTCACTTTTTAGTATTGACTATGATGTGCAAGTGCTGCGCTCCAGATTTCACACCTCTGCAGCAAGACAGCTTCCTTCCACAGCGGCGGTGAGATAAGGCAAACACATCCCCTCTTCACCTTCAAGAATAAGACTCAAGTTTCGCCCGTTTACCCTCTACCGATTATGCCTTTTCTTCCCAAGTTAAGGCAGCTGGTGCACTTGACTCCTACTTAAAATTAACAAAGCACTTTCTATTTGCTTGGACAATGACAGTCTCCTTGGTTTATGCTGTGATGCTCTCCAAGAGTTCTGGGAAGGGTTATTCTCTGCTGCATCCTCCAGACTGTGCATGTTTTGGAGCTGCCTACAAGATTTATTTCTGTGTCTGATGGAGTCTCTCTCCCTGTGGTGTCCCAGTCACAATCTGGGCTTTTTTAACAGGATCTCTGTCCCCCATCCCTAGTTGCAAAATGGCTCTTCTGCCTTAGATCAGTCGCAAGCATTGCTCTCTCTCATACTGATTTTTTTCCATTCAGAGCCATCTCTTAATATGCTTTCTTCTTCTTTCCCAGACTTCAGTTAAAGCCATGGAATAAACAGAAATATGCTTCACTCAGTGTGTGATTTTTTAATTGAATTTTGACTTATTTTTTTCAGAAACAAACTCATAAAAACAACTCTCCAAAGGAGTGTGACCTACAGAAGTACTCTAGCTTTCAATAAAAGCAAGCACCATGACACAAGAGAAAATGCTCAAAATTAGGACCTGAAATCCTGATAATTGACTGTGTAACATAGGGATAGTCAAATACTTTCTTGCTCAGAGCAGATGATGTTCTATAGAGCAACAGAACTGAGTTTGGACAGGCAATGTTAGCTTGATCTTTTGGACGTAGACTACTTGATGAAAATCAAGATAACCTCCGTGCATACATTGGCCTATATTACTTCATACAAAAACCCTCAACAAATCTCCCTCAACTCATTCTGCAGTGAAAATCTAGCTCGTATTATTTCACACTCAAAATTTTCCTGTGAGAATTACACAAACATTCTGTTTTTGCTATAGGTTACTTATCACTCCTTTAAAATGTCTTTTCTGTTATTCTCCCATTTTCTTTTCTCTCTAACCATATTTTACTCCAGGATCATGGACATGTAGTCCATATAAGTGCGTAATGAGGACACTGAGACTAAGATAAAAATCCTTTCAAGTAAAATGATTATTTATTCAATTAATAGAAACATACTTAAAATTCTTCCTTCATTTAAATCTGTCGACAGATTAAAATGCTGCTTCCAGTGCTCTTTCTGTAAGCACTGACTCTTCTAGTCAGCAGTACTACAGCAATAAATGTGTATGCCTGCCATGCCTTGATTAAATAACAAAACTAAATTATCTGAATTTTATCCAAAACTTTCTATCTCATCTAATTTAAATTTTATTTTTCAATAAAAAGTCTGAACTTCAGACAGCTACAGTTAAAGCAAGAGACTTTTGAAATTATAGGAAATATTAGCATATTGAAGACAGAAACTCAGCTGAGATTTCCATTTACTGCCATCAGAGAAATTATCATATAAATAGTTGAAATGATGTCACTTTAAAAAGGTACACAAAACAATAGTTGAAAACACTGAAAAATAACTTGCAATATGACGAAATATGTTACTACACAATAGTGAAATATAAGGAAGCACAGGCACTGTTTTTGATAAAAGGAACTGGTATAGTTTCCAGATTTTATCATGTCAGGTTTACTTGTTTTGGCTCTAACTACCTGTTCTGAACAAAACAAAAAAAAAAACCAACCAACCAACCAAAAAACCACAAAACCCACCCAAATCTGCATAAATAGCACAACAAATGATATATAATATTAAAATAAAAACTATATATATATGTATGTATATATATATATGTATATCTATTGGCAACAAAAACTGTTGTTCCCAGAGTGCCCTTTGGGACTTTAGAAAGCACTGGTATGTGGTCAGTGCAGTATCTTGTGTTCAGTTTGAAAACAAGGAATATTTTTTTCAAACTTTAAAACACACAGAAAACCACCTGGGGAAAAAGCATAATTTGTGAGCAAACGTTATGAAACCCTTGAAATCTTTGTGCTCCCTCTTGCATTTGCAAATATTGGTGCTATGCATGTACTGCAAATGTGTCGCCAGCTGTCAGAGACACCCGATATGCGGCATGCCGTGATCTACGTACTTTGTATACGTGGCCTGAAATAGGGGTGAAGGAAAGCAGTAGAGAAACACAGTGACCCAAGGGATCAGGTTTTAAGCCTTTGGCTTAGGAGAACGTGTTTACACACCAAAATTAGACAATTTTATTCTGCAAAAGTCAGAAGAGTATGAGTAGCTTGTGCTATCCCTGGTGCATGATTTAAAAGGTGCTCACCTTGTAATAGTTTATCCCCTCACAGCAGAATAAGCTGTAGCAGTTAGTCTGTCCATAAATGGTGTATGCGAGGAATTGCGCCATGTAGCTCTACTGGAAAAGAAATTGTAACCCTACCACCTCCCATTTTTCTCATGTTGGTATAGCTATGTGTTGATCAAGACTTAAAAGGGACAGCAGTTTGCCAGGGCTGAGAGTGACCGTGCAGATAACAGAGCAAAGCAAAACAGTCATGGAAGAAGAAACTGAAAATATATCAAAAAGCATCACAATTGACTCAGGTCTTAATAGTTAATACATAAAACATGCCAATACTTTAATTGAAGGCAGATATTACTCAGTTGAGCAGCAGTCATGAAATCTTTTTCTAATTCAGGAAGTGCTTAAAACTGATCAGAGAATTGGAGTATGTGTTTTTTTACGGTTTAGGGACTGAAAATGATGATACAAATGAAACCGCTGAGCAAGAAAGTTCATTTCAGGCTAATGTACAAACACAGCTCGAAAAACTCAGGGCTCCCTTATCTTATAAAAGTAATCACGGCATTCATCTCTACCTGATGCAGCATACTTTTCTAGTTAAACAACCTTACAGATGATGAGCATAGCTATAATTTTTCAAAAATGGAGTCACTGTTCACAAATTTAAACACAATTGTAAAAAAATCAGTTCAGGAAATATATACTTTTCAAAACTTGTAAGAAGAGGAAAGTCATTAATTAGAAACACAGAACTGTCCATCCTGCCATCAGAGCTCAATGTTTGTTACTCAAGGTACGTCCTTGTCACACTTCTGTTCACTCAAGGGCACCTTTCAATTAAGAGGGAGAAGAAACGATAGACAGGAAATCACAATTTTCTCTTTTAAGAAAATTCTTTGTTCACTGCTAACCACATCTAAATGAAATACAGGGTGCAAAACTCTTTATTTTTACTGATCCAAACAGCATCATACAAAAACAGCCAGACAGAAGGTAGGGGCAAGATCTGTCCTCACCTGCACAGCCCTCATTGCCCTGTGCATGTTCCAGCTCACTGTGACAACATAACTGCAAAAAACCCTTTCCTCCACTGACTACGTTTTGGTCACATCAACTTCTAAATGCATTTCAAGTAGCCCATTTATATCAGTAGAAATGTTTGGTTGTCACAGAAGGGAATTTGATGCAAAGGCAACATTGACTCCTCCAAGTGCGCAATCCCCAGCAGCCTCCCAGCCAGGGGTGCAGAGCCACTCACACACACAGATTGCTTGGTCCAAACAACAGCAGTGTCTCATGCACACAGGCCCAATTTCAGGTCTCCCCTTGCCATCCTAAACCATCTTTTTTTTTTAAACCCATCTTTTTCCATTCCAAGTGCCAAAAAAAAAAAAACGGTAAGGACAGTGTTATTGTAACATGATGCTCAGGGCATGTGCTGTACACCATAAGGGCAAGTAGGGGTTGAGATGATGTTGGGATAGCATGGAGGGCTGGGAAGAGAGAGAGAGCAAGGAGCCAAATTGAGTGCAGTCTCTACTGCCATCTGGAACAGTAACTGAGGTAGAGCCTCCAGACACATCCAAGTTTTCTCCTACAGAGGACCAGCTGCTTTGATCCAAAAGACAAGCTGGGACTGAAGCAATGTGCGCAGTGTGCATGACTGGGCAAAGACACAGGAATGAAGCAGAAATCTAAGGCAGATGCACCCTATTGTAGCCCCCCACAAATCCATAGTGGGGGGACAAACTTGAAGACAGCAATGTAATGGAAACTGAACCTGGAAAATTTCAAACCAAAGCGAGAGAAACACAGTAAGGGCAGAATTAATTACTCATGGGAAATGATATATTCATTGTAACTGTAACTGGTTCAATATTATTGAGCTCTTTCTAAGAGTAACACAGTGGAGTGATGGGCACAGGATAACAGTTTGTGACAGAACTAAAATAAACACCTGCCACTGAAGCAGCCCTAAAAACCAATTATTTAACTACATAGGTTTGCATCTGTCTTCTATAAAATTTTATTAGCTTTATGTGACACTAAATAACTTAAGAATGCCTCCACATTTGAGAGAAATTCTAATCTATCACCATTCAAAAAAAGGACATTCTGTTTTTCTCTGAAAATTCCCTCTGCCAATATGCTAATCATATTATTGCTGATCCACGAGAGGTGAGGGGGTGGAGTAACCTAATACAATGAGAGAAACATGAACCAGTGAGTATAACACAAGGCACAGACATGCATTCTTATAAGCCTCATTTCACATTCAATATAACTGCTCTGTTTTACTGACAGTTTAAATCATAATGACAATGAAACTGAAGATTCCTACTGACGGTAATATAACTATCTAGCACTTTCTTCATTTCTTTGAGCAGCTTGAATACATTCAGAGTAATAAATAAAAATGTGTGTTACAGTTTATGGTTGGTGAGGCAATGTAAGGTTGCAGATAATTATTTATTATTTTTTTCAAATAACATTTCTTTCCAACCTTCAATCAAGCTATTGTTCCAATCTACTTGGATACATAGGAGAATCAGGTCCTAAAACATTCCCATAAGCGAGATTAAGGCCCAAACGAGCCCAGACGCTGGATCCCAAAATGACAACTTAACTTTATTTTGTAACACAAAGGAGCAGAGAGAAAGAAGGGACATATAAAAGTAGGAAAAGCTAAGGGTAACTGTTAAAAGCACAGGACAGGAGTTACCATTGCCATGAAGTGCCGCTGGCTTGCAAGCTGGTAGATCTCCATTGGGTTTCTACCATGGTTGCCTTGTAGCCTCCGAGAAATGAGCTGAACTGGCAGGGTAACAGAGTGGCAGCAGCTCCCGCAGCAGTCCTCAAACACTCCCCCTGGAGTCACCGAGCACAGCATTAAATACCCTCGCCGTGGTAGCCCCTGGATGTCCATTGGCCAGTTCACCAGTGTGAGAAAAATCTCATTTATTAAATTTAGAAAGATGGCAAAGGTTTGCAAAACAAAAGGAATAAAACGAAAAGGAAAAATTAATTACAACATGTGTTGGGTGTCCTAGACATGCAGGATTCCCAGGAACACACCCTCCAATTCGAAAGTCCCGCTTTTTAAACATTCTTAAGGTTCAACCCTGTTTACGTCATAGAAGAGGCGTTCCCCTCTCCCTGGTTGGCCGTGTCGTGCTGGGAGGTGGAGTGTCCAGCAGCATGGCAGCTTCCAGGACCAGCCATGTGGTATAAGGTGTTTCCTTACCAATATTCATTTTACAGTTCCCTATTCCCGTTCGCATGTTTCCCTGACACCAGTTCCAGGCTGAATCCGGCATCTTATAACTCCGCGATACGCCTTATAGGTTAGTAAAGAAAAACTCCTACGTTAGTGATTTGTTTAATTCATTTGCTTGTAATAAAACTGATTCTTTATTTCTCACAACCAGTATCCAAGCAAAGTTCGCCTGGTACTGAGATGGGTCCTGAGTATCCATTGGCTGGTTCCCCAGTCTCCAAGCAAGATCTGCCTGGCATACCTTATATGGGAGAGTAAGTCCTTGCCATGTTCTTGATTGTAACAATTTTTTATCTTTTTTGTTCGTCTACCTGCCCCGATGGCTTGCTAGGTGCCTCCTGGAGCTTTTGCAAGTAGCTCAGCTCCCGCAGCAGCCTAGCTGTGGCATCAAGGCTTTTTAGCTCCATGCTCGAGACAACTGCAAAGCAGACTCCATCTTTTAATCACTTTATTACAGCTTTCAATTAGGCTGAGTTACTAGAGGCCAGAAAAAATAAGAATTTTGTAAAATCTTTCAAATATTAAATCCTTTTCCAGAACAATTCAAATCCTGTGAGACCTCCTTGTATGTCTTCTAGTGGTCACTTGAGCAGCAATAGCCTTTTATCAAGTATTGAATGCAATGAGCTGTCCCCTATTGCCAAGATCTTCCTTCCCTACAGTACTGCAGGATCAAAGCACAAAGCTCAGAAAAGAAATATTTAGGTAGCAAACTAGTTCTTTGTCTAATTAAAATGCTTGAAGCCCACAAGTGTTAAAACCCAATTTTCTACATAATGACCTTTCTCTCCAGTAACATTCAATAATGAACACTTCTATGAATATATAACTCCCAGCTTGTCTACACAAGGGCACTCGTACACCCCTGCTTCTGTCCAAGCATCTGCACCAAGTACCACAGGGTTCAGCCAGCACATTTACTTCAAGCAACTCCTTCAAAGTGTCCCTCAACAAGTTGCTTTTGGTGAGTAAGGCAACCCATCCACCTTCTAATTCTGCTTTTTCTGCTGTGGCTTTAGCTAGATTTTCTGATAACCAGGCGGTCTTTGTCTAACAAACAGCAGGTCACCAACTGAGGAGCTGCAGACACAAAGCGAGATATGGCAGTGTTATAGGTTAGAAATCCAAAGAGTGGGAATTTTTCTTCCCCCTGCCCCCACTGTAGGAAAGATGGAGTTTGAATGGAAAGGGGGGCAATGAGTGTTACAAAGGACCTAGAGGCAAAGCCGAATTCCTAGCTAATGGCCCATCAAGGCTGGAGAGGGGGGGCGGGAAGGAGTTTCTGAGATTTTGGTAGCTGGCCCAGGCTCACAGGGGGGAGTTGCTGGCTGCCCTTACACAGGACAGGTCAGTTTTGCTGGGTGCTCTCTCTCTGGAACGGCGACAGTGTCTGTGTGCGGGCATTTCCGGAGAAAAAGCCTGGAAGCTGGGCTTTTCTGGCTTCTTGTCCTGGTGAAGCCGGATCACAGGTCTCGGCTGGCTTTGCACACTGCCTCGTGACTCCAGCCGGAGCCTACAGTGTTTTCATCGGAGAGCTCCGTGCTCACTGAGGGAGAGAGGAGTCTTGAGACACCGTCATCTGGGAACAACAGTGAGTTCTGTTGGGGGTGGACTGCTTTCCTTTCCCCCTTTCTTCCATTGGGGGAAGGGTCCCCCATTTTCTTATTCGGCTTCTCCTGTGATCCGAGACCACCCCGCAGACCCCCTTCCCGCACAGTGACCGCCAGAGCCCGACAGCGCCCCCTGCAGGTCACCACAGAGAACTGCAGGCTCTGCACCTCCAGCGACCCAACAGCACCCCCTGCAGGCCATGATCAGGACTGTGCTAAAGGACAGAGAAGTATTCATTCAGACTTTTTTGTTTGGTTTTTTTCTTTTGTCTGAAGGGGACTTTTTGAGTACAGGACTATTGCCTAGGTTTTTTTGTGTTCTGTTACTGTTCTTGCCAACATACATATATCTTTTAATAAAGGGTTGTTATTTCTTCTGTTTTTTCTACACTTCCTTGATTAAAGCCCCTTAATTTTGAATTCACAATTGCTGAGAGAGAGGAGTTTGGTTTGTCTCATAGCTCATCCTCTTTAGCAAACTTTCCAGTCTCTTCAGACTGAGACAGGCGGGTAATTACTAGACAAGCTCAAAGTCTTACTATGATACGAGCCAATTTTATCTGCATATGAGAAACTGCAGCTGGATCATTGGTTGCTTGAATAATAGAATTCAGCCCTTTGTACATTTTTTTCTACAGAAACAACAGATTTAGGAACTCAAGTCCAATATTAAAAAAAAACCAAATCAACAACCCCATCCTTAAAGCTACTCCACTGTGTATTGTCAGGCCACACATTCACAAAAACACTGTAGTCTCTTTTCCCTTCGCCTGTCACCCAGGGGTCTGGTTATCACTCTTTGATGTCAGCTTTGATACAACCAGACTGCTTTGAAAAGTGTAGTATGAGAAAGAGCTGTAAGACATCTTATCAGGGGCCTCTGCACTTGGCTTAGGAGTTGCATTTGAGCTCAGGTCCCTGCTATCAGTCCTTGCCTGAGTTGCATTATAGATATGGCTGTGCCTGGCTATATCCTTTGCTGATCCTGTGATTGCTTTCTGATTTGAATTTGCAGCTTGGGTTCATACCTGTCCCATCATTACAGCCGCTTCTGTGTAATTTTGTACTTTGTCATTCAACAAGCAGTGGAATCAGTGAATCCTGGTCTATTATGGATTCACATACACTACAATTACTCTCCTCCACTCCTTACATCCTTCACTCAGAAACAGCAGGGCTGCTCTCACTGTCTCTACAAGAGCTCACTTATATTAAAAGCCTGAACTCCCAACCCGCATTACCTCCCCATCTCCACCATACCTCTGAATCTCTTACAATGTGAACATTAGTTTTCTGAGTTTCTTACTCCACTGAAAGGAGTAAATGGAAAGTCATGACCAAAGCAGATGGACCTGTGATAGAGGCTACTTCTGGCCATTTACTGAAGAAATCCATTAATACAACACCAATGGCAAATAAGTAACAAAGTCTATAGTGTTGACTGTCAGCTTTTCAAATAAAAAGCTAGTCTGGCATCAGCCTGTACCAACTCATGCTTGTTTTGTCAAGCAAGAGAAACTTTTGGAGCAGCTTGAGCATCCAACCCTGACTACTGATGGAGAACTTAAAATCACTGTTATGACAACTCACTGATGTGCACCACGAGCAAAGTGTATTGATTTTGTCTCTAATTCCTCCAGAATGATACATTTATGAGTTATTCTCCTGTCTTGCAGAGAAAGTTCAGTCCAGCTCAAAGTATAGCAGAGATAAATTAAATTTGTTATTATTATTAGTCTATTTTGCTGTCAGTATGCCAGGTAATTTCTGCTCAACAACACAGACTAAACAAGTAGCTTTATATTATTCTTCTGAAACAGCAGCAAAAACTTACCATATTTGTTCAACTGCTTCCATAGTAGAAGGCGGTATTTAGGAAAGAAAAAAATGACCAAAACAAGCAGTCAAACATTACATTTTTATCTCCTGATTTGTTTTCTATGACACATACAAAGAAAATCACACTACTTCACACTTCTCTGATTCTTTTCAGTGTTGACTGTACAGTTACAGGCAATGGAACGTGATCCAGCAGAAGCTGAGTTTATGGCCAAAAGACAGGGTGTCACTCTTCCTATTACGCCTGTGCATGCCAGTATTTCTTCTCCAAGGGTGAAGTACTTTTCTCTTGGCTTCTGTAACTGTTCTTGAAGAGCCCATAATGGTCTTCTCAGAGTTGATGTCATGTATTTGCGTAAATGTGGCTACAAAACACTGTCTCCAGGTATTTTTTCGTCATTCAGTAAAGATAAAGTAGCATTACATTATGAACTCTGGTCACTTGTAACTATGGTTTTCACCAATTCAAGATGAAGCTGTGCTTCATTTGTTCAGGACACACTTTAGATTTCATGCTTTAAACAGTTTTATGGATGAAACATAGTTTAGACCGAAGTTTTCTTTTTGTGATATAAGAATTAAGGATGATTAAAATACTTGTAATTATCTTAGTGGTGGGGCTTGCATAATTATAGCAGCTTATTCTGCACCCTGGTTCTATCCCACTGGAGAACGCATGTTCCCCTGAAAAGACAATTCTATTTGAAGCGGCATGTGAAAAAGTGAAATTTCAATTCTGCTAAGCTGATATACTGTAGTATGTCCTGTAAATGTTCTTGTTTCACAACTCATCAGCTAACACTGGATTTCAGGTGTTTATCAAAAACACTAATCATTAGTTCATTCAAAAGCATTAGATTCAGTTTCAAATATATGGCATATGTTTGAGACACAAACATAATCCACTGAGTATCATTTGAGGGCTGTGAGTGCTCTGTTAATTTGAAAAAAACACTATAAATCAAGATTTAAAAACATCTTTGCACCCTGAACACTTGCATTACTCCTGTGTATAGACAGAGTTGGCTTGCAATCATTACAACTCTATTTAGCCTTTCTAGATCTAACCAAAGAAAACATTTTCTTTCTTCCTTGTCAAAACGGTGGAAGCATCCACTCAGGAGATATGATTTATTTGATAGAAATGTTCAGAGCAGATATTTAAGTTCTCGCAATGAGAATTCCTACAGAGATTGACAGCCGATTGAGTTTATTGCCTGGTTATCACACAAAGTCAAATTCTAACAATGACTAATGCTTTGCACAGCTGTAACTGCTCTCTGAACTACCTCATGTAATCGATTAAACTTGAATCAATGTTATGGGAGTGTTTTACAATGTGGAAGCATTTTTGCTTGTTCAATGCAGCCAACAAACTTACCCCCTGTAGGACTATACACATCAGGAACTCCAGCAGTATGAGTCAAAAATCATATTTGCATGCAGCCAGGCAAGCACAGGATTTGTTTCCTCAGGTGGTTTATGAGATACAGTCTTGATTAAGTGACCATCTTCTAAAGCATTGATTTGAACAGTACAGAGACTCCAGTGCACATAGCCAACATTAAATGTATAAGCTTACAGCCACCTTCTGAATGCAGCAGAAACAATAACAGCATCGCTCACTCCCAGCATGCTGTACTCGGGATTTCCAGCTACATCAAAACACTACTCCTGCTGTTCATGCAGTCTTTATTAAGTGTCCAAGCAGCTCGGAGTGTGCAAGCGAGCCCTTCTCCAGGCCACACAGTGCAGGCTGCATGGGCTTCCACAGCCTCGCCACACTGGGAGTTTGACGACCTCTGGCTGTTTTCAGTGTCCACAGTCAAGGTCTTTTTTTCCTTTCTCAGGCTATCTGAAGGGCACCCTCTTCTGTCCAGCACCCAAACTGCAGCACCACAGTAATTTTCACAGATGTTTCTTGATTCTGTAAATGAAAATTGCAGTACTGAAGTTTTTCTGTGAGATTAGTAATTCCACGATCCAGCCTGCTCCATGATAGATAGAAGACTGTTCTGCATATGTTAATGAAGACAACAGGTGTAAAGGAAAATTAAAATATTACATGGAAAGCAGGAAAATTTACAATGGGTAGGATTGATAGAACTGTTTTTCCAGTAGAAATGCAGGTACCTCAGTTATAAGGAGTACGATGAATGTTATTCACTCATAATTCTCTGAAGAGCTATCCTTGCCGAGTAAATGTAAGAAGCTTACTGTTTTTTTCTGGGTGGATTGTCTCAAATTCCAAGCTTTCATTACAACAATCCAGGACTAGGAATTGTTGCCATGTCTGCTTCAGAAAGAGGTTGTTTCACTTGGTTTTGTAAAAGTTTTAGGGAGGCAGTGTCTGTCCCAGTTCATATCCATCCCCACAGCTATGTATTTATTTAATTGAAACAAACAAAACCTTCTCCCTCCTCTGTTCAACATCTTTCTTTTACAGCGATGCAGGGGAAAGAAAAAAATTCCCCCGTTTCTTTTTAGAACAAAGAAACCTATGACACATGGTCATAGCAAAATACTTTACAGGCTTTATAAATTCAAGATTTCATAACATATTTGAAGGTAATAAGAGACACACTGCCTCTATCAATAAGAGATGCACTGCCATACAAATGCATAACTAAGCACTGATCTCACTGAATTTTTACCACACTTCATTGTCATATCCTGTGTAATTTTAGACCAGAAGAATATTTACTTGGATGGGATATAAAACAGGATGTATCTCTTTTGATCCTGCAATTTTTCATTTTATTACAGCCACCTAATCATGCAGTTAGATACAGATTTAGCTGGAGGATAAAAGAAAAGATCCCTGTGTTTTCCACAACTATGGGAATTGAAGCATTTACATTAAATCTATTTTCTTTTGCACAATTTGCCTTCAGAGAAGAAGCTAAAAAAAAGACTTCAAAATAAAATCAGAATTTTAGAATCAGTAATTCTATCCTTACGTTTACAGAGAAAATTTCTACAATGTGGAAACATTCTTTAAAAATATTAAAGACAGCAATTGGTAAAAATGTGTACTGTAGCTAAAGAACTAGCAAATATAAGTCTCCTTGCTATCAGAGCTTGTATACACCAGATTGCCCCCCTAACCCTGGTAAATACAGTTGAGGAGCTTGAATGAATTTGCCGCACTAAACTGCATGTATGAGTGACACCTGTGGGATGCTGGAGAAGATGAATGTTCCTTCCCGTATGAATTTGCTCCTGCATACATGGGGTACTGAACCCAGAGACACACCAGGGTATAGACTAGGAAAATTTGAATGCCCTTAATGAGAAGAATAATAAAATGGAATGAAGTGTGGTAGTGTAAATGCTCTGTCGTGCTGCTGGGGAGCAACAAGAAGAGTCTTCACAATGAGCTGAGAGCTGGTAATACAAGATAAGAGACAGTCACAGAAAACTGTGAGAAAACTGTCAGCCACTGTGGTCCACCATGAGCCACTCAAACTATGAGGCGAAAAGGACAATAGCTGTGAAAAAGGCAAGTATCACAAAGAAGGCAAAAGAGAGGTGTTTCTGGTAAAGATACCTGAATATTGAATCATGCTGAATTCTCATCTCAAATGCTGTGTATCGTCTGTGTACTCTTCAGGAGAGATGAATTCACATTGGACTACAGCTACTCGGATAAGCACACAGAACCCCTCTCTGACATGTGTAGTATGATTTAGTCTGCAAAAATAAAGGTTGACAGGAAAAATGACCACACAGAAAACAGATGGTAAGTGACATTTTGGAGAAAGAGATACAACCTAAAGGACGGGGAGTTTTTATATGAAATGTAATATAGTATAAATGGATTGAGAACATATTTAACCTAGGAATCAGAAAAATATTTTTAATCTTCAGAGAGTTTAGAGGCTCTGGAACAGCTTTTCAGTGGGAGTAATGGTAACAAAAAACTTAATTTCAAGATGAAGATTAATAAATTTGTAAATGGTGGGATAATATATGTGGTGTGACCTGCATTAGGGATAGAGTAGCAAAATTGTCCCAGGAAGCCCTTACTAGGCCTACATTCATATCAACAGCCTCATAGAAAAAAGAACTCTGACTGGTACAAGAGCACCATAAAAAGATCTGAAACATAACTTTGGAAATCCAGATACCATCACAACGTATTAATTATTACACTGTTTCTTATTCTAGTGGAAGTCTCTGGGTAAGTCAGGCTTATGTCACAGTGATGTATTTTCTTCCAAACTGAAAGACTGAGTTACCTCCGAGCTATTTAAGTTCCTATTTTCTTAACACTCCTCTTGTCTTGCTTTTTTTTTTAGTTTTCATTTACTTAGTTTCTGTATATGCCATCTTCAGTTTAAAGTTTTCTTGTTAAAGGACAGGGCTTCTGTGTAATCTTATCTCTTTAGGGTTTTTTCTGACTTCAGAAATTTTCAGCTGAATTCTTCATAACTTTTCATATTTGTCATTGATAGTGTGGCTTAGTGGAGTCATATAGTCTCTTCTGTGTAAAATTAGGGTTTACAACTATATTCATGCAGAATTGTAAAACACAAATTCAAAGGTTTTGTCTTTACTGCCACTGCTCTAATTGCTCCAAGGATAACTTTACAATGTCTGCAATCCCAGGAGGCAAAAGTACAGAAAGAAAAGCCACAGCAGCTTTGTTTTTCAAAACCTGTCATGTACTGTAAGCAGTGATGACTTCAGATACAGAATATCAAAAGACACACACAGTGTTTCCCTTCATTAAACAAGCATTTGATTTTAATACATGTGTTGGCTGCCAACTACAAACATACTGTTTTCTAGATCAAAGAGTCTCTGTGAGGTACAAAATCATTGACAGTGGTTGTCATCACAGTACTGGATATGCATATTCTCTCAGGATACTTTAAACAGGTGCAGCCAAGTGTATAACCAGACTATCTTGGTGAGAAAAATTAACCTGGCTGAGCTCCATGCTGCTGCCACTGAGATATTTGCAGTACCTGTGCATATACACGTATAAGTAGGCGATTTATGCATCCACTGCACTGTAGTGTGCAGCATAAATATATCTGCAGATTTGGAAGAAGCAAAGGAAGTAAATGGTGATGCTGAAAATGACTCATTGGATTTCAGGCAAGCAGCCGGGATGCTGACTTTGCTCAACAGCTGAAAAACAGAATGGAGGTTATCCACCCTGCACCCTACCTGCACGGGGAGAGGCAGTGAGAGATGGGGCTGAGGAAGACAACATAAGTAGGAAAATCAGTGGGATTTTAAGGTGAGACAAAACTGCTGAGGTCTCACTGTTATTCAGCAGTTATCAAATGTCTTTGAAACAAGGCTAGAAGTGCCCCATGTAAAGGATGACAACCATTCTGATAATATGAGCTGGCTTGTCAGCTTGAGTTGGCAGAAGTTTCTACAATAAACTGCTTTGCTGATGACCTCTGTAGATGTCAGCAATTACTTTTTTTTTTATTTAATATGCACTGATAAAACCACAGGCAATGGAACATTAAAAAAAAGTAAAATGTCTTCAGTACAAAAAAAAAGTATTTTACAATGTTTAAAATGCCAGGATTAGGGCTGTCCGTGATGTCTTAACTTCCACTTTTTGGTTGTGCATATTTATATTAATACAGTCTCTAATGAAGTGATCCTACAACACACACACACCCTCCCCCATGCTTAGTGCACAGGGTAAGTGTGATGATGGAGCCTGTTTTCTGTAGCATCCCTTCCCACTTGCTGCAGACATGGAAACTGCATGGTTAGTTGGTCTGAAGACCACAAGAAGAGAAAGGATAATCCCATGATGTGAAATCACATACTGCTGCCCTAGGAACTGTTTCAAAAGGTGTTCCCAGTTGCCTTTTCACTGCTAACCTGTGCATCAGTCAGCATTCACACCAGCCATACCACGCATGGCTGGGGGCCCTGGCTCATTTAGGAATACCTGGTTGTTCTTTGACACTTTGCATCTGGAAGGTTTCAAGTTGCAAGCCTGGGGTGAAACAGCTGAGGTTTCTGAAAGGTGTTAAGATTGTGTTCATAGCTAGGTAACAAACTGACCCTCAAAAGCAAGCTGACTGACAGACTGACATACACTCAGCAATAACAGAGGGCTGTATTAAATATAAAAATATCCATTAAATATCAAACCCTTAGGAGGAAATTCAGTATCAAATGCTTCCTCACAAATAAGGACTATCCATTGTTCTCCTGACTACTGCATGACCTTCTTGAAGTAACAGTGGGACTCTGCAATTAAAAATTGTATCACAGTTCACACATAAGATGGCTAAAGGCAATTGCTCTAACGTGAGCAAAGCTTTGTGTAACTTTTTGTGCTTAACTTTGCAATATTAGCAATGTTTTTTGAGCAATATTTGCAAGCTTTATAGCTTAATATGAAAGGTACTAAAGAATTACAAAATAGCATTATAAGATTAGGCTGAAGTACAGAATTGCAATTCAATTCCTTTCAGGACATACCCATTGGGATCAGAAAATGATGATAGAGTTTAAGGTTATCTGGTTATGCCAAGAGTTATAGTTCTATGAATTACATTTCCTTGAGCAAAGCAGAGATCAGTCTCTGATTGCCGAAGCAAAAGAGAGCAACAGGTCAGCTGGGATATAGTGAACAACTGTCTATTTATGGTATGATTAACATTATGAATTTTCAGTACTACAGGAGATTAACAAGAATTGTTTACATTTTCAGGTGTGGTGCATTTTGGCTATATTGGCTGATATTACTGTACACTGTAACCTGGCTGCCTACAGATATATTTTCATACTGTATTTTAAAATTTTTATACTTTGACAGCCACAGCTGAATCAATGCTGAGATTTTGACCTCTTTTGGCAAAAGACCATAGTTTTACTATGTATTTGTACTACAAAACACTGCTGCTTTCCTGATACTACAGCAATATAAGTAAACTAATAGATAGCACCAGAAAAAGCAAAATGCAGTAAATCACTTTTACTCTTAATCATTTACTAAAGCTTAATGAACTTAATCAGTGAGATTTTCTAAGGATTACAGAAATAGGGGTTTTTTTCCCAAGGAAATTAAGAAAAATTACCAAATATTGGGACTAGTAATTTTCAGTGGAATTATATTGATATAAACAAGCTGATTAGCAGGCCAATAGATAATAATTTATCCTTGGTTTATTAACATTAATTCTTATAGTATTGCAAATAGAAATAAAAGTGGAGAGAGAAAGAGCAAGCAATTTGCCCCAGCAATCAAACAAATACTATATCAGAAGTATGGAAGCTCAGCTGCTGCAAAGAATATACAAAATGTAAACATTAATATATATGAACATTCTGCTCTATTTAGGAGTATATTATCTATATTCATTCAGAACATCAGAAGCATTTTTCATCTCAGTTTGAGTCCTCACAGTAAATCATTACTGTATTAAGAATTAAATTTCTGTTTTAATTTATGTCAAAGAAATTAGAGAGGACTTACCCCTAGAGGTTGTATTAACAGCTGTTCAGATAATACTTATATACATATATTATATATATATATATGCTTAAAACTTTGGTCTGTGAAGCCTTTTTTTTTTTTTGCTTTGAAACCAATTTTCAAGCAAACCATGTGTGAGTTGGTGTCAACAGTGAAGAGAAGTAGTTTGGTTTTGAATACATAAGCCAACGAAGAAATATGTATCATTCTTTCAATTCAAGTGAATTACTAACATCCACAAATGTAAGGAAGTCAGCTGTGGGCAGTTATTTAATAAATTGAAAAAACCCAAATAACCACATATTCCAAATACATAATTATTTTAAACTCCTCTTTCTTTCTAGGTGGAGAGGTTTGATTTATAGTGTGGTTAACTACATCTGCACAAAAAATAGGTCTGCACAAAAGCCAAGGAATACAACCGTCATGCTTACCAGTAGTTTAGGATTTGAATTATGCATAGCAATTGCAGCAGTACAAACCTCTAAGGTATGGAGCAAAAGATATCTATTTTTGTGATTTAACCCCAGCCAGCAACTGGGGTTGCCAGTACCTTGCAGATGCTTGCTCACTTCCTACCTCCCTCTCCTGGTGGGATGGGGTGGAGAATCAGAAAAAAAGGACAAAACTTGTGGGTTGAGATAACAGATGATGATGATGATGATGAAAAGGGAGTGGAAAAAAAGAGAGAGAAGAATAAAAAGACAGACAAATGATGCACAATTCAATTGCTCACAACCTGTTGATCAATGCCTAGCCTTCCCTGTGCAGCTATCAGCCCGTAAGGGCCAACTTCCCCCAGTTTATATATTGGGCATAATGTTCTATGGCATGGAATGTCCCTTTGGCCAGTTTTGGTCAGCTGTCCCAGCTCTGCTCCCTCCCAGCTTGTGCACCTCCACACAGGCAGAGCATGAGACACTGAAAAGTCCCTTGACTTAGGGTAAGTACTACTTAGCAACAACTAAAACATCAGTGTGTTATCAACATTATTCTCATACTAAATCCAAAACACAGGACTGGATCAACTACTAAGAAAGAAAATTAACTCTATCACAGCTCAAACCAGGACGCTCTTCAGGCCAATCCTCACACTGCTCACCTGCATTGCAATAGGCAACTAATATAGGAATGCTGACATCTGCTGTACTCACATGTTCCTATGATCTCTAAATATGCCTTCAGAAAAAAACCAGGGTCTCTGAGGTACCTGAGAAGACCAAGAAGGACTTGTGACTGGCATGAGTGAGAATGATAAAAGACTAATTTGTAGTTCATGTTCTAAACGCTCCACTTGATCTAGCTTCTGATGTTATTCATTAGACTTAACAGAACTTCTACATTTGCAGTTTGCTTTTCAGGTGTGTAAATTCTGCTTGGAACAAAGTTTGTAACATTAAAGCTCTACTAAGTAATCCCTTAAGGATAACTTTAAAAAGAAGCATCTGTAAAGAAACAGAAAGGAGACATTTACTTTGAGTTAAAAATACAAACTAGCTGTGTAGCCTGGTGAGAACTTTGGGTGGTGGAAGAGGGAAAATAAAATCTCAAGGAAAACTAAATTTATGGATTGGGGCTCTATTCAGAAAAACACGGTATAACAGTTTTAACCCTTAGAGAATTGCCTATCTTTGAATTTCTAAGTAGGAAACCTTACAATGATATAGAAAGACCTGCAATAGCAGGAAGATAAAGTAGATGAGACACCTCCCTAACCAAAAACTGATACTGGTTAAATTGTTAAAAATTAATAATAATTTTAAAAAAATCACTGAGAATCCTAAGGTACATATTAAATGAACCATTACAAGAAGGCAGGTAGTCTAATGGAATGAAGAGTCTGTTTTATAGTCAACACTACATATGACAAAACAAATCTATAACCAACCTTATTCCATGGTACAACAACTGCAAAGGTGGATATATACTCTTATGTTTAGGAAACTTATTATCAAAGTAAATAAAAACCTTCTTTAAAGGAGTTTGGCAGAGTAAATAAAGAGAAATAGCTAAGTATTTAATCTTCTTGAAGATAGTACAGCATGAAGACTTATGGAAAGAACACAATTAGCTCTTTTATTTAAATTTAAATATAAAAGGTATTATATTTGGAAAGGGATGGTGTAAATTTCAGAGTACAGCCAGACGAAAAAGACAAGTGATTAAATTGGATGTTATGTAAAAGAAGCAATGGTCATCTAGGAGATGAAAACACTCCTAAACATCTCTCAACAAAATTGCTGATGGGATGAATATTCTTACAAGGTAATAATTTCACTCAGTATTCTTTCTTCACTGAGGTACAAAAACTAACCTTTTATTTTAATTATATACTTCTTGCTACTTTACATTGTTTGGCTCTGTAATGTCGTATTCTTTCAACCAGTATTTAGATGAAGTTTACTTCTATTTTCAAGGTATTCATATAATCACAGACTCACAGAATGGTTGAGGTTGGAAAGGATTGCTGGATGTCATCTGGTCCATCCCCCCTTCTCAAGTGGGGCCAACTAGTGCAAGTTGCCCTGGACTATGTCCAGATGGCTTTTGAATATCTATTTTCAAGGATGAAGACTCCACAATGTCCCTGGGCAACCTATTCCAGTGCTCAGTCACCCACACAGTAAAGAAGTGGTTCTTGATGTTCAGAGCCTCCTGTGTTTCAGATGGTGCCTATTGCCTCTCGTCCTATCAGTGGCCACCACTGAAAAGAGCCTGGCTCTGTCTTCTCTGCACCCTGCCTTAAGTATACATTGGTAAGATCCCCCTGAGCCTTCTCCAGGCTGAACAGTCCCAGCTCTCTCAGCCTTTCTTCACAGGAGAGATGTTCCAGTCCCTTCATCACCTTTGTGGCCCTTTGTAGGATTCCCTCTACCGTTATACTGGAGAGCCCAGCACTGCACTCCAGGTGAGGCCTCACCAGTGCTGAGCAGAAGGCAAGAATCCCCTCCTTCAACCTCTTGGCAGCGCGTCTCCTGATGCAGCCCAGGATGCTGTTGGCTGCCTTTGCCTCAAGGGCACACCGATGGCTCATGGACAACTTGGTGTCCACCGGGTCCTTTTCTGTCAAGCTGTGTTCCAGCTGAGTGACCCCCAGCATTTATTGGGTGTGCCTGGTGTTGTTCCTCTCCAGGTACAGGACTTTGCAGTTACCCTTGTTGAACTTCATGAGGCTTCTGTCAGCTCATTTCTTCAGCTGTATAAATCATCATATTAGAATTCCTTGATAACTGTAATCTACCAGATGCTGTTGAACAGCTGAGTGCATATCTAATCTCACGAGTTTACTTCACCTTCTAACACATTTGAAAGAATAAAGAATGGTTATAGAAAATGTAACAAATTACATCACCACAAAAAATGCTTAGCATAATTGTTATTCAAATCCATACAAACTAGAATTAATCCTCAAGAAGTAGCTATAAATCATTGTTTCACAAGAGGTGAAAGTGAGGGCATAGATAACATGTCCAAGGCAAAAAGACAATCATACTG
Organism: Neopelma chrysocephalum; assembly: GCF_003984885.1. Taxonomy (NCBI): domain Eukaryota; kingdom Metazoa; phylum Chordata; class Aves; order Passeriformes; family Pipridae; genus Neopelma; species Neopelma chrysocephalum. The sequence goes on along the minus strand of NW_020897695.1, from coordinate 3,395,185 downwards.
AAGGTATAAACACAGAATCTGCTAAATTTCAGCCCTACATCTATTTAGCAAGACCAAATTATTCCTTCATGCTGATAACTGTAATTACATTTATGCATAGCTAGTATTTACTATAAATGTCATAATAAAAATACAAGACAAAACAAAACTGAGAAGTAAGTGTTACATTTTGATAAACATTTCAGACCAAATCCTGGTCTCAGTGAAGTCAGTATTAAAACCTACACAGATTTCAACTAAATCAGGACTTCACGTTTCATGCAGTTGTGAGCCAGGGCAAACTGGCTCTCATACTCATGCAATTTTGGTGAAAATCGTAAAGTTATAAAAGTACAATATGCAAAGTACATTTGGCAAACAAACGATAAAACTTTCAAAGATTATTTCACAGAAATGTAGGACCAAATGAGACCTTAAGAAACCACCCCGACTGAACCTCTCATTTCTGTTCACTTCTTCTGCACCTCCTAGAGTTTGTCTACATCTTTTTAGAATTGTGGAAAAAGCAGATAGAGAGTTCCAGCTGAGGTGTCACCAGTGTTGAGCATACCAGAATAATTTATTTCATTACCTTGTTTCATTACATTCATAGCTTTCCTGCAAATATTTCCCAAAACTACATTATTTCACTCTTTTGCGATACTACTGTATCACTGCCTTATATTTATCTTACTATCCAGCATAAGCTCTGGATTCCTTCTGCTGTATAACTGACAGGTGGTCATTCCTTGTTTTGTTCCTGTGTATCTGATTTCTGACTTCTTAAGTCTTGATTTTCCAAATCTAATAGGAGAATTCATCCTGCTGATTGTGGACAATGATTCCAATTTGTTAAGATAGTTCTGCCCTTCACAGTACCTGCCCTCTCTTCCAGCTTGCTCTTACTCATAAATTTTGTAAGCACATTCTTCTTTCCACTATTCAAGTGCTTAATTATCATACAAAATAGGAATGACCTTAGGACAGTCTCTGCTCGAACCTAACTTAAAATTCACTCTCAGTTTGAAGAAAAACATGGGTAACTCAATTTTGAGAGTCATTTTTCACTCTGTCTCTATATTCTACTGTTTGCTAGCAGTATAGAACCATGTCAAACTCATTTCTAACAGCAAGATATATCACCCACAACCCATTTGGACATGAAGTCAATTATTTCCTTACAGTGTAGCTGTTGATGCCTCTTTTACTCTCTTCTCTTAATAAAAGAGTATCCTGGAGGTTCACAGGATGAGAACAGGAAGGCAGTGCTGTCAGAGAGTCAGAGAAGATCTCTGACTCTTCTTACTCATCACTTAGGCCTTCAGCACCGCTTTTCTCCTCCAGACATTAGTAAAGCTACGAGAGACACAGAGAGCTGCTACATAACCCTACCACTTCTGCCTTTTCCCCCATCCTGTTACCCAGATCTGCAGCACCTTATAGCTAGAGAAGAGCAAAGGCATTGCAGATGGGGGACATTGCAAAAAACTGCCTATAATGGTTGGGAACTGGTCTAGGAAAATTTGATTATATTCTCCAATTCTGAACATCTCCCACTCTAAATTTTCTTTAACCTGTTCTGCCTCTCTTCAAGCTAAATTTTAAAAAGGACGTGAAAAAGAAAACAACTAGATCAGTTTTTAAAATTTGTTTTAAAAATCCATATGTTCATATTAAAATGACATCGCTGAGCCCCTAAAATGCAATACAAATTATTTAACAATAAATTAATAATGTATTGCAGGAAGATATTAATAGTTCAGTGTCAACCTCAATAGCAATAGAAATAAAATTAATCAATTATGCCTATTACCTATTTTTCTCCCTTTCAGATGAACACAGAGAAAGGAACAGTAGCAGAGATGAGGAAAAGCAATAACCTACCACATCAAGGTTCGAACAGTCACTTGTTTGTCAAGATATTAAAAGTTCAGTTTTAACTCCTCCTTTTCTTCCTTGCTGCTAAAAAATACGGTTGATTTTAAGCATATACAAAAGTTTGCTATTTGAAGGCATTCCAGAAAAAAGTTTCATTTTTTTAAGGATTGGAGCAGTTTTTTTCAGGATTGAAGCAGGTAAGAAGCTGTGAGGCATCATAAACTAGCAGAGCTAAAATGGGTGAGATCTGCATAACAACAGCTTATATCAATGCTGACATCAGCTAGTGCTCTCAGAGCTATGAGTGTTAAAAATAATTTGGGCCTACTGATACAATTGAAACAATACTTTTTAAACAAAGATTTTGATGTTTGAATCTATTTTAAAGGTGATGTGCAAACAACACAATAGTAGAATTTTCTAAAAAAACCCACAGTACACAATTATAAAACACATCTTTTAGGTGAATTGAATTCTATTTTTAAAAGCACACTTACCCTCTTAAAAAGTAACACAAAAGAACAGAGAAAATCTTTTCCTTCAGGGATTTCTTACAGATTGTTTTACTCAGGGCCAAGTGAAAACCATTCTGTGCACTCCTGGCCCCTATGAAAAAAGTACATTGTGTAATTCCTAGGCTCCAAAGGATTTCTCAAAGATACAAGACAAAGCACGTGTCTCACCCATATTTTCCTTCTGGTGTACAGAAGGAAATATTCAAAACCCTAAATCCACCAATGCTGTTGTATGTGTTGGTATGAGCTTGCTATATGGGTTAAAATCCCTTCTGAATTTCCTTCAGTAAATGAGTTGAAGTTTACACTTACATATATGCATGTATATGGTATGAGTTTGTGTGAGATTTTCTTTTTTAGAGCAAACTATAACAGATGTTCGCTTTGTTTGCCTTTATAGTGCTGGGGAAAAACATGAAAGTTGTTCCAATATATGGTCATAATATTTTCTCTTTCTTTTGGCAGACTGTCTTAGTTTAACAAGACTACAACTTATAAATTAAGTTGTAGCCAGCACAGCAGGTGATGGCTTCACAGCCAGCGATGAAGGAGTCCCGAAGGCAGAATACCTCACTCTGAGATGAGTCGGTGTCTCTCTCTCAGTCGTTCTTCGAGAGGTGTCCCGTGGGGAAAAAAAACCCTTCCTCTCCAGAAAAGAAAGGGAGGCGGCCGACCCCTCCCCCCCCCAATCCGCCGACAAAACCGAAAACCTCCGAACAAAGGACTCCTCAGCCGTGCCCCGCGGCAACCGCCCTTCCATGGAACATCCCCGTTCCCCCGCTCCCGCGCTGCCTAGCGGGTACGACTTCGCTCCGTCCCCCTCCCTCCCCATCCCCGACTCCCCCCATCCCGGAAGAAACAGATGGGGGTGCGGAGGGGGGGAGAGAAGGGGAAACAGGACCCTAGGGAAAAAATTCCAACATCTCTTTTCAAACCTATGACACAGACATCAGATGGCTTTAACTTCATTCAAGCTCAAATGAGCAGTGCTGTAGTAGCAGTGAAGGTCTGAACTCATCGCCTGTCTAAAGTGATGTAAATGTAGGTTTCCAGGACAGAAGTTGTTCCATTTTGTGTTACTGATCTCTCCAGCTACCCTTTTGCTCTTAGTCCCAGCAAAGGATCCCCTACCATTCTGCTGTATTTAGTAACTAGGACAAGAAATGCCCTTCTGGGTCCAGCCAAAAGTTCATGTTATCCGCAAACTCAGTCTGTGACAATTGTAGTAGCAGGTGCTACAGAGTGAGAAAAATCTCTGTTCAGGATGAATGTTGACACAAGTTTTAACAACAGAGGACAGGATCTAGGACAATGCCTGATACGCGTTGCTTTTGAAAATTACGAATTTATGATACGTTTTAGAAAAGAAAACTATTTGAATGTTCTCTCAAACAGACATAGTCTATCAACTCTTAAAAGGGACAAGGAGAAGATATCTCTCCTGTTTGGTCCCCTGCTTTACATTATCTTTTTGCTTTCTGGCAACATGTCCCTATTTCTGTGACCTTTCCTGTTGAAAATACTTGGACACACATTAATTACTATAACTTCATTCAGCTCCTCTAATTTGAAAGATGCAATTCCAGATGTTGCCCATTGTTCACTTCTTGAGCACAATCTCTTGGTTTCCATTACCTCGGTGGGCATCCTGTTAGTTTTCATAATTTGATCTTTTTTTATTCATTGCACTCACTAATGCAATGCTCTCTTTCCCTTCAGGATGAATACAGAATATATGTGTGGATTTAACATTCATGAACTTGGCTTGCTGTTAAGACCTAGAAATTGAGATATGTATTGAGATATTACAAGAAATGTTGTATAGCATAATCGTTATTTTACAGAGATTGTATTTCCAAGCTAGTCTTTAAAACTGATGTATGCAAATGTCTACTATAATAACTGGGGGAAAAAACAAACAAGGAAATAAAATTAATGATTACAGCATCTCACTGGCATGGTAAATGTCACATGTTTACTCTTCAACTCCTCCTCTAAATACTTTTTTTCTGCGTCACTTTTTCTTTCTATGCTGCTACCTAAGATTGCATATACCTAATCCTTAAGTCAACTTGAAAATTTCAAGAATGGCTACAGTTTATTACACCATTATGAAATCACAAAGCACTGTTTATGTTTTTATTAATATTTTTGATACTTTCCTTGTGTTCCTGACAGCCATACAGTCACATTCACTATATCAGTGACAAACTCTCTGCCCCACCCCAAAACTGAATCAGAGAGCAGACCTTAGAACTTCTTTACTATTTCCCAATCCCCACCATAATATAATCAAAGATTATTTGCTACTTCAGTCATCCACACAGACTGCCAGTTCTCACTCATGTTACTCCAGATTTGCTAAAGATTGTTTTTTAGATCTTTTGCTGCCAGCACTTAAACCACAGGGCTGCTCAGAGACATTCTGTATTAGTGGAATTTGAGTTGGTGGACAGCCTTCAAGTTCTTTGTTATGGGCAAATAAAATTAAATTTTGGCATTAACAGCTGTGACATCATTGGCACAGTCACAGAGATAAGAGATTAATTGTTCAGTTTCTGCAAGATCTTTCAACAATCGAAACAGATCGATGGGATGCTGGTTTAAAGGTAAACCAGCAGGAGAAATGAACCCAACTCAAAAGAGATTGTAAGTCAGAGTTATTGTCATTGCAAAACTTCTCTTGATGATTTTTGAGCAATCTTGGGAATCCAGGGAGGTCCCAGCTGACTGGAAGCTGGCAAACGTCCCAATTTTCAAGAAGGGTAAGAAGGATGACCCTGGAAATTACAGGCCTCTCAGTCTCACTTCAGTGCCTGATAAAGTTATGGAGAAGATTATTCTGGGAGGTATTGAAAAACACCTGAAAGACAACACAGTCGTTAGTCACAGCCAGCACAGCTTCACGAGAGGAAAGTCCTGCTTATCAAACCTGATTTCCTTTTATGACAAGGTAACCCACCTAGTTGATCAGGGAAAGCCAGTTGATGTAATCTTTTTGGATTTCAGTAAAGCTTTCGATATTCTCTCTCACAATGTGAAGAAAGGTTATGTGCAGGTAGCCCCAGACAAGCAGTGAAGGATTTAGGAAAATTTATTTTCAAAAGCTGAGAACACTAACATTACGGCACTGGCTGCACCAGGCATTTTAAGATGCGCCCCGTTTTCTTCTTAAGGCTTTTATTGTCTGCCTGGCCCCCCTGCTGCGGGGGCCTTCAAACATGTCTGCAAGAACTTATCCTCTCTTGTACCAGGGAGTCAGCTCCTCTGAAATGCAGAAGAAAACATCTAAGACTATCCCTTGGAAAAATGCCTCTTTCCCAGGTGGGAAAGTTTTCTTGAGTGACATAAACTCTTGCCTCCTTGAATTAAATCTTACAGAAAGATTCTTCTACACTTACACACAGTATCCTTCTGGACAAAATGTCCAGCACACAGTTGGATAAACATATCATGCAGTGGGTGAGCAATTGGCTCACAGGTCAAGCACAGAGGGTAATAGTGAATGGGGTAACATCAGAGTGGTGACCTGTCTCTAGTGGGGTTCCACAGGGCTCCATCCTAGGCCCTGTGCTCTTCAACATCTTCATAAATGACTTGGATGCAGTACTGGAAGGGATACTGAGCAAGTTTGCAGACAACACAAAGCTAGGAGGAGCTGTTGACTCCCTGGAAGGCAGGGAGGCCCTGCAGAGAGACTTCAACAAATTAGAGGACTGGGAAATCACCAACCATATGAAGTTCAACAAGGGAAAGTGCTGGATTCTGCACCTGGGATGGGGTAACCCCAGATGTACAGATAAACTGAGGAACGAGATGCTGGAAAGCAGTGCCACAGAAAGGGACCCGGGGGTCCTGGTCAATGGCAAGTTGACTATGAGTCAGCAGTGCCCTGACAGCCAGGAAGGCCAACTACGTCCTGGGAGGCATCAGGTAAAGCATCGCCAGCCAGCTGGGGGAGGTGATTGTCCCACTCTGCTCTGCACTGGGGCGGCCTCACCTTGAATATTGTGTGTGCAGAAAGGGTTAACACTTTACAGGAAGAATGTCGCTACAGGAAGAATGTCGCAAGGAAGGATGGGAAATGTAGTCTCCGCAGCAAGCCCCCAAAGGAAGTACTCGACGGAGCATGCCCACTGGAAGGGTTCGAGAAGAAGCGCTAGGGAGGTGGCACGTGCTCTATGGTTACGTAACCTCTGATGTCATTGGGGGTATATAAACGCATTTGTCCATTAATAAATGATTTGCCAGTTTGCACCACAATGTGGTGGGTCCATGCCATAACTGCTACAATTGTGTGCAGTTTTGGACACAAGAAAGATATTCAGCTCTTAGAGAGCGTCCACAGGAGGGCAACAAAGATGGTGAAGGGCCTTGAGGGGAAGCCGTATGAGGAGCAGCTGAGGGCACTTGGTCTGTTCAGCCTGGAGGAGACTGAGGGGAGACCTCATCACAGTGTACAATTCCTCGTGAGGGGAAGAAGAGGGGTAGATCTCTTCTCTGTGGTAAGCAGTGACAGGACCAGAGGGAATGGCCTGAAGCTGTGTCAGAGGAGGTTTAGGTTGGATATTAGAAAGAGGTTCTTCACTCAGAGGGCAGTTGGGCACTGGAACAGGCTCCCCAGGGAAGTGGTCACAGCACCAAGCCTGACAGAGTTCAAGAAGCATTTGGACAATACTCTCAGGCACATGGTGTGACTCTTGGGGCTGTCCTGTGCAGTGCCAGGAGTTGGACTTGATGATCTTTGTGGGTCCCTTCCAACTTGGTATATTCTCTGATCCTGTGATTCTGTGATTTCTTAGTTACTTGTCTAACTTTGGAAGCCCACAAATATTTCAGTCAACTACTGTGCATCGTGGCAGTAAATGATTTGTTGAAGCTTTCAGAAATATAAGGGACAACTGCATTTGTGTCTTTTGCAAGCGGTCTTGCAATAGGATGATTACAGAGCTCGTAAGTCATGAAGTCACTAAAACACCAAGTCATTAATTTTGTGGAGAGTAGCAGCATTTGCAGATATACATATACTTCTACCCTGGAAAAATGTGATGGTGATCTATAGGAACAAAGGTCAAGAAGGTTCTTTTTAAGAAAGCTGAGAGAAGTGCAGGAAATATGCTTTGATGTTGCCCACCTGACAGTCTGAATGACTGAAATGTTGTAACTATTTCTTCTGAAAATAAATGATAAAGCAGCTCTGACTTGGACTATTACAACAGTCTGAGAGAGACTTTAAAGAATCTGTGCACACAGCATTACATTTTAATCTCTTGGAGAGCTGAGCAGAAGTGAAATATAGGAAAATAAAATTAAATCATGCAATGATTTGTCAGTATGTTCAGGATTACAAATTTGTGTCTATAAATTTTGAAAGGTTTGCAAATATACCATTTTAAATACTGTAGCATTAAGAATATGCTACTTCATAGTTGGAAAATTTGATTTGTATTTGATTAATACTATTTTCTATGCTAACACTTGGACATTTACTTCATGTACTGGTTAACTCTTGATTTGCAAGGCATTTTGTAAATATTTTTCTATGGTGACTTTTAAAAATCAGGTATGCCAAATGTCAGAGTGAGGCAGCAAGAAGAACAGACTGACTGCAACAAGGATTGGGGTTGGTGAGGTAAAGTATTGATTTCTTACTATTGTGAGAAGTTCTTAACTGGGCCCCCAACAGTCCTTATTTTTACCATGCAGGAATCATACTCAGAGCGATTGTTGTCTCCCATCCACTTCACATAATCCTGTCAAGTTGCACCTGACAAACGCAAACCAACTGTAGGTGTAAGTATGCAAAATGATTAATGGCAGTAAGTCAAATGCAAATAAAAAATAAACATTTGCCAATTGTGGTGTCAAACAGTTGGGAATTCTCAGTATTAGGAAGTCAATTTAAGACAAGCTGTAAGGCTGAGTGCTTATTTCAGGTCCTATTAAGCATTTGGAATCCAGGTAGTCTTTTTTTCCTGAGAAAAGCTCTTGGCTTTTAACAACTTCTCATATCAAGTCTTACTGATTTCAAAATCGTCACCTACCAGAATTGACAGCTTATGACAAAGATTTGGGCAGCTTCTCAATTAACAAGGAATCAGAATTACAATTAGATAGTTATTTTTCTTTTAAAAGAATTTCAGAATCTTACTATTGACCTGTCGTGAGATGTTGGCTGAGATCACAGTACAATGACTCGGTTCAGGACTCCTCTAATCTCTAGCAAAGCCTGAAAATACTATTATTGAGATATTTCATCACCAGAACTTTTTAATCTTTTCATAATTCCCGAGTGGATAAGGTTATTGCAATGTAGAGCCATTGACATCAATATGAATAAAACTCTCTTATGTAGGCAAAGTTCCATGTAAAACTATCCAGTGACTTCTAGTCATTTGAATTTTATGAGACAGAATGAGGAAGATAAATTAGCTAAAGCACAATCTGATTCCAAATGAAAATAAAACTTAACACTGTAACAATTAAAAAGAACACAAATATTGAGTAACTGGTACAACGGATTAAAATTATTAATCATTCCCATGCGGTATATATATATGAGCTAGAAAAATATAAATGCTTCAATTATTATACTGCATAATACTTCTGTCTCCATCCCTTCACGTTCAAGTACTTTGTTAAAAAACTGAAGAAGCACAAAAAGGTGGATTTTTTAATTCAATGTTCTTTTGTTTTGATTCCTGTAGTATCACATGGTAGAAAACATGCAGATAGCGATCTTTTTCTCAGCCACATTATTACTGCTCAAAGTAATGTACTTTCACTGAAGTCAGTGAAATTGTAAAGGTTTTAAGGCTTGATTTGCTGACAAAAGGAGTAACTCCAGTATCCAGTTGCATAACTTCTAACTCAGGTAAGTTTCTCATTAAATTAAGGGAAAAAATAACCCAGCTAAAGTATAGAAAATCAGGCCCATAATCATGATGCCAAACAAAAGGTTAAAGTTCAGATTTTGTGCTATGGAGTAACCTTATATGAAGGATAAAGGCTTTAAAACCTCCATCAGAGTTGTCTTTGGACAGCCCAAGGCTTTTGCGTGGGTCCTGCAACAATACAGCCATTTTTCTCTCCCTGAAGATGTTAAAGAAATAAAGAGCAAGATGAGACAACACTGGTCTGTCCTTTCTTTGGCACAGTTAAGAATGGGCACCAGGGCTGCTTTTGTTCTCCTTCCTGATTTCTGCTCTAGCACAGAAATAGAACAGCAAAAATCTTGTCAGAAGACTATAAACTGTAGTTTTTCTGTAATTTTTGAGCACGTATCACCTTTGTGAGAGATACACCACGATGATAACCCTTATATAGTCAATACCCTGTATATTTCTTACATTATTTAAATATATGATTTGCACCTGGTAGAGAGAAGATTGAGAAGGATTTGTAAAATCACATTGCTCTCAAATCAAGTGCACTTAGCAGGGAGTTAATGACTTCGAGTTTAATGAGTACAAACACTGCAACAGAAAAAACCACGGTATAATACCAGAAACTATCTGAACATATTAGTTGGCTCCCTCTGGCAAAAGAATGTTTAGGAAGCTATTGTCCTTCCTACAGGATTCTAACTGCTTTAGAAAAGAGGCTTAGGTATGAAGTTTGCAAAAGATTTTGTAGGATTTACTCACACAACATATGCCTGTGATACAGACTGAATGCAACTTTTTTTTTTTGGGGGGGTAGTATATTCATCTTAGATGTGAGTTTACTGCAAATGCAGTTATACTAAACAATACATTTGCATAATAATGCCTGTTTCAGCAAATGGGCCTTTCCATCTATTTGCCATGCAGACATTAACTGTGTTTAAATCGTATGACATAACCAGTACACATAACTTTATCAGCAAACCTGCCAATTGTGGACAGTCATATGCAAATAATCCTCGACCATCAGGTGACGTCAGTAAGAGGTCTCCCTGTACTTGTTTAATGGCTTGCAAACAGCTCATAAGATACGCGGTTAACTCTTTAACCCTCAGACATCCGGCTAAAACTCTATTATTCCACTCTTGACTGTTTAAGGCTTTGTGCAAGAAAGGAGAACACACGTAGTATTTATTGTAAATTTTTAATTCTGCTACCGATCTCATGAGGTGATAAGTACCACCTTAAAGGAAAGAAACAACACAGGTAACGCTGCAATCTGAAAGCGGCTGAAAGATAGCTACGACAAAAGTTTGTAAAATCGTGCATGGCATAAAAATGTGACAAAAGCACCAACATTGTCTGTTAAGTCCTGAATGAAATGGCTCTAATTATCAGGAGAAAAGCTTAAGTACTTTTTCCATGGAATGCCTATTTGCCTTGTGGTCCCTGGTGCCAAACTCTGTTTGGCAGACCTGAGTTCAAGTTACCAGAGAAATTTATAGGAAAAAATCATTGAGTATTTTCAAAGCCATATTACAAAATAAAGCGTGTATCAGCTTTCCTACATTGATTAAAGTTATTAGGATTAAAATTTAAAGAACCTGTCAGAATTTAAATGCCTAAAGGCTAATCACAATTAATTGGTAATGTTAAATATAGACTTGACCACAGAACAACTTCTTACAATGATTTCAGCATTGTCCTGACGTAGATTATGGATAACTCAAGTATATATGGTTTAGATCTTAAGTTTTCACTTAATCATTGCCTGTATGAATTAAATTTATTATCAGACTAATTAAAGTGTTCTAAAATAATGCGGTTTCTAGAAAAATGAGCTCTTAAAGGAATTCCACTACTGAAAATTAAGGAAATGGATTAACGATGAAAATAATTCTCTGGTTTTCATCTGAATCAAGGGGGGAAAAAGTGATTTTGTTGGAATGCAGAAATTAATTGTGGGTTTTTTTTAATATAACTTATTAGTGTTCCATTATTTCTTAGAGTCGGGGGGGAAAAATATAAGAAAAATCAGTCTGCAAATGATCCACTACATTTCAAAGGATTTTAGCACGCCAGTAAGAATATGGATTCTGGTTTGCTTACTGAGGCCAATAGAAACTCTATTAGTGGTTTCAATGCAAATTGTAACAGCATGGAATTTTTTTTTTAAAGCAAATATTCATCACAACATTATGATATATCCCCTTAAATAGCTATCCCGATGCAAACAACCATAAAGGAAATGTCCAAAACTTGACTAGATATAGAATAACCCTTTAAAACTGACTGCTGTGAAACATATGTGGCATTTTCAGTACAAAATAGGAAACTCAGAAAACAGACATTCAAATTCTATGTGGTAACTCAGCATCGGCATGCTTGTCTAAAAATTCTTCTCTTTTTCTTAACCTACTAGTTTGAATATCTTTTTTATATCCTTCTTTTACATTCACATATCTTCTCAGAACAGTTAGCTGCTTTAGCTTTACAGAAAGACTCAACATGATTCTCAAGAAAAGGTCCCAAAATTGTAGAGTCATGAGAAATGCTGTAAAAATTCAAATGATGTCTGATACTCTTGCTATCCAGTTTTAGTTCTACTTCTAGGAAGACTAAATCTAACCTGACCTTTAAGGTATGTAGTTCTGTACTTCTGACTATTAAATTTCAAGATGTAACCACTAATATTTCTATCAGATTGGCAATTTTTCATCACATTTTTTGTAGAATCCTCATCCACTGCAGCCTATCAGATCTGAAAACGGAGGCTCTCCCTGCGTTATTCTGATTTACCAAATTAATTGATTAACCAATTTACTACTTAATGAAAAAAAAGGCATGTAATTATTCATATCACTTGGTACACTGTTAAAAAAAACCCCTAAGCATTACAAGAAATAAAATTTCATAGGAAAAAACCAGCTTACATGTTAGATACATTCCAGTTTATCAATTTAGCCTTCTACTTTCATTTTTCATCCTAAAAAAGGATCATTCTTATGCTTTTGCCATTAAAAAACCCTGCATAAATAAAACATTTTATTAACCTAGCTCAGTTAGAGGTTGGGTTAATTTTGTCAACACATCCCTAAGTTTCCCCTCTCCCTGGAACTTTCAAAAATCAGTATCTGTTCTAAACATCTGACACAAGTGGCAAAAAACTATTTAAAAAAACTCATTTCCAAACCCTGTTGTCTTATTGTAGAACCAGAAGGGCTTACAGAGAGTTTCCTTCTAGAAAGGTCTTGAGCCACGGGTGATGAAACAGCAGGCTGCTTTGCAGTACAGGCCGTCACAGCATGGAAACAGATTGCTCTAGAATAGCTATATAACATTGATTCAAGAAAAAGCAGCGATGAGAAAGCTACAGGTTCTGTCTGAAAAGCTTTGTCTCAAAGCTTCTTCAACAACACACCACAAACCAAGTTTAGAGCGAGTTCTCGTCAAAATGCTAAGAACTGCTGCCACCACACGCACTCAGCAGCGACATCCCGTACAACAAGGCCGCAAATGACAGGCCTGATTCCCCAACAAAGAAAAGCCACACTTTCCTCGCCCCTTTGTTTCCAGTTTTTTAACTAACGCACCCCGCAAGCGGTGCCGTGAGGGGCGGAGAGAACGAATGTGAGAGCGCGACCAGGGCTGGTGTAAGCCTCTCCCCGCCCCTTTCCACTTGGGGCTACTTAAGCAGAAGGCCGAAGGCATCGTGATTTCACTCATCGGGGACTTCAAAGAGCTGCCTATACTGTCCGCAGTTTTTCTCAAAAAATTTCATATTACTTTTGTTTTAAAAGCCTCATTTTTTGGTGTGTGGGCGCAGCCTCGGCTTCGGTGAATGATGGTAGGTGGAGGGAAGAGAAAGGGGCGCCGTCCTGGGACAGTGGGTACTGGGGTGCTGGGAGGTAATGGGGGGCGCTTCAACGCGGAGCCGCCGGGGCTGGGTGATGTAGTGCCTTGGTCCTTTCCAACCCAGCTGATTCTGTGATTCTTTTTGGTGGTTTTTGGGGTGAGGAATGGGGCTCTCTACAGCCGGGGTAGTGTCGCCTTAGAGCTGTAACAGGGCTGAGCCCCTGAGGGCTACTAGCATTTAAAACTTCTTGAAGGTTTTAAAATCTTACGAGATGAGGGGTTAAGGTTATGGAGGAAATGCCGCGAGTGAAAAACCACGGAGTTGTGCGAGGGAAGGGGGGGGGTCGCAGCCCTCGGCCTTACGGTTCTGGCGAGGGCTTGGCGATGGACCGCACTTCACACCCATGAGCGGCCATTTTATGGCGGCGCCGCCGCCATATGGACTCCGCCGCTCGCTGCCGCGGTGCCGCCGCCCTGCGCACGGCCAGGCGGGACGTCCCTTCGCCTGTTCCCGGGTGGCGTACCCCGCCGCGCTTAGGGTCTGAACAGCTTCCATTGCCCTCAGAGAGGAGCTGAGGAGTGCGAAACCTCCTTCCTTGCGCCATGTCGGCGCTGGGCAGGCGAGGTGCGAGGGCGTAAAATGGCGGCGGCGGCACCCCGTGCCCCGCTCGCGCGAGGTTCCCCGTTTCGGTTTCCCTCAGCCGCCAGAAACAAAATCCTCCCTCGCCCACTGCGCTGCGGGCGCCGTGCGGGCAGCGGGAGCGCGCACCGACAGCCCGCTTCCTATTTGTTCTTAGTGTTTTGGGTTATTTTAAATTTGAAAAACGAGACTTGCGACTGAAGCGTAGACGCTTCAAACAGTATACGAGTAAAGTGTTCTTTTGTACAAAAAGCCCCCAAACCACCAACAAAAAAACACACCCCCAACTCTCTCTCTTTTTCTTTTTTTTAAAAAACCTCTTTAGTATCAGCTGTTAGCGTGCAGTGCTGGGCTGAGGGCTCCACTTAGTGCCCATCGGGAAGGCTGCGGTGGGAGCCATGTTCTTCTCTCAGGTGGCGGCGCTGTCATGGAAACTGCGCAGCGGGACATGAATGATAGGGTTTAAATGTTAAAATTAAGAAAAAAAAAGGAAAGGAAGTGTAATGCTAACTTTAAACAAAGAGCATGTTGAGGCCAGCGAGAAGCCTGAGAAACTGGGGGCTTGTGCTTTTGTGGCCAGAAGAAAAGTTTTCCGCTGCTAGATGAGCATTAAATTGAGCGATGTTTGCAACCCATTTGAGCAGGTAGGTATTTCTACCACCTGGCCCCAACGATAGTCCATTTTCACCTTTTCTTTTGCCAAAAGACAACTGTAATGAGGAGGTTAATCCAGTTGCCAGGCATCAACTTAAACTTCATGCTTGCTGGAATAATGCAGAGAGCAAACTGACTAATTTTACCTTGTGATAAGAAAAGGAAAAAGATTTGTTAATTCCAGTAAGCTGAAATTTATTTTTGAATTGGCAAAAGTTCTGCATCGTAGTACTGAAGTCTTGAAAATTAGCTTTAAAGGAAGATTGTGTTTCTTGTGTTCATACTGTGAGGCTCTCACCACTGTGCATTTTTCATCTCTTTTTCAAGTTCTAAGAAACACTTGCATTAACAACTATTAAAGCTTATTTTTGATGCTTACCAAATTGCCAGAATGTCTAAGTAACCTGTTTATTCTTTCTTTCAGCTATTTAATGTGTAAAAGGGTTAAATAAGTGTATTATCCTTGAAGGTTCTGTTCTGCATCATTAGTGTGAGACACAAATGCTCATCTTCCACCGTAGCCAAGGGTCTGTATGACAGGTGTACCAGCAGTATCTGTGCACCAGCCTGCTTCCTTGTGCTGGTTCTGGTGCTTGCTGAGTGGGTGCTTCTGCTGAGAGCTGTTTCCCATTCTAGGCTGCCAGAGAATTTGCACAGCAAAGTGAATACTGCTTCTATGTTGGTTTGCTGGAACAGATCTAGAAAGAAAGAAAAGCAGAAGCCAACAGTTATGTCAGCTTGAGGTTGCAGTTCAAATGCCCTTTTAGCTGGGTAGGCAGCCAAAGAAATGGTCTTCTCACTTTTTGTTTAATTTTTGTCCTTGATGTCTATGCAATGTCTCTAGGAAGCTGCAGGCATTCTGGTATCTTAAAGTGTAATAGGTTGACTGTAATAAGTATTTCTGTTGATATTTTTCAGTCTGTAAATGTGGAGACCCAGTGTGCAAGTGCCTCAGAGAGTAGCACCTATTCATCAACAGTCAGTCAAGGTTATGTTTTACCAGAAGGAAAAATCATGCCAAACACAGTCTTCGTTGGTGGAATTGATTTAAGGGTATTTATATATTCATATACTTTTAATTGTTTAAGATATGTACTTCAGTGGGAAGAAAATGGAAATTTAACTCTGGGTTTGTGGGGGGCTTTTTTGTGTAGTGGTGGTGGGGTTTGTTTGGTTTTTTTTTCATGTGTGCATTTTGCCAGTCTTAAGGTATTGAAAAGCCATGGGAGAATTTTGGAACAGATGTGCCAAAACAAACCTTTAGTTCTTAAGCTAGTAGGAGATGGGCTTAAGAAGATGGTACTGTTTGCTTTAAGTCAGTTCTAAGCAGTTGAATGTGTTCAAAGAAGTTCAAGACTTCGTTTTCTTTTAGATGAAAGAGGCAGAAATTCGGACTGTCTTTGAACAATACGGTACTGTGAAAGAGGTGAAAGTAATCACTGACAGAACTGGTGTCTCGAAAGGGTGAGTACAACATGAGTGGTTGTTTTAAATTGCTGCTTATGCATAATTCTGTCATAGGTAATATGAGCAGATACTTAGCAACACACTTGACATGCTTAAGCCGTAGTGCTAGCTGTAGTTTTCTGTTTTGGTGAATTAACACTGTTAAACTAGAAGATCTGTATTGCCCCTAACTAAGTCTGTGTAATCTTACAAAGAACAGCCTGATTTTTCTGGCTTCAGTCTATCTGTTCAGGGAAAAGACGGTTACTACCCCTTAACCAATGGAAGCAAAGCTTTAAACTTAAGTCACGCTCATGCAGACAATTCTTCTGCAGGGCTTTTCTGATGGTGAGAGTAGTTAAAAATTTAAAGATAGTTCAGGATGGTTAAGAGAATCAAGATGGTTTATTCAGAGCAATGGGACTGCACTCTTCTGACACTTGGTGATAAGTTCTAGAGTAAAACAATCCAAACTCATGTGGGTAAAGAGTGAAACTGAGTATGTGAACGAAGTTCAAACAAGGGAAATTCCTGTTGGGTATACAGAAAAAAATCTGGATTATTGTGGTGAAACCCTTAAATAAGGAAATGTAGGACCTTAGCCTATTGAATTCTGGGGAAGCTATCCCAGTTTTGAGGTTATCTCTGCTTCAAGGAGGAGACTACACCCTCTGGGGTTTTCTCCAGCCCAGTTTTTTCTAAGATTCTATGCATAGATCTGAAGAAGTCACATTTTTTTAGGCATATGTAGTGTTGCATGAGCTGGAAATAAATTTTATTTGCTCATATTCATTGGTAGTCCTTACAGTGAATCCTGATGTGCAATTACTCAGTGCACATTCTGAATATTGATAATGAATTGACTGACTTGATTAATTGGACACAATTTTTAATACAGTAAACTAGAGAGGCAGTGAAATAAAGAGAAAAACCTCTTCAAGGATTGCTTCCCCCACTGGTGTCACTGTTCCTGTAATTCCTGCTTTTGTCCAGACCCCTGTAGTAAATACAGAATTTGATGATAATTCAGATCTTAATTTTTTTACCTTTCTGCGTTATTAATACCAACAGCAGTACTCATTTTAAGAAGTTGAAATGGAAAAATAGTCTTTATTTGTATTTCAAATTAGTCTAGAATCTGTCATTCACTTTCTTTCACCTGGCCCAGTAGTAGGTGCTGCTAGTTAGCAGTGAATACTTTCTCAGGCTGAGTCATAAACTAATGTCCTACTTGATGTGCAGTATAACATACCTGGCATATATGTTGTTAACTGGTCTATTTCTAACAATCAAATCAAACTCTGATCACTGAATAGCCTGTTTCTCCTTTTTAGGTATGGATTTGTGTCTTTCCTGGAGAATGTGGATGTTCAAAAAATAGTAGAAGTAAGCTCTTTTGCTAAATTATTTGAAGTTGATTTATGAAGGCTAGAGACAGGTTCAAGGGAAGTCAACTTATGTAGACTAAGTTAGAACTAGGAAAGTCTAGGGCAGCCGAAAAAGTAAACTTGATAAACTATCTGCCGGTGGTACTATCTTTATATATTTACTTAAGTAAGAAACAAAATTAGTGTTAGCCTTGGTGTGTTTGGCTGCTTGCTTTTTGTAGTGGATGATTGTCATAGAATCCTTGTCCTTATGTCAGATACACAGGCCTTTTATTATTGGAAATAGCATTCTCACGGAAGACAGTTTTTTACTTGACATTTCAGCAGTTGCGGTATGTTTCTCTTGCACTATTTGTACCTTTTGGTGCTACTTGGAGTGCAGGTATTTTTTAAGCCTCTTGGACTGTGCTGCAGCTGTTCATGTGTTATAAATTTTCCTGTAGTTAACACAGGAGATAAGGGGTAGAACTGTTACAGCCCTTCTGCTCTTACAGTTCATTATCAGAGAAATTTTAAATCTCGGTGCTTGCAGCCAAATCAGCTACTTGGTTCTGATAGACTTCAGTAGGTCTCAAACCATGGACAGAGTTTTTTGTTTTCCCTCTTCCTCCCCACATTGAGTACAGTAACTGTGAAAATAAATGTATTGAAATACTTCCCTCTGAAGCAGCCATTTCCTTTAGTATAGGTGGACAGTTTCTAACACGTTACGTGAAGCCTGTCAGGAAGTTGGTGGGAACGAAGGAAGTGGCAATGTGAATAGGGAACCTGGACTGTGGTCACTCTATATTAATATTCTCACTGAGGCAAGAATAATTAAAATTTGTATGTATAAAACCACAGGGCTGACAGTCACTAATATGTAGTTGCAAGCTACTAGTAGTGCATGTTGCTATTAAGGCAAGTAATACGAAACAAGTATGGAGGCAGTGAGTAGGCAAATAAGAGTGCTGAGGGCACTGCAGGAGGATAAAATACGTACGGTGTTAAGAAGGAGAGGAGAATCAAGGCTGTTGCACCCGGAGGTGAGTTGATGGTACTGTGGTGTAGAAGCAGAGTCCAGTCTCATTAAAATCCCACAAACCAGTCACCTCGCTGACTCCTTACAGAGAATTAACTGTCTTTCAGACACAAATCAACTTCCATGGCAAAAAGCTGAAACTGGGGCCAGCGATTAGGAAGCAACAAAACCTGAGTAAGTATATCTAAATAAAATAGTTTATATAGCAAATATGTATTAACAGTTTTTTTTCTTAATTATACATCAGTATTTTTGCAGATACATACTGCACCAGATAAAGAGTATGTTACAATTAAACCTTGGTTCTGACTTCTGTGACCTCACTTGTATAAATGATGTACAACTGTGATAATAAAACTTGGGTTGGTAGCACAATATAATATGGTTAATGTTGAGTTAAATTTAAAAGTCAAAAGTCAAGATTTTTTTCAGCTTTATTTCAGATTCCTGATGAAATACATGTGAAAAGGCCTTAATACTATCTTTTCTTTGCTTCAGAACAAGCTTCTTCCGTCCATCCCAGACCGTTTGTCCTTGGTCCTTCTCCGCCACAGTTCCATAATGTATGGAGTGGTCAGAATACAGAGACGTATTTTCAGCCTCCACCTGTAATGAGCCCAGTACCACCATATGTTCAGGTAAGGCTGTTCATGTTACTGATTTTGAATCATTACATATTTTTGAAGGTGCAGTCTGATCAGATTCCAATCTGATTTGCCTACTTGTTTTCATATTATCTTCCTGAGTAAGAAGCACACGACTTCAAACCACTTCAAAAGAATGCTGCCAGCAACCTTGAAAAATTGCTTGTGTTGTGATCTCTTTATAGAGGAAAATACCTTCTAAGAATGAGAACTGTTGAAGGTGGAGCTAAGATTGAATTATTTAACAGTTCTTAAGTGATCTTGTTTGTTGTTGATGTACTTAACAAATCAAATCTGTCCAGATTTTTAATGTATTGCTGTCCTGCCTCAGAATAAACTACAAGCTTCAAAATGTATTTTTGTAAACAAGTATGGAGCCAGAAGTTGTCTCTGGTACTCTTCTCTCCTCCTAGCCAAGCAGATTCTTGGTTTTGAACTGCTGTTGTGTCTTAAGAACAGCAGATGCTGTTTTACTGCATCTGCTGCTAATAGCTGTGACCAGTACAGTATTGCCTGCAGGGCATCACTGTATTGATACTTTGGATAAGGTGTAGGTAGAGTGAGTTCTGTACTGTGAACAGACCAGATTAGACTCTTACTGCATTAGCCTGTGTATTGTGGCAATGCAACAGGGCAGTATTAATTACCAACTGATTCTGCTTTCTATATTTTAAGCAAGTGAAGAAGAGCAAACAGCAGTGACTCACAGAAATAAGGCAGAGAGCTTGACAATAGTATTCTTGCTGATCCTCTTAAGCGTAGGAAGAAAAATACTCACTTAAATGCTGGAATGTGCCTTTAACTATTTTCTGAAGAAAGGTTCCAGGTTAATGTTGTGTCAGAGTAGTTACAGGGAAGAAATACTGTAAAATGTCTGAACTGGAGTATTGAGCTTCCCTTTGGCACCTAGAAACTGATCTTCAGGCTGTATCCGTTATTGTATAGTAGTTAGTCTGCTTCAGGTCTACTACAGAAAGTTTATGGCATAACTTCTGAAATGACTTAAAAGATCAGCTACAAGCAGATAATGGGATTTTTAGATGTGTAAGACACTTTAGAATCCCACTTTCTAGAGATTATTAGTGCCTGAAGTGCTGAAGCCAAGCCCCATGGGAAATCTGTAAGGATCTCTTTAAGTAGTGAGCCTAGTCTGAACAGGAACTGAAGTAACAGTATAACCACATACTTCTGAAAACGTGCTTCTAGCTAATACCTCTACAAATAAAAGTACTTTTATCTTGCTTCAAACTTGCAGTTTTAAAAACAAAGCTTTATTTGCAGCCGTATCCATACAGTTCATCACCAACTGTACTGCTAAAGCAGCAAGTTCCCATAGGATATCAACCGGCTTATAACTATCAGGTATGTATGTAAAGCTTTAGTAGCAGCAGAAAGGCTATTTGATACCTGACAAAACTGTAATGAAATGTTAACCGAAGTCTGATCTTTCTGTGAATTCTGTTTTCCTTCAGCTCTTCCTTTGCAGATATTAAAACAAAACCTAGTGATATATTTATTCTAATGAGATGGAAACTGTTGAATACCTTAGTATATGCTTTGTTTTTTTTTAATAAAATATAGTTTTTGTTTCCTTAAATATACAGTGATAAATCAATTTCCAAATTAGGAAAAAAGTACATGGATTAGTAGTACTTCTTCTTGTGGGAAGGAGCTTTGTGTTTGTACATGCCGTAGTATGGGTAGCTGGTGTTAGGTTACTTAAGAGTCTTAGCAGACTATACAAATGTGGGGTGTATATAGGGGGGACGCACTCTGGCACTCTAAAAACATCAGAGAAGGCACTTACTGATAGTGGGTTTTGAACTCAGAATTAAGACATGTGGGTAAGTCCTGTTACTAAAATTCAACTAGAAGTTTAGTAACTGGAAGCAGCTAGAGGTTTGAGATTGTTTTCAGTGTGGCTGCTGTGATTTCCCTTATTTTTCCCTACTATTTAGAAATCCTATTTCTTTTTTTTTTTTTAACTTGGAATGAGAAGAGGAAGGAGACAGTTGAATAACATAAGCAATTTTGTTACTTGTCTGTGTTGGAAATTAATGAATTAAAACTGGTTCTTGTCCAATATTTGTTTAAGGGTCAACCACAGTGGGTTGCTGGGGAGCAAAGAAGTTATGTTATGCCTCCTGGTCTGGTGAGTCTACAAAGTTAAACTTCTGAAACTGTCTTCTCAATTAGCACATGGTTTTTACTGTTTGATACTTAAAAAAAAATCAAAGTATTTGTTGTCTGGATCTGTATGTAATCAGATCTATAAAAATATTGCTGACAAGAGCATGTAATTGTTTAGGATTTCTACTGAAGTGGTGCCTGTTTGAGTTACCAGATGGAACAGACCTAGCTGTTTTATGGCATTACTCTGTACATTCTGATCACAGAACTCTGGAATTTTAACATGAATGGAATTGGTCTTTTCAGGAAGTCAAAGGAAAAATAAGTGGTGACCTGATGGACAACGTGTTTTTAAATTTAAAAAGTTTCAATGTTCTTTGCAAATACTGATTTATTTTTGGCTCCTTTCAACAGGTTTTAAAAATAATTTCCCAGGCTGCTACAAACTGTAGATGGTGCTGCTGGCTTCTAAAGAAATTACTTGTGCTCTCTATGACTTTATACAAGTGACATCTATGAGAGAGAGGAAAAATACTGTGTATTTCTTTAGCAGTGTTGGAACTTAAGTTGCTTCTTGGGGCATTTTTGTGTTCTTTAGGTATAATCTTGTGGTTATTGAGTGCAGTTTCAATTAAGTGTTTAAAAGCTGTAATACATAATTTTATTTTGAATGATACTCTCTTTTTCTGAAAGTTTTCAGAAGTCGCTGAAATACTGATTACCCTGTTGGCTTGAAGTAGTTTTTGTTCAGTAACATCCATGAGTTGTATGACAGTATGTCACTTAATAATTAAATGGCAGCAGGTCAAAGGTCTTTAGAGTAGGAGTGCGTAGGGCTTTCTTTATTAGGTGTTTTAAGCTTGATTATATGAGCGACAACTCTTCTTGAACTGTCTCTGTTAGCAACTGAAAGTACCATTAGTAACTGCCTTAATAAAACAGATCAGGATACAGCATTTCCCCCACTCAGGACACTTCTGGCAGAAGTGTGAAGATATAGTTGGCACAGCTTTACAGATAGATAGATGAGGATCAGTGAGAACATAACTGTGCATGCAGTGTTAATGAAGTATTCCAATATTTATAAAACTATACAGGTTTATACATCAGTAAACCATCACTCTGAGGATCCGGGATTTATACAGACGGAATGTGCTGTTCCTGAGCCCATGCACTTGCCTGCTAACAGCCCACAAAAGGTAAGGTCTTTCTCAAAACTTTAATGTTCTTTACCATAGATCCTATTCCCAGAAATTTGCACATTAAGATTATGTGGCTTGGGTCAAGGGCCTCTGACAGGTATCCTAGGAATTTAGGTTACAGTTGCCACTTTTAGCCAGTTGCTCAGTCCTGTGTATCTGATTGGTGTGTACAACTTCAGAAGTCTTATGTTTCCTTTAAACTATTAGTGCTTGTCTGCAATGCTGAGGCCTGTATAAAATGTGTGATCTACTTGATTAAGTATACTAATGTTTTTAAGTGACAGAACTTTACCTGTCACCTTTACTTTAATCTGTATTAATTTTAGGGAAAATTACAGGTACTAAAAAAGCATATTAGATAGCACTACCTGCTGTTTTAGATTTATTTTAAGCTTCAAACATCTCTGTTGGTAGTGGTTACTTCCTTTTTCACTGTTTTGTGGAAGGTGACCTCAGTTTAGCCAATAGTTGGCTCTGAATTCAGTTTTCTAAAAGAGACTTTGTTTTTCAGCTGCCAGCCAGCCTATTCCACTGAGGGGAGATAATGTAACACTAAAGGGGGATAATGAGTTACCAATATTAAAAGTTAGAGGGGGGGAAAAAATGACAAATACTTCAGGGAACATAAGGCATTTGAGAACAATACTGAATGCCAAGTGAACCACACCAGCATTGCTAGGTAGTAGTGCCCTAACTAAGAAAATCAGTATTGATGCATCTATAACTGTATTTCAGAAGTCTGTGGACAGGGGCATGCAAACAGTAGTGTCCTGTCTGTCTAATCCTGAGAACCAGCTGAGGAATGACTCTCTATCACAAGACGACAACATAAAGGTATGTAGTGCAAGCAAAAAGAAATCTTAAAACACAGCTCACCTTCGATTTGTTCACCTACAGGATACAATAAAGATGAAGGCATTAATATCTGGAATGCCATTTGAATTTTTTCCTTCCTTGTACGTGCTTGACTCTCAATTGCTTAATGCTGGAAAGAAATGCTGAGATTGGATTCAGTGGCTTTAATCAAGATGGCATGAATTGCTGAACATTGCTAATGGACAATCAAGAGCATAAGTCTGGGTAGTCATTTCTTAAAGACAAATGGCTGAAAGCAGTGGGTTACTATGTGGTTTGGACAGAGGATGTTGCGTTACAAGCCTTGATAGTCTGTTAGTTATGTACCACTGTAGATGGTGGCTAGTTGTGCTTTGTCTCTGCTTTAACCAATAAATTGTAGTTCAGGTTGGTAGCTGGTCTTCTGAAACGGGAATACAGAGGCTGTATTTATCAGTTTTGTAGAGGGGGAATAAACTACAGAGTATCTTGATATAGTTTTCATGAAACTTCAGTTACCTTATTCTGATCATTATCTGATTTTTTTTTTTCCCCGTCCTGTCTTCTGTCCGATCCCAGGAGAGCAAAGTGTATCATTTCCGAAAAGGAAGGACAGGATTCAAAAGTGTTTGATGAATGAAGACTTAAAAGTATCTAAATTAATTAAGTCGATGTTACTACAGTTCAGCAATACTTTCAGCATAACATTTCTCAGAGTTGCTTCAAGTTAAGTTTGTGTTCATGTTCGACCTGTTTTGATACAGTTCCTGCTTGGGTAATTTGAAGTTTAAAGTTGTAAGAGTTGACAAACTTCGGTTACATTGTTTGCATGCTTCCCCAGTTTGTTTGCTGCATGTGGATTTTCTTCTGAGTTTTAACGTACACTTTGCATATTACCAGGTTTGCTTTAACCACAATTTGACTCACCCTGACCAGTTAATTTTTACAGTTTAGAAATGGAAATAGTTATTTGCCCAAGAGATTGTATTTTAAAACTGAACTCTTAAATCAGGGCAAAAGAAGATGTAACTGAGCTGAAGCCCTTCTTAAGTCCTAGTTGCCTTTAGACAACATAATCAATGTGATTATGTTCATTACTGACACTTTATGTACCTGCAGTCTTGAGCATCACTATTGTTTTTGGGTAAGTAATGAAGAGAATCCTGACATTTCTGTATGTAACTTAAGATGCAAGAATGTAATTATCTGTATTGGCTACTCAGTAGAGTATGATTTTTTTAATTAAAAAATCCTAAAAATATCTGTATGTTAAAATTCTGAGAAAATACTGCATTTAAAATATGCTTTTGTTATGTGATGCAAACTGTTAATCAAAGGCTAGCTGTAAGACTATTTTAATAATCATGTATATTTTAGTTGTGTATTTTGAAACAATGAAATAAATTTTTATTTTGCCTTGGCTACCTAAATTTCTGGTGACAAATCTAACTAATAATTTGGTAAAGCTATTAAAACCTTAATACCCTGTACACGAATGTCCAAGGACTACTTCTCAGGAGTGTTTTGGATAAATTTAATTAAAAGGGGGTGGGGGACAATGTCAGTTTACTGGTAAAGATAATTTTTTCTTTGCAAATGCAGATGTATTTTGACTTGATGTTCTAGTTGGTTTGGTTGCCCTGGGCTGTATTTAAAGCTTTATGCTGGAGCTATAAGAAAACACAGAAATGCGTATGTGTAGCTCTCATTGAAGAATCTCAACAGCAAAAGAAGACATAAACCTGAAGATACCTGCACAGAATGCACCTTTTCTGTTTATTTGACCAAGTTTTACTCCCAGGGCCATCTGGTGAGTGAGTTAATGGTTCAGTGTGTGTGAAATGGTGGTGCTAGATACGAACTATTCTTACAGGAATGCTGAGAAGGCTTATCACAGGGAAATGCATAGCCAAGGCCTTACAAGTGCCGTTTATTTTCTCTTCCATTACATCATGTTGTGCTGGTTTTGTTAGCCACACCCTTAGGGAATTGAATTTTTTTTTTTAAATTCCCATCTTGGAATTGTACCTTTTGGAGCATATGCCAGTAAAAGTAACAAGCTATAACTGAGAACATGCATTTATAATGTTGTTTTGAAGTACCCTGTAAATATAGCACAAAAACAGTAGGTAAATCTCTTTTGTGTTGCATTCTGAAAGTTGAAACATCTGTTTAATGTGTGTGTGGCTGAGGGCATTTCTAAAATGGGTGCATGGTTGAAGCTTCTTGCAAATTTGTACCTCTTGTATTCTCAAATCAAGTGGACTGTCAGTTGTGAGCCAGCAGGCAGTAGTGAGGCTTGGTGGATCTGCCTTGGCTTGTGCACAGTATGTATGTTCTGTGTGAGACTCAAAAGCATTGAGTCTCCTTTGAATATTACGGTAACTCTTTGTCAAAAGAAGCAGTTGTTTAGACAAGATACCAAGTAAATGCAAGCATTGTATTTTTCTATTCTAGAGCTATGATACTTGGTTTGTATTATGGTTCTTGGCTGAAGTGCCCCAGTTTGCTGCTTGGTGGCCTTTTCATACTTTCTTTACAAGCTTTGCCCCCTGACAGAATTATTCTTGGAATGAGACAGCCAGACAGATGGCATTCTTGGATCTCCATTAGAATGATTGTTTGGCACAGACACTAATTCTCTGTCGAAATGGAAATATTTTTTTCCTTCTAGGTATTTGTGTGCTAAACCAAGATGAATTGTGTCTTAACATGAAGGTGATCTGATCCTCGATTGCTACAAAGAAACAAAATGGTTTTTCCTAAAAGTCCTCTAACAGGTATACAGTCTGTATTCCTTACAGGAATGACTTGGTAGACCAGTGTTTTAGGATAGATAAATATTTAAGAGCTTTTATGTCTGCCACTTTTAATGTTGCTAACAAAGTAAAATTTTTTAAAAAAGTGATCCAGGCTATCAAGACAATGGGGCTTTTTCAGATGAAAAATGGCATCTCAAGAAAATCCTAAAGTAGCTTTGCAGCCAGATGGATATTTACTTCGTACTTTTTTATTCCTACTCCTAAAATTCAGGCTTAACCAGGGGACAAAAGTACACATACTTTACCTGTAACTTTTTTTAAAAAAGAAGGTCCCAGCTGAGTTTATACAAACTGGGTCTTTGTATTGCCCCAATGATTCTTCTGGCTTTAACTTCTGTGAATAAGTTCAAAGGGAGGTTTTTTCTAGTAATATGAACTTATATATACTTGGTGCTCAAGACAAACATGAAAGGGAGTTTTCTGCTCATTTACCTTAAAGTTGGGAGACTGTAGCAAGTACAGTAATGAGGGCAGGATTTATATTTAAAAACATACTGCTGTAAAGTACAGTGTCAGAGCTGAAAATAAGGCTATTCATGCTGCTAGTCCTAAAACAATTACTGTATGGAATCTCAAAGCTTCTTAATATGTAGTCAAATAAAGATGCATGCTGTAGTTAATGTATTTCTCACGTATTGGGGGTATTAGAGATACTGCTTGTAAGACAGTGCCTATGTGTCTGCAGTAAACCTGCTGTGTTTGGGGTGTGTGTAATCATGCCCTCTAAGCTTCTGACTTAACCTGTTCTTGTAGGTAGTTCTTTAGGTCAGGTGTTCAAATTTCATTGTATTGTTTGAACTATTTGGTGTTTACTCTAGATGACCTTTAAAGGTCCTTTCCAACCCCAACTGCTCTATGATTCTCTTAAGGAGTCTGCTTTCTTTTTTTTTGGCTAGAACAAACCTAACCAAATGTTTTTCCCCCCATTATTTTGTGCTTGTTCCTTTATTACACTATGAGTGAGTGTTCAACGAATGGTTAAGCTTCTTTTAAGGTCCTCCCAGAACAATTAAAACAATTATACCCACCAATTTCAATAGAAGTCTTCTTTCCCTGGGGAAGAATTTGTGCTTAGAACTGCAGATTCATACATAGTTTATTTCATAGCATGGCTTGGGTTGGAAGGGACCTCTAAAGGCCATCTAGTGAACCCCTCTGTAATGAGCACGGATATATTCAACTAGATCATGTTGTTCAGAACTCTGTCCAACTTGACCATAAATGTGTCCAGGGATGGGGCATCCACCATTTCTGGGCAACTTGTTCAGGTGTCTCGCTGACCTCATGGAAGAACATTTCTTCCTTCTGTCCAATATGCGTCTACCTTCTTAGTTTAAAATCATTACTTGTCCTATCGCAACAGGGCTTACTAAAATGTCTCAATCTTTCTTACAGGTTCCCTTTAGTGTTGGAAGGCCTCCCTGGAGTCTCCCTGGAGGTCTCCCTGGAGTCTTCTCTTCTCCAGGCTGAACAATTGCAGTGCTCTCAGGCTGTCTTCATGGGAGAGGTGCTCCAGCTCTCATGGGCCTCCTTTGGACCTGACCCAGCAGGTCTATGTCTTTCCTGTGTTCAGTATTCCAGGTGAATGCAGTACTCCAGGTAGGGTCTCACCAGAGAGGCAGAATTGCTTCCCTTGGGAGGGTAGGGGGCAAACAACCTAGTGTTGGCCTGTAGTACAACTGTGCAGCCATCCAGTTCTTGCCATGTCAGCTGACTTTAAACTGGGTGTAGGCAGCAGTTAAATTATTAAAATGGAATTAATGGCTTCTGTATGTCATAATAAGATAAGTGATGCCTTTTTTAAAACATGCAAAGGGGAGCCTGTATACACATGGTGGAGTAATCATTTAGAAATGTGTTATGAGCACGCACTTCAGTCTTTTTCTTTCAGGGGGACAGTGAGGTAGGTAATAGAAATATGCATTGGTCAGAGGACATAAATGAAATCTGAATCATTTTGGTTGGAAAAGACCTTTAAGATCATTGAGTCCAACCAGTGTTAACCTAACACTGCCACATCTACCAATAAACAATCCCTAAATGCCATATCTACATATCTTCTAAATAGCTCCAGGGAGGGTGACTCCATCACTTTTCTGGGCCTCCTGTTCCAATGCTTCAAAACTCTGTGTGTGAAGAAATTTTTGTGAATATCAAAACTAAATCTCTCCCTGGCACAACCTGAGGCCATTTCTTCTTGTCCTGTTGCTTGTTACTTTGGAGGAGAGACTGACCCCCAGCCTCCTTTCAGGTAGTTGTAGAGAGCAATAGGATCTCCCCTGAGCCTCCTTTTCTCCAGGCTAAAGAATCCCAGCTCCCTCAGCTGCTCCTCATCAGACTCGTGCTCGAGACCCTCACCGGCTTCCTTGCCCTTCTCTGGACATGCCGTGGTGACTCATTGTTTTTCTTGTCGTGAGGAATCCAAAACAACACAGTATTCAATATGTGGCCTCACCAGAGCCCAGTACAGGGACACAGTTGCTTCTCTTATGTGGCTGGCTATACTTTGTGATAGAAACCAGGATGCTCTTCCTACCTGGGAACACTGCTGGCTCATGTTCAGCCCTGCCTGAGCTGCAGCCTAGCAGCCAGCGAAGAACTGATGCGGAGCAGGGGAATCCAAGTGTTAAAGCATCACGAAGGCCCGGGGCAGGTGCTGATGCAATGTGATTTCTGCCCAGTGCTCTGAGTGTCAAGGCAAAGAAATTCAATAAAGCACAGGAAAAGGGTAGGAGTAATCTACTACTCTGTTAAGAAGGGACTGTGATTGCTAAGTGGGCTGAGATACAGAGGTTGCATCTTCCTGTGGTCCCAGTGGATGCCCTTAGGGGTAACTGAGTTGATCTTTGCAGTGTGGGAAATACAGCTGCTCCTTCCCTATCAGTGGCATTTGCTGCCCGCGTGATAGTATTTCAGGTGAAACAAATGGTGATGACGTCTTGAGCCACCACACCCTGACCCATGGGACGGAAAAGCGGGGTAGAGTGAGCAGCTTGGAGGATAGTGCTGCTAAAACTGATGCGACCCCCACAGGATGGGCTTATGCCTCCTTGCTGGTCAGGCAAGCCAGGGTTGGCCTGCGTGAGCTGTTACCATCAGGCTTCATGCTGGTTGCAACCCAGGGGGTGTAGAGCCGGATCAGACATGTCAATACCAGACCCTGATGCGGGTGATGGTTGGCCGTAACCCCCTCCACGGTGAATTTGATAGATGCCAAACTGCCAGCTATAACCTGCTGCACAGTAGGAACCATGTTGATGACCATTGTGATGATGTCAGTACCATCTAGGTGAATTGTAGGCATTGTCACATAATGTCAGTTTGGGGTCGTATCATGACATGTCACAGAAGACATACCATCAGTTTTGGACAAGATTTTACCAATTTTGACCAGGGTGGATGGGCTACCTTAACCTGGAAAAGGGGCACACACAAGTATGTTTGATACCTAGCCAAGTGCTTCATCGTTAATTAGTGACATGCATGCACTGTACCTACCTACTATCCAGCAAAACCACAGCCAAAGGAATGGGCTTGGAATCAGTGGGGAAAGGAGCCTGTTGAGCTTGACTCTAGTCTGGCACTGTAAAGAAAAACAAAAGATGTTGAATAATCACGAGGCCAGGCATATGTTTGGCAGTGTGGGGTGACCGGCCCTCTGGAGTCATGGCCATTGGTGAAATACCACTACTGTTAAGATTTTTCACTTACCTTTGGGGGGTGGAGTGGGGGTGTGAGCCTGGAGGGGGTTGAGTCCTGAAGGGGGCTCTCACTTCTAGCTGTGGACCAACTTCCCCGTTGGCATGTCCTTTGCAGCCCCAGTGTCCCTGCAGCTATAGGCTCCATGGGCTCTCTGAACCCTAATGAAAGCTTGGGGCTGAGGTGCCCAGCATGATGGGTGGCCCAGATGCTCTTTTTCTGCCATGCAGCTTTCCATCCACTCTTCCTTAAGCCTGTAGTGTTTCATGCAGTTTCTTGTGACCCAGATGCAGGATCCAGCACTTGGCCTTGTTGAACCTCCTAAAACTGGACCATCAGTCCAGGCTTTCTAGATCTGTCTGCAGGGTCTTCCTGCCCTCCAGCAGGTCAGCGCTCCTGCCCAACTTCATGTCTTTTGCAACCCACTGAGGGTGCACTGATCTCAACTAGATCATTGATAAAGATATTAAACAGGACTGGCCTCAATACTGAGCTTTTGGGAGCCTCATTAGCTGACCAGCTGGACATAACTCCATTCACCAGCCATCTTGAAGGTTTTTACCCAGCAAAACATCTGCTTGTCCGATCCTTGAGCAGCTGGTTTCTCCAGAATGCTGTGGGAAACTGTCAGTCTTTACTGAAATTCAGGGTCCACAGCCTTTCCTTCATCCACTAAGCAGGTCACGTTGTAATAGAAGGAGATCAGGCAAGTGTGCCTTTCCTAAACCCAAACTGGATGGGCCTAATTCTATGCTTGTCCTGTACCTGCCACTGATGATGATCTGCTCTATAACCTTCCCTGGCACTGAGATCCGGCTGATAGGCCTGTAGTTCCCAGGATCCTCCTTGCACCCCTTCTTGCAGAGGGGCATCAGATTTGTCAACCTCCAGTCAACTGGTACTTCCTGCTTAGTACTGTTAAGTAGCATAGCAGGTCACTGACCATTTCCACTTGGACTATGGGGCCCTCATTTTGCTTCCTGGCCCTATCTTCCAGCTCAGGTGGCTGGATACCCAGAGAACAGAGGGTGGCAGTCTGAAGACAGTACCTTTAGTTACTGAGGGAAAACTTCTGTGCCAGGATTGGTGGGCCAATGCCCCATGGCACTGAGCAGCACACCTGTGATTTGCAGGTAGGTTTCAAATCTGCCAGAAGTGATGTTTTCACTACAGCCATCAGAGGGCTCTCACTTCTAGGCCTACATAACAGGATCTGGCTGTAGCTACGAGATGTCAAACAACAGTTGCACTGAAAACATTCAAGGCATGTGCTTATAGCATATAGACAAAACCTTACAGCATGAATAAGATTTCCCCTAAGGCTGTTAATTACCTTTATTTTGAGCAAATATGCAGAAATTATTTGCTTAGTATACTAGATGAAAAAAAAGACATAGGTCTCTCTTTTTCGTTAAATGTTTTACTTGTGCAGATAATAATTACCAATGCAGCACTAAATGTTAGGAATGCTAAATAAGGTTGCTTGCTTGGTACTCCTGATTCTACTTGCATTAGAATAGATATTTTTATACATAGTTAAGCAGCTTGTTTACTGAATTTCTTCTAAGGAAATGGGTTGCAACAATAGGACGTTTTGGTTTAACCCCGACCAACAATCATGTACCACGCAGCCACTTGCTGTCCCACCAGCAGGATCGGGGTGAGGATTAGGGTCTCAGCTAGAAAACTCATGGGTTGAGGTAAAGAAAAGCAAAAGCCGTGCACGCAGGCAAAGCAGAACAAGGAAGGAATTCACTGCTCCCCATCGGCAGGCAGGTGTTCAGCCATCTCCAGCGTGTAATGGTTACTTGGGCAGACAAACACCATCATTCCAAATGTTCCCCCCTTCCTCCTCCTTCCCTCTCCACTTTTTATACTGAGCATGATGTCAAATGGTATGGAATATGCCCTCGGTCAGTTGGGATCACAGCCGTGTCTCCTTCCAGCCTCCCATGCACCCTCAGTCTCTTTGCTAGAGTAGCAGTATGAGAAGCATAAAAGGCCTTGGCTCTGTGTAAGCCCTGCTCAGCAATAACAAAAACATCTCTATATTATCAACATTGTGTTCAGCACAAATCCAAAACATATCCCCATGGTAGCCACTGCAAAGAAAACTAATTACCTCAGCCCAAACCAGGACACAGATCTTTATTGATAAGACGCTTCTTGTAAGTGCTGGACTTCATCTGTTTTTGACAGTGAAATACGTCTGTCTGGTCTTTCTCTTTGAATGTTACAGTATTTATAAAACCTGAATTGTCAGTTTTGCTTATCTCACTGTTGCATTAGATATCCCCTGACTTAGGAGACGGACAGACTCTGAAATTACTTGTTTTCTTAGGTAGTCTTGGGTAGTTCAATTAATTAAAAGCACAAAGTTAACAGGTTTTAAAAGCAGATTTTTCAAAGTAAGATAAAGAGGATCAATAGTGGTGGAGTTTCAGAAATTATATTTTAGTGCTATGTTGCCTGTTAGTAGACTGTGAGGTCTGGGCTGATGAACTTTGTTCTGCTGTGGTTTCTGGGGAACTCAGTAAGGTGCACAGCACTTCAGAACACCAGTCTGCTAGAAGATGGGGAGCTGCTGTGCTGTGTGATAGCTCACACCAAAGCCTGCTTTCTTACACTGACACAGTACCAAACATGGCTACTGGGGTGAAGAAAGCTTGAAAAGTGATTTTTTACTTCTGCTACATGTAACTTGATTGTTCAGCTTTTAAAAACAGCGTTTTAGGCAGTTAATTCCGTGCAGGAATATCTGCAAGAGGTTCAGAAGCCTTGAGCTGTTAAGTCAGTAGATTGAAATAAAAGATAATCTTGGAACTGACACTTCAGCAAATTCTTCTATGGCCAGGGAAAGAACATTTTCTAGGCTCCTGTGTAAACTCAGGGCCACTACAGAAACATTTTATGTCTCAGCACTGCTGAGCAGTTGTCTACTGATTCCATTTCCCTCAGCTTGGGAGGGATGAACATGATGAAGCACATCTGCTTCTAAAATGGCCCTTATTAATGTATTTTCAAATTATTAAGTAGGTCCTGAAGTCACGTCAGCACTAACTGCAAGCAGAACTCCTTCAACTGAATGAGATTTGGTTACTTATTCTTTAAAATAAGCTTTAAAACTGTTCTTCCAAAGAGCATTCTCAAATAAACGAGACTGAAATATTTTTACATTATAAGTCTTGACTTCTGTCTCTTCTCCTAGACTCTTTGATGTATTTTTGAGAAACCATACCTGAACATAACACAGTATGGTGACTGAGCTGGGTGCAAATCAAGGTGTAGGAATTCTTACAGGCTAAAGATACACGAGGAGTTCATTGTTTTTGTAGCATTTCTTATTCACATTATGCTTTGTAATACTTCAGTGACATAAGTCTGGCTAGTATCTGGTTTATAACCATCTCGGATCTATTTCTGCATGTTAATCTTCATGCTGTGGTGGACCCAGCTGTGCAGTCCATCTTCTATGCAGAATGGTACCAGTTGCCATGACAGCGGAGAGCTACCTACTGGTGACAGAATAATAGGCATGTGACTTCTTTAGAAAGTGTCACACTGTCATTTAGTCGTGAGCCAGCAGGTGGGGCATGAAGCTAACAGAAGCAAATACTGTTAATTTAAAAAACCTTTCTCTTGGGCAACACTACGGTCTGCCTTTTTACAATAAAAGCTGCCCATCGCAGAATATAGCAGTTCTTATTGTAGGCTAATTAATTTCTGGGTTAAAAAGTACAGCTGTAAGAAATGCAATGAGAGCACTTTGTAAGATTGCCAGAGGTTGTGTTATGAGTTGTGGTGGGTTTGGCAAAAAGGCAGGGTTTGTGAGCAGTTTTGACACTGGTTCCAAGTGTGTCAACAGGATAGAACTGGGCACTCATAGGGAAGCAGGACTGGAAAGTTTAAACCACTGATGTATTCCATAGCTGAAAAATTTTTGTCAGCTTATTCGTAACTCTTTTTATTTGTACAGTGCTTACAAATAAATCCTTAAATGAACTTGACAGTATTTCAAAAGGGTATGAGTCAGAAAAGGCTTTGGTCCCCTTTTCTGCTTTCAGGTAAGTCTAGTTTATTCTGCAATCCCAAGAATTTGATAAATACACAACAGTTAAAAAAAGCCCGTTAAGAGATAGTCAAAACTCGGTATATTCGGAAGGTACTCATTTAGCTACCTTCTTTGTTCCCTTTTTTACAGAGGTGGGGTTGAAATGAGTAAGAACATGGACCACTTCTTTAAACTGGTACTCATTCCTGGTCTCTCTGTTCTTGTAAATGGAACACAGTCACTGGCAATGGATGGGAACTCAGTGCTACCAGTGCTCAGTGTTACCTGCTGTTTTCAGTGTTTCCTAGGACCAGATCCCTCTAGGTTGGTTGGAGGAGGGGAGTTGGTTATCCAGCAGAAATTGTAGATAATTTAATTTTCTGTTGCTGTGTCTGCTTTCCCTAGGGAATTGTGATCTCTATGAAATGTTTGCTTTCCTGGGTGACATTTTCCAATATAAATGACATTTTATGACAGTATTATGAAGCCAACAGTGAATAGACTAAAAAAAAAAAGATTTTTTTAGATACGTATTTGCTTATCTTGTTATTATAGAAACACCACTAAAGAAGTAAAAAAAATAAAGTAGTATTTTTGCTGAGTTTCTACATTTAACAATCTTAGTTAATAAACATATTAAAAATAAACAATCTTAGTTAAGAGCTTCTGTACATGCCCAGATCAAGTTTTGTCTAATTCATTATTGTACATCATTATTGGAAACCTGTCTCTAAATGGAGGCAAGAAAGGGCCAGAAAGTAGATCCTTGAGAACATGCTCAGCTTCTAGTAGCTTGTTTTGCTCAGGTTTTGATCTTTTATTCTTCCTTTTGGTATATATTGAAGAGAATAGCAAGGCAGGCTGTACTAGAGTATTTTGCCACAATGTCATAAAATGCACAACATTTGTTGTAAGACTCCAATATGTTTTGATCCTTGCCTTACAGACTTAGTAATGCTTTAACCTAAATAGCAATCCATTAACTTGCAACAAAGCTGTTACTTAAAAAAAACTAATTAATTGGAACTGCCTAAAAAGAAGGCAGTAGTAGATAGTACTATGCATTTATACCTAGAATTTTCCAGGAGTACTCACTGTCTGTTGTGAATATAGTAGTTTCAAGTGCAGTGTACATGCTGCCTAAGCGGCCTAAAATATTCCTGTATGCAGAACTAGAAGGAGCTCCTGAGGCCACAGGACAACCTAAGTCAGGAAACTTCTCGTGTATATGATGAGATATCGTCTGAATAAGATTGTTATAAAAAATGTAGGGGACATACGTAGCCAATGATGATTCTTGATGTCATCTTGAAGCTTTGAGTTTTGGCAACAGGTCCGTTACAAGCTACTAGAGTGGTCTCTTAATCCAAGTGGCAGTGGTCTGTGTTATGGCAGCAGATGATGTATTATCTCAAACCAGCCTGCTTGTAACATGCAGCTTCAGAAACTATGAAATTCATGTTTCTGTGTCTCTTCTCTCACATATGTACAAGCTAAGGATGACACAGAATTGTATTATAGTACTGTTAGTTATTTTGGAAAGAATGCTTTTCAACTTGGAAAGCAGATGTCTCAAACCTAATTAGAAACAGAATTCTGTCTTAGTTTAAGGACAGGAGCAGTTAAGGGGATTGGCCGAGATGCCCATTAAGTGCCCCTGGCAAGGCTCTGTGGGAAACAGAGAGAATCTCTGTCTTGCCTTACTCGAGAACAAAGTTTGATTTACTTTCACCTGAATTAAATAACATGAAGAGTTAAACTTCAGACTCTTTAACATGTTAGGAAACTGAAGTTTGCAAACTAGATTTTTATGATACTAAATTTTAGGAGTCTAATTATCTGCTCTTTTAACCTGTGTGTTGTACTTCTTACATAGTAACAAAGAAGTGGAGCTAGTGGGGAAAATGAAATGCTGTAATTAGTCACAAATGCCGTTAGTTTTCTTACTGTATTTGTTACTTATGACAACAAGGGTATACTTTAAATACACATACTTAATTGTAAGGTCAAGGATGAAACTTTATGGTTTTATTTTTCAAATACTGTTTCCCAGGTGCTTTGCATGGCAGAGTAAGGTTTCTAAAGACTTGCAGCAGGTTTTTCACCTTACCATCCCAGAAAAGTAAAATAGTGCAGAAAATACCAACCTTTGCAGTTACAGAAAGTTGGTCAAGTTAAAATATTTATTTATTAGTACAAGTGCACAGATAACATCAGACAAGTTTATGTTTTGTGTCCATATGGAAATGCTGATGAGTATAGAGTCCACATTTGTCTTGTTCGAATGCTACTTGCTTTGTTAATTCATCATGTGCTCAAGCACCTTCTCTTCAACACCATTGGCTTTCTGTGTCTGGTGTCCCAAGGTTCTGAATGCTGAAATCACTTTCAAAATCACTTCTGTAATGGAACTGTCTAGACTGGTATGGTTTTACAGTTTTCAAAATCTGAAACTATTCTGTAGCTACTCCACTCATGCGTTTCTCTTGATAACTGAGTCTCTTCGGAGCAGGCTATTCTTGTCCTGCACTGTTACTTCTAGTTGGATCTAGAGTAGAAAATGCTCTTTGATACTCATTCTTTATACTGCTTCTTAGGAGTCTGGGTTAGATTATGGTTCTTGTTCACTTTCTCTTTTGTCAAACTTCATCTTATTAGCTATACTTGATCCAGTTACACAACAAAGATATCTGAAAAGGGCCTTACACTTTTTACTGGGGAGGGTGAAGCACTGTTTGAATACTTCTAGGTCTGAGAAGTTTAAAGAAAACTTAGAGGTAGGGTAGTTCAGGCCAGAGTGATACTTCTGGTGTATAAAACAATGCACTCGGAATACGCAGTTCATGTGCAACTTGTGTGAGATCCTAAGTTTGCAGAAAGGATGAATTCATTACAACTTACTTTTTCATTAATTTTCAGATCTTTGCATTAAGTACTGAAATTCCTAGGACTGTATCTATTTAGATGGTAACGAGCAAACTCCTCCCACAAGTTATTACAAACAAGGCTAGAATCAGGTGTTCATAACTTTAAGATAGTGACTCATTAGTCTTTTGTCTAATCTAGTCCCTGTTTTGCCATTGGAACATAGCAGTCTATAACTTCCTCAGGAGGGGAAGTGGAAGGACACACACTGATCTCTTCTCTATGGTGACCATTGACATGACCCAAGGGAATGGCATGAAGCTGTGTCATGGGAGGTTTAGGTTGGATGTTAGGAAAAGGTTTTTTACCCAAAGGGTGGTTGGGCACTGGAACAGGCTCCCCAGGGAAGTGGTCACAGCACTAAGCCTGTCAGAGTTCAAGAAGCATTTGGACAGTGCTCTGTGGTGCATGGTGTGTGACTCTTTGGGCTGTCCTGTGCAGGGCCAGGAGTTGGACTTCGATGATCCTTGTGGTTTCCTTCCAACTCAGGATATTATATGATTCTATGAAATTTGTGGAATAGTATTTTTCTGGGGTGTATTTTACCTATCCATCTACTACAAAGATTATAGATTGTTTAACACTTAGTAAAAATTTCATTAACTTTTGCATTATTTAAAGCCTGGTTGTCTAGTCCTTTTTTATATTAGTGAAATCCGTTCAAATAAGAATCTCAGCTGACTTCACGAACACATTTGGGCACCAAGTATCTGGTAGGTGGAAATCTAAAACTTCAAAAGTTCCAAGAATTATTTTCCTTTATATGTGATTTAGCTTAATGCAATGGAGAAATGGAAAAATGCATTGGTTGGTTTATAGTCCGGAATGTTCAAGAAACAGAAATATGTATGAGTGCATATCTAATTCCTTACTGATGGTGCTAAGTGCTTAGTCTGGATATCTAAAGGTAGGAAAAGGCACATATTCCAGCTCCTTCAGTAATTTAGTGTTTTTTGTTAACATGAAGTCTTTGCCTTCTGCGCTGGCTTATAACTAGTTGACCTTTTATAGAGAGCTTTCACTTGCAGTTTTTTGAAGCACCTATGCAAGAGAAACAGCTCGTGGAATGTAATCTGAAACAGGTCATAGCTTCTCTAGTGCTTGCTAGACTGGCCCTTATGACAGGGAAAATCTGGCCACTGTTCTCATGACATAGAGCAAGGGCAGCTTTAGTGCCAACTTGATACAGCAATAAATCTCAGTCTCTGGACAATGGTCTTCTATATGCAGCCATTTAGGGGCATATCTCTCCTATTTCTGAAGGTTCTTCTACAGCTTGGATTTAACCAAAATTATTAATGAGATGAGAATGTGAAATCTGTGTTATCTGTCAGGTGTGTACTGAAACATTCAAGAAAGGTGAAATAAATAGGGATGAATTAAATATACTGTCAGTAATTCTTAAATGTAGCCACAGTTTTCCTCTTGGTCTGCAGAGGCATATCCTGTCAGATACTGATCACGTCAAAATTATGTCCACATATTGTTATATAACTATGTGTAGTCTTCAGAAATTTATGGCCATAAGTGTATTTTAAGTTTCAAGAGTACAGAAAGCACCTTTCAGAAAGAGCTTCCAAATAGAAAACTGGTCCGTAATTATACCCAGCCTCTGCAGCTCCCTAGTAGTTGCTGACAA
Source organism: Neopelma chrysocephalum (assembly GCF_003984885.1). Classification (NCBI taxonomy): domain Eukaryota; kingdom Metazoa; phylum Chordata; class Aves; order Passeriformes; family Pipridae; genus Neopelma; species Neopelma chrysocephalum. The sequence continues at coordinate 3,356,979 of NW_020897695.1, read as the reverse complement.
ATGAGCAACAGAAGCACTTTAAGAATAAGAAATTTAAAAATATTGTCCTGTGCCATTAAAATGCTCTAGTGGTAGAACTCCTGTTGAAGTCACTCTTCTTGGGAAATAAAATATGAGCTATTTTAAATAACTAATTGGGCTAAAATTTTGAGCTAGTCTGAGGCATAGGCTGCCTCCATCTTCTGGAACCCTAGAAAGGCATAAGTAGCTTCTGCTTCTGAGCAGAAGTTAGGTTCTGTGCTGCTGCTGCTTGGGCAGAAAGGTTTATATCACCATCACCATTAGCAGCCAGGGACTGGTCTGATTCTCTAGCAGCAGTATAGTTCCAACTTCTCCAGAGCTTTCTAATTTGTCTGAGTTCCTTCAGATTTGGAGGCGGTTTTCCTGGTATTACTGAGAAGCTATAGCTTAGTTCTGAATAACACCTGATGACATAATTACTTTGCAATAAGTAAAGAGTTCATCAAAAATTGAAACTTTTTATTTCCACTCAAGCTTATCATCACCTCTGTGTCTTGAGTCCTTCAGCCTGTTAAAGACTCAAATGTTGAAAACTACAAGATATTCAAGACCTTGAGAGTGCAAGAGTCTTAGAAAAACAGATTGGAACCAGACATGGGTCAGACAATTACAGATTCTTTCTTGGAGCTGCCACAGTGGCAGGTTGCTTGGCACTAAGGAATTGTGCAAAACTAAAGGAATTGTTTTCCCTAGCGGTCATACCATTTTGTACCAACTGAGGTGGAAATGGAAGTGAGTACAGGGGGATGATGTATTTGACATTGGTAAGACAGAGGTACTTTCTACAACAGGGCCCAAAATAAAAACTAGACATCAAAAATGAGGTATCTCAACAAGTAAGAAAAAGGTCTGATCCTTGGGTAATTAAGATGTTTCATAGCAGTTTGCACTGGTGATCTGAAACTAACTAACAATAAATGAGGAAAATATGCTAAATGACTTGTCTACCTTAAATGGAGCCTAGTTTTTCTCATTTTGTATTTTCTTTCTTATTTTGTCAATAAAAAATTCAGTAGATCCTAAAAATGCTTTTGCAGAATGGTAGGTAAATAACAAAACTAATTTTCTTTACTGATATTTTGGTATCTGTTTTTGATTAACAGGAGCTAGTCAGAAGTAACTTAAGTTTTGCCAAATCCTGTTCAGTGTGATGTTGCAGGTGTCTCTTGCTTTTTGACAGAGGAAACAAATTTTATTCTCAATGATCTTTAAATATTTTTCACACAACTGAAAAAAACCAGAAAAATGGGATGTGGTTAACTTGGATGCTGGAGTCTGACTTTGTAGTGAAAATAACAGCAACTGGCATTGCACTGAGTGTCGTGCAAAAAAATAAATGAATGTCTTTGCTTTGCACCTGTGTGTATCTTTCCAGTTAGTTGCTCAAATAATGCTTGGAATAGCCAAGCAAGGGCTTATTTAGTCGTGTAACTAGAAACACCTTGCACAAGAGAGAAATGCTGTGCATGTGATTTCATGCTGCTTTTCACAATATGTAATAATCTCTGCCTAGGCCAAAGTAAGTACAGATATTTGGTCAAGCTGAATTGCCCTACCAGTAGCAATTTACACCTACATTGAACTTGCCTTACCCCACTGCACCCAAGACTACAAAGTGTAAATGGAAAACATGATCACTCCTGCTTGTGATACAGGAGGTTGTGGAGCTCTGCACTGCTAAATGTGGGGATTTACAAAAGAGATTACACTGGCTAGACACAGAAATAAAACGTATCAAAGCCCTTTTTAACTCCTAAGGTAAACTAATATTCCCTAATGGAGTGTCTAGGGGCAACATCTTACAGTTGATTAAAGCAGGTCCTTCAGTTGTTTATAGTTAAATAGTTGTTAGAGCAGTGTTTTACTTTTTAATTACCAAGTCACTTGTGCTTTGCAGTAGTTTATTGTTCTGCAGATAGGTATGTGTGTATGACTGTGTGTATATATATATACATATAGATATACATACCACAACTCTGAAATGTCTAGGATGCTAGTTTAGGTTTTTTTCAAGTGGAAATAATGTTGCCTGTTCTTGGAGTACCCTGTGAAATAGCTATTACTGATAAAATAAATTCTAGGTCATATCTTATCAAATCTGTACCAACATGGTCTGAAAGAGGCAAATAATTTCAAAATATGGCAAAAGTGCATATTAAAAAGAATATATGAATACTAGCGAGCCAGAATTGAATTCTGAAATTCTTACAGTGGTAGTCTAGAAACAATAGTTTAGATGTACAGCATAAGTTTAGATTTTGTGCTATGCTTCAACTTACATGCCTTGATACCAGACACTTGAACCATCTTTGTTTTGTTGAATTTCAGTGTTGGCACACCGAAATAGGTGATAGTAGAGGTGTCTATCTTGGTAATCAATCTGCTTCTTCTCAAATATACTCTTGTAGTCAGAAGAAAATATCTTAATGACAAAAATCCTATGGAACCAACTTTTAATTCAAATTTGCCTCTAATAAAAAGTGCAGGAATGACATAATGGGTTATGTACTTAATGCTGGAATAGAAGAGTTCCAGGTTGAAACTGGTGCATCAAAACACCTCATATCTGATCCCTGTTAAGTTTGCAGACATGTCTGATGCATGACTGTGAAGTGGGCAATGGAAAGATGTTTTGTAGTGCCTGGGTTTGTGCTATGTGACCCACTGTAAACACTAATTTGAAACACTTTTCATATGTACAGGACTGCTACTTCATAACAATCTACAGATGTCTAGGAATGTTGTTTTTCTAGTGTTGATGTTCCTTTATGTATCCGAGAAGACTGCACCAGTAAGAGTCTTCAATGTTGTCGGACATCCTTTCAATTCAAGCCCCGAGGTGTAGATCTGCATTTCCCATGGTGTCAGCAAGCTCTGGTGCCTAGGATGCTCCTTCTGGAGCCATCTATGACCTGATGTGTTTACAGTACAGGGAAGGCTGCACTTTCACGTCTTCCTATACACTTAGCAATCCTTCCCCATATGCTTTAACAGTAGTATTAGAAAAACAGCTCAATTACATGGCACCCTGATGGGACTGCATGCTGCTTTCTCACATGGTCAGAAAGACAGAGAAACTAATGAGTGGAGGAAAAATGACAAGGGACAAGGAAAGAGGAAAAACTGTGTGTATAATTAAAAGAAATGGAGAGGATAAAACCAAAACACGCAGAAGGAAATAGAAAAAGGAGATGGGTAAAGTTCCCGGACAAAATGCATTGGTAGTATTTGCTTCATAGTTCAGTACTGGTGAAGTAACTTGATTTCCTCATTTCCAAATGTTTTGATATTATGCTTTTGGCTACTGACTACTCGCTAATGGTGATAGTTGTGCTTTAGGAGGACTTAAGGCCACTGGAGAAATTTTTTTGTTCCCTGATAGCACTTGAGGGAAAAGTGGGGGCAGTGCTTTCAAATAGATTTCATCCATCACAATAGCAGCACTTCATACAGAAATGTTTTGCAGTTAGGAAGGAATTGAGGTACCAGTGTAGCATTTGCTTATATATTTTTACATAAATTAATTTTGTTTATGCACCTACACAGTCGGGAGAGAGATTCTTAAGTGGACCATGTATAGCAAATGTAATTGTGCCTGCTGAGCACGAGGACTTCAAGCAGTTTCTGTGTTAATCAGGGGTGTTTTAGGAGTTGCTGAACAGGCTTTTGTCCTAATAAGGGAAAGTACAATGACAGTGGTACGGAAAGTTCCAGACTTGGTCCATAAGCACAACTTTTGGGATGGATACATGCTTTTCTGGAGCGACCGGAAAGATGAGGACGGAGGGTTGCTCACTCTGTAAAAAGAGTAGCTGAAGTGTATGGAGCTCTTGGATGGACAACAGGCTGATCCAGAACACTAAGGCTTAAAGGAGTGACTACTGAGGGTGACGGTGGATTACAGATCAGCTACTCATGATGAAGGTTGATTAAAATAGCAACTCAGTGACATCTATGGGTTACAAATCCTGATTCTTGGAGAGGGGTTACTCTTCCTGACAGCTGGATGGGATGGAAACAACCCTGCAGATTTCAGGAAAACATCATGGTAGATACACTGAATGGGGCAGCCAGGGCCATGGATGTCCATTAACAAGGAAAATTGTTTAGAAATGCAGTAATAGAAACTGGCTGTAGTCATGGTCATACAGTGGAGCTCAAGATCCTGAAGGGAGCGAGGACGGAAAGACCTTGGACTTCAGAAAGCAAACTTTGGCTTATTTGGAGAACTGGTATATAGGAGGCAGCTTTGAAAAGTGAAGGGAGCATAGGAAAGCAGGCAGATTTTTAATGGGAGCCTTTTTCCGATGCAAGAGTGACACGTCCAAATAGGAAACCGTCTTGATGAATTGGGATACCAGCTAGGCCAAGCAGGGAACACCTGTCTAGAAAGGGTGCCATCATGCCTTACCAACTGCTTGCCTTCTTTGCTAAAATGTAGGCATTTGCAGGCATGGGGATAGTAGTGGATGCCATGGCAACTTTAGTAAGGTGCTTGGCACTGGTTCCCATGCTATTTTTGAATGTGCTTAGGATTCTGTATTCTGGATAGGTGGACAGCTAGGTGGGTAAAAGGCTTGTTGCATGGCTGGGGTCAGACAGTTGCAGTTTAAGGGGTTGCACTTTGCCTGGAGGGCAGTACCAAGGGGAGGCCTGGTGTATTTTTACATCTTTTTCAAGGACCTGGAGGAGATGACAGGATCCACTGTTTGCACATGACTGCATACTGGGGGTGCCGTTGACAAGCTTCAGGGCTGGGCTGCTGTCCAAAAGGACCTGGGCAAACTCAAGAACAGGCCAGCATGAACTTTTTGAAGTTTAACAAGGACAAACATTCAGCCTCTGGAAAGGGAGGATACCTTGCACAGAGCCAGACTGGGAACTGCCTGTTTGAGTAGCAGTTCTGTTAGTAGGCGATAAGCTGACCATAACCAACAAAGGTAACAGCATGCCAGTAGCTTGGAAAAAGTGATGATCCTATTTGGCACTCATTAGGGCCCTTCTAGACCATATACTGTGTCCGAATGTGTCATTCCCCTCTCAGAATCCTGCTGACAAGCTGGGATAAGTTCAGTGGAGGGCCACCAAGGCTAGGGCTGGAGCATGTGTCCTGCAAGGAGAGGCTGAGTGAGCTGAACTCTTGACCTGGAGCTGGGAGGGCTTGCCATCATCTGAGAGAACAGGCATGTTGAAAAGAGATATGCAAGGCTCTGGGCATAAGGAGACCTGTTCCACTGTGGTGACCCCAGCTCTGGCTTGACAGTGTGGAAGTTGAAAGCACTAAGCGAGGGGAAGGAGCAGAGCTGCAGTACAAGAGTCACAGAGTACCAACTCTGTGCCAGGTTGGAAGGGACGACAGATGGTCATCTGGTCCAACCTCCCTGCTCAAGCAGGGTCATCCTAGAGCTCATGGCACAGGCTTGCGTCGAGACGGTTCTTGAATATCTTCAGTGAGGGAGACTCCACAAACTCTGAGCAATCTGTTCCAGCGTGCAGCCACTTGCACAATAAAGAAACTTTTGTGCATCAGTTTCTGCCCATTGCCTCTTGTCCTAGGGGTTAGTACCACTGAGAATAGCCTGGCTCATCCTCTTCACACCCAGTATTTAGATATTTATATATGTTAATAAGGCCCCCTCTCAGTCACCTCTTCTCGAGACTGAACAGCTCCAGCTCCCTCAGCCTTTCATTATAAGAGAGATTCTCCAGATCTTTGACCAGCTTCGTAGCTTTCTGTTGGACCTGCTCCAGGAGCTCAGATGTCTCTCTTGTACTGAGGAGCCAAGAACTAGACACAGCACTCCAGATGTGGCCTCATCAGGGCTGAGTAGAGGGGCAGGATCACCTCCCTCGACCTGCTGGCAATGCTCTTTCTAATGCGTCCCAGGATTCTGTTGACCATCTTGGCCACAAGAGCACACTGCTGGGTCATGGACAATTGCTTGTCCCCCAGGTTCTTTTCTGTAGAGCTGCTTTCCATCAGGTTGGCCCCCAGCCTGTACTGGTGCCTGGGTCTTATTCCTCCCCAGGTGCAGGGCCCTACATTTGACGTTGCTGAATTTCAGAAGGTTCTTCTCTGCCCAACTCTCCAACCTATCGAAGTCCCTCTGAAGGGCCACACAGCTCTCTGAGGTACCGGCCACTCCTCCCAGTTTGTATCATCAGCGATGATAGGGGGGAACATGGGGGAGCTGTGCCTGGGCCGGGGTGTGGGCTGAGGCGGGCAGTGCACGGGGGACTTCCCGCCCTGGCCGGCGGGCGGAGCAATCCGCCTTCGGGCCGTGTCGCAGGAGCGGGCGGGAAGCGGCGCTGCCCCCACGGCTGCCCGGGCTCGGGCTGGGCGCGGGGCTCGGCGCTGCTGCTCGGAGGAAGAGGAAGTGGCCGCGGCCCCCGGCCGGGCTGATCGCCGAGCGGAGCCGCCGCCCCGGGTTGCGCCGCACAAACTTTGTGCCGGGCGGCGGGGCCGTGTGGCGGCGCGGCGCTGCCCCGGCACCTCCCTGTCGCGGAGCCGAGGGGGGAGCGGCCCCGGAGCGCGGCGGGCGGGCACGGGCGGCAGCCGGAGGAGGAGGAGGAAGCGCTGTCAGCGGGGCTGGCCGTCTCCGCCCGCCGGGCATCCTTCAGCACCGCCGGGCTGCGCTTCGCCCGCCGCCTGCCCCAGGTACCGCCGCGCACCCCTCTGGCCCGGCGGGCAAACTCGGCGAGGGGGCGGGAGGGGGTTGCTGCTGGGCAGGGTCGGCGCGGAGAGAGGAAAACCGCTCTGGGGCTCCGGCTCGTCCCGGTGCTCTGGCTCCCGAAGTTCGGAGCGGGGCGCGGGCTGGCCCGGCGTGCCCGGGTTTGGAAGGGGCTGCTGCAGACCCTCGCGGGGCACAGAGGGGCACTGCCTCCTGCCCGCTCCCCGGCGGGTTGCGGTCTGTGCAGCCTCTCCGAAGGGTCCGCCCGCCGCGGTCCTGCCGAGGGGCCGAAGCGGAGCCCGCCCGGGAAGACGCCGTCCTGTCAGCCCGTGTGTGCAGAGACCCCCGGGCTCGGCCCGGGGAGACCGCAGGCGGCAGTGCTGGCAGTCTCTCCCAGCCAGCGCGGAAGTCCGTGTCCAGCCGTGGCCGCCGTGGGGCAGAGCCGGGAGCGGAGCTCTGAGAGGAGCCGGGTGTTCGCCCGCCCAGCCCGGCGCCCTCCTACATGCCGGGCACCTGGAGGCGGCGGTGCCGCGGCGTGCTGCCGTGTGGCTTGGCTGGGGTTTGGGCTTTTACAGTCGCTATTTTCTAGTTTTAATGCCTTTTTAAGTTCTCGATTCTGTTTCAGCACGTTTTTCTTGGAATGTAAAGAGAGGCAGGATGACCATGGGTCAGCATTTGTACGTCTGAATATGAAATACATCTCTGGTTTATCTGAATTCTTGTCAGAGCAGCCTCTTCTCACAGCCTGTGTGTTTTTTGAAAAGGGGAATTTAGTTGGATGGACTTTTAGAGCTCTTCTGTGGTACTTTCAGCTTAGTCTAATAATTAATAGGAGACATTTGTTTTCCATTACGCCTAAGTGTGCTTCCCTCCGGAGCGCTTCCAGCTCGGACCCAGGAAACGAGCTGAACCAGAGGCTGCTGTGTGGCAGGACGGGGAGCGGTGCTGGAGCCCACTTGTGGCCTTGGTAGGGGTGGCTGTTGTGCTAAAGCGATTGCTGGATTTAAAATGATAAAAATATAATTATACCTGACAGAATGTTCTGTAATGTTTTCAGCCAAACTTTGGAAGCTGTAGTATGATTGTATCCTGCTTCTGTTTTTATTCTCTTTTAAAAAAATGGTTTTATTTATATATTTCGTAGGAGAATTACTAACATTATCAAGACTTAGCTGATCTCCAGCTTACGAGGGGAAATCTTTTTGTACATCTACTTTTATGTTTTATTTTTAATGAATCCAGTCCATTTCAGCTTCTAGTATTGAATAACAAGTTGCTGGCCATCACAATGCTAGTGATCACGTTTAATTTCTGATCATATTTAATTTCTGTTTTCTCGAAGGAAAAAGAAAAGTCTCAGAATGAAGGGTTATTTTAGGAATCTGACTTAACCTCAAGTTAGTTACATTAGACAAGGGGCTTTCCACCCTGTGAATGCTGGCATTCCCTGTCCTGAGAATGAGAATGTAGCATGAAATGAGTATATACAGCTGTGATTAAATACCTGAGGGAGTTCTGAGCTGCGGTACTGGGAAATGCGAATACCATGTTGGGTATAATGAAGTGGTCTCAGACTCTCTGGTGTAAAAGCTGGAGTCATAGACTTGTGAAGAAGAAAAATCAAAATTGATGAAGTTTGTATTTAAAATAAGTAAAAAATATTGGCATAACTAGTATTCCATCCCCAGCTTTATGTGAGATCCCACAGCTTCACACCTGACACCAGTGATCCACTTTATCTTTTGCCCTCAGTCAGTTGGCTGGGGTTTTGCTCCATGGCAAACTGGCAAAAGGCAATAAGCATAGGACTGTTGAGTTTATCTAGTTTTGCATTTTACCATGGTTTTACTCACTGTCCTGAAGCAGCTGTGCATACATTGCAATATGCATCTGTTTTTCATACCTGTTTTCTGGGGGTTCAGAGTGGTTTGGGGTTAACTTTAAAGGAAAGTTGGATTCCTAACATTCCTATGCATGCTTTTGTCAGGTTCATTCAGTCTTTATTTTCTAGACAACAAATGTTAGCTGTTGTGATTTTCCCTTATGTTTTTCAGAGTAGTTTTCTAGTCCTTCTTAGCATTTTTGTAGTCTCCTGTCTTAGGGGAGGCAACTTGCTTGAACATTTGCATGTGGTGTTTTGGGATAAATTTTACCTGTGCCTTGTTCAGTGACATTAACACTTTGTTATCTTGACCAGAAATACCCTGCGCGAAAGTATTTTCTAGAAATATGAGGTACTATTTGAATCTTTTGCTGTACTGAAAGACAGCATCATGGTATCACCAAGTATGAGATATTTTGGATGAGCATTACAGGGGGATGTGGATAGGGTAGAAAGCACGGGTCTCCCACCAGCCTACTGTTCCTCAGATTGCTCCCCAACACTAGCACAACTTGACTTCCTCCTCCACCAGTTCTCCCTGATCCTGTTTGCTCTTCTTCCTCCCACCCTCTTCCCCACATGCACACACATAAACCCCAGCTTTGTTTCCCTAGAGAGGGTTAAGTGTGGCTGATGGCAGCCCCTGGTTTTGGGCAGGAAGGCCACAGAGGTGGCCTGATGACCTGCAGGCCCAGGGACAGCACAGAGTAAAGTAAGTGTGTGTTATACAGGGCAGCAGAGTTGAGCCCAAGTCAGTGTTTGGAACACTGCAGGAAGGACAATAGCACCTAATAAGAGTTTGTTGAAATCATGTTATCATGGTGGCGTGTTGTTTGACATGCTGCATGCTAGAGCTGTGCTTTCTTTGTGACTTGTGTATACAAGACCCATCAGGGTAGTCTGTTCTAACTTTACGGAATCCATATCGAATTTATCCATGTATTACTTTGTTTTCTTCCTCAAGCTTAGAAACTCTTGAGGCTAGACTAGCAATTGTCTTAATTGGCCAAATTATGTTCTTCTCCTTTTTTTTGTGTAGTCAGTACATTTTCTTGTCTCCCAGGGAGACAGTACCAAACCTGATGCAATAGTTTGGTTTTTAATTGTAGAAATGCAGTTCATTATGACAGGGCATCCAGAGTTCTTGGTATGAGTCCAGGTTAGTCCTGATTTGTGTTCTGCTTCTGTTGAGTTGTGCTATCTTTGGCCTCTCCAACTTGCTTTGGCTTCTGGCACATTTCATTTCATGCTGGTGTTTCTTGATCCAAGACTATAGTTTCCTCTGCTGAACTTTGTTCCTGTCCCTTGAAATCTCTCTGCTTGTTCTAGCTTTCCTTCTTTATTAAGTAATTCATCTTGCTGTGTCTGGAAACCTTCTTGCAAATTCTCGTCACTTCCTTGGGTTCCAAGTTCTGCAGATACTCGTATTATAGTTTAAACATGTTCCAGACCTCCCCTGTGCTCACGTCCTCCTGTTTGTTCCTGTTCATCTCACTAATGAATTCTGTAGTTTTTGAGATTTGCTTTTTGAAATTGAAAACCTTAATTGCAGATTTACTTGGGTTGCTCTGCAGTTTAATTTAAATGAAATCAATGATAAAGGATAAATCTGGGATTATTCTTTCACCAACCTTTCTGTAAGCTGAGGTTTAGTTATCAGCCTCAAGTCTAAAATCCTGACAGCACTGGTCAAATTCATAAGTATATGGTGAAAAAAAATTGGTCAGTTGTAGCATCCAACAATAGATGGGACTATTGGTAATTATGGGATTTATGGTAATTATTCCTTGTATTTTCAAAATAAGCATTTAAGAATCTTTCGAATTGTTTGGTAAACTTTAGTTACTTAAACAAGAGATGCATCCCCACAAATAAAAATTATTTCAATATTTATTGAGTATATGCTTACATACTTTCCTCTATGGTAACACCCACTTGGTCTTCTTTTTTTTCAAATGTATCTCTTGGTAAGGAATTTCCCTCTTAAACAGTGTAATCTCAGAAAAAACCTATGCAGTGGTAAGCCAGGGCAGGAAAAATGGGGATATGTCACGAGCAGGGCTCTGTTCTAGGAACCGACAAAGGATCATCCTGGCATCCTATTCTGCTTTCTTTGTTTGGTTGTACACCCAGTTTGTCAGGTCTGATGTTCTTAATTCTTTGCTTCAGTTATGCTGGTTTTTTGCCTTGTTATTCCTCCTCTGCTTCATTGCTTTAACTATGCTAGGAAAGGGACTTGACCATAATTTGCAAGCTCTCTCAGGGTTTGTTTAGAGCTGAGCGGGGGACTAAACATTCTGGTTTTTTGTAGAGTGGAAAGGATGCAAGAATTAAGTGACCACATGCCAGCAAGTGAACTGAGCATGAAGTGCTTTATTATGTTGAAAATGGAAAGGTCAGGATTGCAGGAGTGAGGGTTTAAGAAAATAAGCATGTCTCATTACTACACAACAAATGTGAAGTCCTGTAATTATTTGTAAATGCCTTCTAGCATCCCTGTGAGGTACCTAAGTATTACCCATGAAAGGAGGAACGAGGATGAAAGGTCTTAAACAAAATCAAGAGAGAAAACCTATTAATACATTGCAGTTATCTTGTTTCCCAGCTGCTGCACTCATCGGTAAGAATACTATATTCCATAATTTTGTGAAAGGAACTTTAGCAGTAACTTATTATATGTATTTTAAAATATAATTTGTGATAAAGCTTACAGAATGCAGTCACTAGTCCTGGACAATAAATGCTTTAAAAATACTAATGCAGGAAAACTTATTTTCACTAATTGTGCTTAAAAACAAACTGACTAGCATGAATTGTCCATATAGCACGTTGTAAATACTAAAATTACCTTGGTTCTATTTCAGATGGTAGTGTATTACATTTACATGTTTGTTAGAATATTCTATCTAACGCTATATACTTAGCAGTTGACTCTAATATTGTAAGTATTTAAAAGAATTGCATTAGAATTCTTTTCAAATCATCCCCCTAAGTAGTCATCGACACAATGCATTGATACAGTTGAAATAAACTATTTAACCGATATGTACTTAATTGATAAAAATCCCTTAAATTACTTACTCTGGTAATGTAGTCAAGCTTCCATTAGCCATGTGGTTCTGTTACATTTCAGTGTAATTTTCATTATTATTCCTTGAAGATAAATTGTTATGGAGTTTCATGAAAGGATGGATCAATAAATCAGAAAATTAGTTTAATTTGTTCCCCAAAACCTCCAAACAGAAAATCAGATCAAAGGCAAGGGGGTTTTTTTCCTCTTCCTTTTCTTTGTGCTCTTTTCCTGCTGAAAAGCAATCCTGGGGCCTGAATCACTATTAACAAGAAAATAAGTTGTTAGCTACATGGTGTTATTTTATCCTTATTGTTCTTTGCTAATTCTGAACTTGTTGTATTTCATCTATTTTGGACACCCTCTAGCAATGTGAGAAAGCAAACCCAAGCTGCAGAGGGTATTTTAGAAAGCTTAGGTTCAGAGATCATTAGTTGAGAACTCTGTGCATCTCTATAAAAGCTGTAAAAATTCCTATGTTATATTCGAGATACACTAATTTTCGTGGATCACAGAGGTGATTAAAAATGGAAATATTGTTGGATTTCTTTTTTCTCTTGCTGAGTACAATTTGTTGTCATTTTTTTACTTTTTTCATGGCAAAGGTTTCAATAAAACCTGTTTTGGGAAGGAGTGTTCAGAGGGAGGTCATGTGCCATGCTAGGGTGAGTTTCTATCCTGTTCTTCCAGATGCTCTGCAGAGCTCCACTACTCCTGAAATGCACGAGGGAGGACAGTAATGGGGAGGAGGAGGTGGCAGCAAGAGGCTTTTTCTGTGGCTTGCGAGTTGGGCATTTGCTTGGGTTGTACAAATTCTGGGTTACATTTTTGAACTCAATTTGCAGAAGCAAGCTGCTCCTTCCGTAACCAGTGAAGGCCTTTGCTGTCATTCACAAGAGAAACTTAAGAATTAATTGACTAGGCTTTGCTGTTGTTCAGCAACTCATTGTACCTTCTATTTTTGATGCTTTTCAGAATTAAAGTGAGATACAGACTAAAAAAAACCAATCTGTTGTTAGATTTGGGTTTCAGTTCTAGTTTTATCATCACATGTCTGAACACATGAAAAATTTGAGATTAACAAGATCATAAAGCATGTGTAGGATAATTTGCAATCTAAGTGAGTTTATTGACAGAATTAGTTTTTCTGGCATGTGTAGTTGTAAGAGCTCATAGCTAAATCTTAATTTTAGTGGTTAATATTCTTTGTTAGATGTTACTTTTTGAAGGCATTTCTTGTAAGTAAGGAACTTGTGACTTGATAATTAATTTTTGCATTCATGAGAAAGAAAATTTATGTCTTAGAACCTACTGCAGAGCAAAAAGAATTTGAAAATTTGGCAGTGTTTTTGAAGAATTGTTTTTCAGTTTACTAAAAAGTGGATATTAGTGATAATATTTTGTTTAAATATGAGTAAAAAAAAAGTGGAATTCACATATAAGTGTAGAAAGCCAGGATAAATATAAGTTGTACAGTAACCTTAAACATCCCTTATAGCAAAATAATATACCTCCTGAAAAAGTAGATTGAAATGTGTTTAGGTTACTTTGAATACATCAGTGATGAATATTTCTTACAGCACTCTTTGATAACTCCAATGTAAAAAATTAATAAGGTGAATAATGTCCTGTTGGCAACTGAATTTGTAACTGAAAAGCAAGGAGATATTGTCAGACAATGGTGGGAAGACTCTGAACAGCACTAACTTTGCTGCAAATGAAAGGAAGAGGGTAATAACTAATGTTAAAAGTCTTCGGAAGGTTATAAAGCAAACTGTCTCAGTAGGAAGTTTGTGGGATAACTCTGAGGAGAATTTGGTGATTCAGTAGTGACTTGTCATATACACATATACACATCACCAGTATATTTGAGGAAACTTTAAGTATTCATACATCTCTGGAATTATTTTAATACTTAGACTCCTGTAGTAGGAAGTCTAAGTATTAAATAAAGTAGGAACTTAAGTAGGAGCTTAATTTTTTCTCTTGATCCTTCATTTTTTTTCAAGACAAAACATTCATTTCCATCATCCTTTTCCATATGCACGCTTTAAGTAACATAAGTGTGTATACTTAATGAAATGTGAGGAAGCATTTATCTTCAAAGATATTGATTGAAGTTTTAGCCAAGCAGCACAAAGATGAAAATCAGTCTCCTAGTAAGCAATCACTAGGGAATTAGCACGAAAAAAAAGGATGTTTTCAGTCCATTTCCAATTGGGCAGGTATCTCCATGCTGAATGGCTTGTGGGTTGTCAGTGTTCGCAGAGGTCATTGCTCACATGGACAATGAGGGTTGACCAGTTTTTCTCCAGAGGGCTGAGGAAATGCTTGCTGGAGAGGCACAGGAGAGTGTCTGTGGCTGCTGCTGGAAGCACAGGCTTGTATTTTCTAGCACTTTCACCCCAATTTAGGAAAGAATGCAAAACTCTCCACAATGTGAAGTACTGAGTCCCTGAGGCCTCCTTCTGCTGCCATCACTCTCTGAAGAGTCCTGTGGATTTCAGACTATTTGTATAACCAAAGGTTGCAGGCACTGTGGCCTAATGACCTCTGAAATGGAATTTTTTTCCTTATGAAATGCTGTCCCAGGTACTTAAGATATATAAGAATTACTGACCTATTATTGCTGAAACAGGAAATTTGATACACTTTCTAATGCTTACTGCTATCTTAATTCCTTACTAGCACAAGTATGTTGCTAGATGTATTCCATTACAGTTCATGGAAAAATGCCTAGTATCTTGTTAGGCTCATTAATATGCAGTAGATGTTTGTGTATTAAAATAAATAACATTTTAAACTGAAGCTAATAATATTGCACAGGCAGACAAAAGAACCTTCTGTATATACAAAGATGGTAGTACTTGTCACTACCAAAAAAAAAATGGTAGAAAGTATCACTTTGGGAAAATAAAAAGATCCTGAGGATTTTCAACATTAAATGCCAAATGAGAAAAAAAAGTCCCAAACCTTGATTTCATTGGTAGAAATTGTTAAAGTAGTTTTTACTTTTCTCTCAAAGTAATCAGGGAAGGTTGTTTTCTGTTGGATGAATCCACCAAATATTGAAACTTCAGGGGCACATATGATACATCATCCACTTTTCTTGATGCTGCAGGTCTTTCTAGGAAATGTCTTTTTCTGTTTCCAGGTTTTGTGTGATCAAATATTTACTATGTTGCTTTTTTCAAGTTTGGTGTGTTGGTCAGTCCAGTTTTGATCTATTTATTAGTGACTTTGCAAGAAGATGTAGGTATGCATTTATGGACTCTGCAGATGATCAGAAGATGGATGGTATTGTTGAACCTGGAAAGACTTCCAGCTCTTTCTTCCAGGAATGCAGGAGAATGGGATAAGATTATTACTGAGCAGTAGAAATGCAAAGAAATAGAGCAAAGTTATGAGGGACGAGTTGGAAACTTGTCAGTTAGCTGTGTTGGATAAAAATAAAGAGAAACAGGTTCTTTGTCTGCTGGGAAGTTGACGGTAAACTGTGAACGTGATGATTTAGCTGTGAATGATGATCTTAGGTGCAGTAGGTGTGTTATTTGCAGTAGAGACAAGGAAGCATCAAGAGATCTTAAGATCTCTTTTTGAGCATATGGTCACCTGTGTTCATGTAGAGAAATGAAAACAGTGATGCAAATGAGAGTGGGGTGGTGAAGGGAACAGAGATCCTGTCTTGGAAATGGCAGAAAAGGACTTGAGAACATTTGTCCTACCTAAATATGCTAAGGGATTTGGTAACTATTAATAAGAATGATTTCACAAGGAAATATGAGGGAGTGAAAAAATGTATAAAAGTTAGAGCACAATATAAGTATAAATAAATTTCTTCAAGTAGATTCCAAATATGTTGAGGCTGGAAATTTGACTTAACTTTCTAAGCATTTGGGGGATGGACCTGTGGCATAAGCTTGCAAGCAGCTCTTTGGAGATGGGCAATCTGAACAAGGTTTTCATTTTCTTCTTTA
Source organism: Neopelma chrysocephalum (assembly GCF_003984885.1). Classification (NCBI taxonomy): domain Eukaryota; kingdom Metazoa; phylum Chordata; class Aves; order Passeriformes; family Pipridae; genus Neopelma; species Neopelma chrysocephalum. Next base: position 3,341,358 of record NW_020897695.1, on the reverse strand, counting down.
GGTTTATTAACTGTCAAGGTAAAGGCAGCCCTAGTCTGTGACTGAAGTTTTTCACGTGCTCATTGCTGTACATCGGAGGTTGCAGGGAGGCTGTAACACTGATCTTCCTGATGCTCCATGCAGTGTCTTTACACTGAATGGATCCCATGCCTTGAGAGGTGCAGAACGGCCTGTGGGAGCCACTCTGTCACTACTGAGTGTTAATTCTACATTTCCCTCTCCATCTCAAAAGCATGAGTTTCTCCATGTAGGTGGAGCCAGGATGCTGAGTGGGTTGTAATGAAAAACCTCAGGTGCCTACTTGGTCTGTCTTCATTGTTTCATGCTTGCTGCTGGTTGAAATAATTTGCTTCAGTCCCACCAGTGCCAGTGAGAGGAATGAGAGAGTTTGGATCATCTAAGTATTTTCACCTGGCAATTCTTCCATTCTTTCATACTCAGATAAGCCATAATGTGCGGGATATTGAGAAACTTTTAGTGTGTAGCAGGAATGGTTGTCAGGAGTAATCCTTTAAAATCTTGTGGACTAGCAGCTTATTAAAGAGAACCGTATTTATCTAGTCCAGTTCTGTAGCCATGCGCCTCTTTTGTATTGAACGTGGCTTCTGGAAAGTGCCATTATTTCCGGTGGTTTACCTAAAAAAGTGAGGCAGGAGGAAGTGAGTTTGTTTTGTAAATGCTGTTAGTTCTCTGCAGACCTGCTTTTTCCATTGAATTAGAAGGCTAGATATTAATTTTAATGTTACAGAGATCTGTGTAAAGCTTAATACTAGCTGCTCTCATAGTAGTTGCATATATAGAAATTGTTATTAAGTTGTCAACCTTTATATTAGCAAGTTATTTTGGATTTTCAGCTACTTTTTATAATGGAATATGTGTCTTCCAGAGTATACTATTGAATACATTTGAAAGATGGAAAATACATGCATTAAATTGTCAATTTTCCAATAAAATAATAGCATGCCTGAGGGTTGATATGAGTAGTATGTACTTCAGTTACTATCTGAGCATTTATTTAATTATACTATTTCATATAGTTTGTAGTTAGGTTGTATTTAAAATTAAAAATCACCAAATGTGCTAGTGTAGGGCATGAAACCAGAAAGAAAAAAGTAAAAATTAATTGTGTTTATGCGTTTTCCCTTTTCCCTTTCTCTATCTTTGTATCAGGAGCTGCTGAAATGGGTTGTGGATTGAACAAACTAGAGAAGCATGATGAAAAACGACCTGGTAATATCTATTCAACTTTGAAGAGGCCTCAGGTAGAAACCAAGATAGATGTTTGCTATGAATATCGATTCTTGGACTTCACAACACTAAATGATAGTAAGTACACAGTATTTTTCTTTAGATTTTTTTTTTCTATTCAAATTAACATGTTAATTGCTTCATAATATCTTTTAATAGTAAAGTTTTTTAAATGTCTTCAGTTTCTTTAGGTATAATGCCTTCTTTTCAGTCATAATACTTACATGCTGAGAGCTTAGTGAGAATTTGGTGTTAATTTTTAACCTTAGGGGTAGTTATAGGCTATCAGATTTTTTGGTTGTTTTTTTTTTTTTTTACTCTGGTATGAATGTTTTTGTCCTTAATTTGCATTTTATCCAAGTTTCGTATGGTAAAGCCATTCAAGTCTGCCAGGTTATATACTTTACTGCTCTTTTTTTCTTCCTCCCCTTCTGCTCTTTGTGGTCTCTCGGGGATACTTTGAGAAGCTGGTGTTTTCGTTTTTGCTAACTTGCCTTAAATAACTCTTATGCAGTTACAGATGTTCACAGGTGCACCCGTGTAGATGGAAACAGGATAGTGGGTGGCACTGAAGATCTAAAACATCAAGGGGGTGATGGTCCAGTCTCATGCAATTTTTACCTTAGATTTTTTCTTCTCTCTGAAATAGTCTTGTTTTAATTCACATGACAATCCACAGACATTCCGTTTCTTTCCCTGCTGATTGACATCAGGTATCAATGCCAGTTTTGCTCACACCATTGCCATTGCCCTCTTTCACTTCAGAATTAGCCTGTTCTACAAGCAATTACTCCTCACACCATTTGGAAATCTGAAGCTTGAGCAGAAGGCTGAGACCTGCTTCTTGCTATATATAAAACAACACAGTACCAAAATCTGTTACAGCTAGCTGGCAGGACGCCAGGTAGAACCTCTGTGCTTTTTGCCCTGCGACTTGTCTTGTTTTGCAAGTCAGGTCAGAGGAAAAGCCAAAGCAGTGCCTCTCTCACAGTGTGAGACAGAGTTGCTGGTATGTTGCTTGATGTGACACCTCTTGTGCAGTTCAGCGTGTCAGTCCAGAGTAATGGGAATTTGTTGGTTTTTAAAGCTTGCTACAAGTAAACTGGAATTTGGAAAAAGGTGGAGGTTTGGAATAGGTGGTTGGACAGGGCTGCGCTTCTGTAGGCAATGTGAGAGTTGAGAAATTTTGTCTTTGCAGACTTTTAGTGTGTGTTTCCAGCACTTGTGTTCTCCAGTGTTTTTTGATACGCTAATTGGAATGCACTGCTGTTATTGAGAGCACCAAGCAAATGGTAGAGGAATTTTTTCATGTTTATGTATTGCAGTTGTTTAGACATTTATGTATTTTTATTTCAAAGTGAACTGTTTATGTCCTTTGATCGTTTGACAGCTTTTACTGAGATGTACTGCAAGTTGTGTCATTAGTAGAAGTGAATTAATATTGAGGACACACTTCTGTGGGCTTTTCTGGATTGTTCATCACTGTTCTGTCTGGGTGCCTCATAAACTTTAGCATGTGCATTCTCCTGATACCTCATGAAGTGTCATCTTTGGCTTTCCCATTGAGTTTTGCTTGGGCATGTTGTATTCCCATCACTCCAGTCTCTGAAAATGTCAGCAGATAGGCTGATGTGGAGGGGATGGAGCTGTTGTTCCTGCTTTTTATTCTTAGTATCACCTATGATTGTGTGCTTCAGGATGGGCAGGGCAACAGGTTGTGGTTATGCGGCTCCGTCCATATTCTAGTCTTTGGCTGTGCGAAGGCTCACATCGCACTATGTGGTGTTACGTCGTTCCAGATTTTTCTTGGTAACAGCATCACTGGTTGATTTACATTTTTGCTGAGAAATAACCCCTGTAGATAACTAAAGTTAACAATGAGTGTTTCACCTATATCTGTGTGGATTCAAAGGCTTCTAAAAATGGAGTGCTCATAGCTGTGTAAAAAGAACATTTGGATTGTGAAGTCTGTCTTCTGTGAATCTACTTTAGCCCTTTCAGTGTGTGTATATATCTCCTGACATCATTTTTTCCGCAAGTTTTCTGCTTTATTGGGTTTTTAGAATAAGCCATATTAAATTATGAGTGGCTGCAGAGTCCGTTGTTGTATCCTTATGCTGGGCTTTATTTACAAGAACAGGGAGCCTGGCAGTGCAGACAGGTACTCATTTTTCTCTGGAGCTTTTCTATAACGCTGACTGCTCTGATAACTGTATTTCTCACTAGTGTTTAATCTTAATGGTGAGAAGGATGCGATTATCTCTCCATGTTGCAAGTGGGAGCTAATTCACAGGTTACTGCCAGAAGGTTTCCAAATGCTTAGCATTTCCTCATGTGTTCCAAAAGCAGCTCATATTGACTTCAGACGTAAAGGTGTATGCTCGTCATATCTGCGGTTTGAACTGCATGTATTGGCAAATCTGATATCCAGATAATTAGAGACCAGTTCCAGAATGTGGCATGTGCAGTTTGGCTGGCAGCTGGGTGGATGTAAGTTTTCTGCAGCTTGGGAAGATACTGCTCTCCTCTCACCTCCTATTCAGCTCTGTGAATTGATTTAAATCATGTAGCTGGCAGGTTATGCAGCTTTTTTGTTTGGTTATCCTCTGCCATATCAGTGTCTTGTGGAAGGGTCTGAAGAAGGCTGGAGCTGGTATAAGTGGTGGGAATATGTTGTCAGGAAAAGAAAACAAGACCTTTAAATCCACTCACACTATTATGAACTCACAGAGTCACAGAATGGGTGAGATTGGAAGGGACAACAGTGGGTCATCTGGTCCAACCTCCCTCCTCAAGCGGAGTCATCCCAGAGCCCGTTCAACAGGATTGTGTCAAGACAGTTCTTGAATATATCCAATAGGGGAGACTGCACAATCTCTCTGGGCAATATCTTCCAGTGCTCGGTCACTCATACAGTGAAGAAGTTCTTTCTCATGTTCAGGTGGCACTTCCTGTGCATCGGTTTCTGCCCATTACCTCTTGTCCTAGTGGTTGGCACCACTGAGAAGAGCTTGGTTCCATCCTCTTGACACCCTCCCTTCAGATACTTCTATTCATTGATGAGACTCCCTCTCAGTTGTCTCTTCTTGAGGGTGAAGAGGCCCAGCTCCCTGAGCCTTTCCCTTAGGAGAGATGCTCCAGTCCTTTAATCATCTTTGCAGCTCTCTGCTGGACCCGCTCCAGGAGCTCCATGTCTCTCTTGTACTGAGGAGCCCAGAACTGGACACTGGAGCGGGAGCACTCCAGAGACAGCCTCACTAGGACTGAGTAGAGGAGAAGGATTACCTCCCTTGAACTGCTGGCAATGCTCATTCTCTTAGCATCACTGTTGAAAACAGGGATAAAATACTCCTGGTGATCATTTTTCTGCTGTGAAATTTAACTTTGCTTGCTTGCTGTTTTTGGTTACTGTTTACCTTCTGGCATACACAGCTAAAGGAATATAAGGAAATATGCTCCTGTATTAAATATTTTTATTCTTTTTTGAACTTTTGCTCTGCATTGATGCAGATGTCCAGTGGAAATAGTGTTTGATCACTTGTTTAAGTACTGTGTAGATAATATATAGACGCAAAAGACAGAATTAAAGTTGCAAGCATAAACTTCATCTTTACATTTCCCAGTGTTACAAGATTGATGTACTTGAAAGTAAAGTGTCTAGGGAAAGATTTTCCAAACTTTCAAGGAAGTAGACTATGGAGAACCCATTGGAACCCATTGGTTTCTGTTGTGTGCCCCCTGCTGATAAATCTGCATGGTTCTTCAGAATTAAAATGGTTAGATTTGCCACTGTCCTTTACTTCTTGAGCAAGTGTGGAAATTGATACCAGCAAAGGGTTATCATCTAGCATAGACTGGCACTTGAGGAATAAGGGGCACCTTGCTAAGGCATTTCAAAACCTTGATGTGGGCATGCTTGTTTTGAGTTATTTGCTTTATAATATCTGCTTATGAGCGTTACCTTTCTTGTTTCTCCTAAGGTGACCTCTCTTCCAAGAAATCACAGTCTGTCTTTCATGTTGTCCCTTGACAGTGTCATCCTGTGCTCTATTCTTTAGTCATCTGTACTGTCCAAAGCTTATAGCCTGCTGCTCTTCCTCAGGTGAAATCACACCAGTTTTCACCCAAATTAAATTGATAAAATCATAATGCATTTTTACTTGTGAAGAAGACATTATTAGATTTGTGAATTGGTTGGCTCGTTGCTGGGTTGGCAAAGTGCCAGAGGAGGTGCAGAGGAAGAGCAACATCTTCCCTCTGCTGACAGCAGTGACCTTACTTGGTTGCCCCAACTGTGACACGTAACTTCATTCCTGGTGGGCTCATCCAGCTCCTGAACTCTGCCCACCTCGCTGTCATCTTGTTGCTGTCATTCCTTCACAAAGTCAGGCTCATCTGTCACTGTACAGTCCAGTTCTGTGTCATCTCCATCTTCAGCAGGTTTCTTCAGACAGGTTTTGACCCCCAGTCATTTCCTCTGCTGCTCCCCGGAGTCATTCTGTCTCAGAGACCGGCCACTCCCTACTGGTGCCGTGCGACAGGTGCAGGTAGTGCCTAGGAGAAGGTGTACAATACCTGTATCTGCAATTGGAATGTTTTTCTAGCATTCTGCTGGCAAATCCTCACTTCACACTTGCTCAGTTGGTTGCCTTCTCACTGCCTTTGAGACAATACTAGTGTTAAGTGGCAATGATCGAATTTTGTAACAATAAAACATTTGAGGAAAGTAAAAGACAGTAGCATTAGATTAATGCCGCAGCAAACCTTTTGCTAGAAAGCTGGAAGAGACAAATTAGGGTCTATCTGTATATACTTCAGACCTTTACTGGGGAAAAAAACCCAAACCCAAAAGATTATATCACCTGCCCAAAAGTAAAAAATTGTTTTTATTTTGCATCCCTCTCCTTATTTATAAAAGGAGCTGAATAATTATCATCTTCTACCTCTACTATTTCCAAGTTTTATTGGAAATAAGAGGCAAATGGCGAGCAAGCCTCAGGAGGACATGTGCTCGCAAATGGAACAGCCTTAATTTAAAGCAACCATGTTTTCAACAGTGCCTCCATGGGTAAGCTGTTTTTTGTTTGGTTATTTTTTTGGAAAGAGAAATATTTCAATAGTCTACATTCCTTACTTGCTCTTATCTCATCTACTGGTTTTGGAAAACTTCTCTTGCAATGACAGATCATACAGAAACTAAGCTAACTTCTTCATCCTTTATTTCTTTTCTTCCACTTCCTTTCCATTATGACAGAAACTGGGAATCTGATAGTAATTTCTTTCTTCACTTCTCAGAATAGTGTGGAAGTTTTTGGTATTTAGTAGAATTTTTTTTGACTGACTTGATTGGATCTTTTTCTTTTTTTTTTGCTTTGCTTTACATTCCTATAGTAAATCATTGGCCTGATGAGTTACGACAGGTTTTGGCCTTGAATAAAGTTGGCATGAAACATATGCTAGCCATGTGATGAGAATGAAATGGGTGTATAAATTTTTTTAAATGGGGAAAGGCTATACTCTGAACAAACCATTTGTGCTATAAAACCACTAAAATCCAGATGTTTTGACAGAATGAAAAATAGCAATATTTCACATGTTCCAGAGAAGTTTTTAAGTTATAATATGAATACATAGACATATGGTTTTTTTCCTGATAATCAAGAATTTGTCTATTTAGTAAAAACAAAAAAATTAAGAAAATTATTTAAAAGTAAGATTATTAGTTACATTCCAACATTCCTGACAGTACTCTCAGTGTAACAAGTTTGCTACATACATAAAACACTCTGATTTGAGACATTTTCGTGTATATGTGCCTATATATTTATATGTGTGCATATATATATATATGTATGTGTATGTGTGTGTATATATATATATATATATAAAATCTGAAAGTGTATCTTTCAAGTTTTGACAAGCATATGGATACTTTACTGTAATGTTTTGGAGCCAGTTATACTGCTCAAAAAATACTTGTTACAGTCTTATTAAAACTGCTATGGCTGGGCTTTTGATTTTTATTGCTGGTTTTCTAGTACAAGACATAAATAATGTGCTAGTAGACCTTTATAGAGGACATTACTGTATTAGAATCAATAATTAAGACTATATCCATACTTGCTTTTTCTTTAATTTGAAAATAAATTTCAATTGTATGTAGGCTTAAATTAATAAAAAACACCTCAGTTTTCCCCTTGGAGGGGAAAAGAAGTTTGCTTGGAAATTGGAAGTGTCATGCACTGGAAAATATGCAAGTGGATAGAGAAGCATTTTTCCTGTAAAATATGTATGCATCTTTTATCAGGAAATTGTTTTTGCTACAGAACATAGTACTTGTTGTTGACTTCAGTGCTTACCATCGCTTCCTATTGGTAGTTTTTATACTGTATAAGCATGGCTTCTGCTTTCTGTTTCTCTTCACCATTCATGAAACAAAAACAGGAACAAAAACAAAAAACCCCCCAAACATAAAGAAAACCAACCCACTGCTCCAAGCAAGTGGCTGTGTGATTGAAAAAAAAGAACAAAACCTTCAACTCTGCATTTGCAGGTGTTATTTGGTTTAAGACTAGTAAAAGCAAATGTTTCCCCAATTTTCTGTTTTCATTTCTGTAAGTGAAAGAACATAAATTAAATTAGCATTTGAGTTTTGTATTTCAAGTTGACCAGGTCTGTTACCACCATTTTGTCCTTGGGAGTGATGAAATAAAATTAGCACAGCAAAATATTGTTTGGCTATTTATGAGATGTGATAACTTGAAGCAGACTGTGTATAGATCATCTATAATGGACTAAAACATTGCTTCAGAGGAGATTAATATGTAACAGGTTTGGAGCAGAAAGATGAAGAGCAGAAAAGGCCAATGGATTACTTCTATGTAGCCCAGATCCTGCTAGTGCTTCACCTTTGTTAAAGCTTTGTCCATGTGCATATCCGATTCAACTTAGTTTGATTATATGCATGTGATAAAACGAATCATCATAAGGGTTTTGCTGGATCTGGGCTTCAGTCCTTTCTATTAACACAAGTATGAAGAAATGAAATTTTTTTGGCTTCTCTTGGTTTTCTTTTTCTCTTGGTTGTGAACTACAGTCTGTAGCAATACGGAACCCTTCAGGACTTGCTATTGTGAGTCACAGCAAAGTGAAACGTTCCTACTATAGCAGTTTATAAAACTTGTGTGTCTTGGGAAACTTGCAGTTTGACGTAAAAGGAGCATTCCATATGTTAGGATTTTAATAAATGCCATAAATTACATCATAAATGTAATTGCTCTAAAGAGTCATTAGATTTGAACTTTACCATTTTTTAAATTTCACTCGAGTGAAAACTGTTAAGACATATTTTAGTTTCTAAATGGAAGCTTTGCTTTCAGTAATTATTGTACCTAGATCCTTGTTGTAGTAGACTGCATGCACACACTTCTTTTTCTATATGTGTAAGCTTATCTGTATCGATGATGTCTGCAATACACAGGCACATGTGTATTGTATATGCACTTATTGAGAGGGGTAATTCATGGGGATACAAGCTTTCAGTCACATTTTGCTTTATGGTTACACTTAATTGTAATATAACAGAAGGTACAAAGAGCTTTATCTAAAGTCCTGTGATGACTGTAACAAAACTGGGGATAGGTCCTGGGCAGTTCATGGTGTTGGTAGCTAGATCATGGCCTTCAAAGCACTGTTCGCACTGAATCTAATGCAAGAAGCCAGTCAATATTATGAATTAAATCTCCTAGCACATATCTTACCAGTTATATACCTGCAGGAAAGCTGTACCATTGAAATAATTTCAAATGGGAAAAAAGGCTAAAGTTTGCTGGCATTGCCTGTCCCCTCAAGATCCAGCTGTACTGTGGTGCTGCTATTCTGAGTTGGAATAATACATTGTAGACTAGATGAAAGATTTGATACAATATGGTATGTGTATTAGAACATCTCAAATATGTTAAAGAATATGAGTATGATGTGTTTTGGAACTGTAATTTCAACTTGTGATTGGAAATACAGTTTTCTTTTAGATGCTTTTATGGACTCTCACCCCAAATACGTCTAGCAATATCATAGCCGCTTTTTCTGTGTGGATTCTGCATGTGTATTTAGGCAATGGGTATGTGTGAAACAAAAATGGACTAGGAGGAAAGGAACATCTGCAGGGTGTTTTTTCTATTGTTTTGTCAATGTGGCATGTTCCACATTGTCAAAAAATGTGTGCCACAGTAGTCATGTTTGTGCTAACTTTTCTAGTCTGCACCTGTTCGTAGACTGAAGATGGTGTAGCTGTAATACTCCATTCTTATCATGTAGTCATTGATTGTATCTACTGTGTTAGCTTAAGGTTATTCTTAGTGTAGTTAGTGAGTTCTTACCAGAGTTCCATACCGTACATCACACATACACGAATACTGTAATTCACTCGCATCATGGAAAAATACAGATATATCTAAAAGGAGCTCTCAACTTCAAGAAACCGTTTCTTTCTATCAGCAACTGCACATGATCCTTCTGAATGGCCGTGTCATTTCTTTGGCCTTTGACTTTGCACATTTTTCCAGTCTTCATGTGGTTTTCATCCTCCTGATGCTGCTCAAGATCCAAGGAGCGAGACCTGGCAGTCTGCAAGGCTAGCAGTCAGGCATTTCTGATGGAATGGTGAAATTCTTCAAGCCACAGGGGCCCAATTCTGTTTTCTCAGAAACAAAACCTCCCCTGTGTTTAGCTGGAACAGGAGATCACACAGTGGCTTGGAACTTCAAATAACAAATGCCTTATGGTTTTATTACTGGAGAGAAGTGATGAGTCATCATCTCTATAGTAATCTGCTTAATCATTTTAGGACTTGTTACTACAAATTCCTGGACATCATCCAGATGAAAGATGATATGCAAAATCTATGCAATATTGTAATGGAGTTCTTAACACATTTACAAAATAAATTATTGTTGTTTGGTTAAAATCTCATGCAAATGAAAGGTTTAGAACTGGTTAATCCTGAGTGGAGGATACCCCCTTTGAGAGAAAAAAGGACCTTTTGGTGTCAGCTGCTCTTGATCTTGAGAAATCACTTCTCTTATTCATACTGAAAGTAGATGTACATTAATTGTGGGGGAATTTTTTTTTTGTTTCCCTTTATATTTCTCATTTTCTTGTATGAAGAATGAAGAGTCTCTATTGTGATGGAAGTGGTGTCAACACTTAGGCATTTCACATAGCCTGTAACAGTGTCTTGGTGGGTCAGGCCCAAGGGTCCCCATAGCAGAGCGCTGACTGGTATCAGGCTGTGTGTTATCTTAAATCAGTAGTGGGGTGCAAGAGGAGTAGACAGCCAGATTGGAGCAGTTGCTTCTGGGGAGTTTACACGACATTAAATGCGTTTTGAGGGTTTTACTTTAGACGAAAAAGTTAGTGTCTTCCTGTACACTGGACATCCCACTGCACGTTTCAAAGCAGCCTGCAGGAAAGGTTCCCATCTGGCTTGCAAGCCCATCTATGGGCCACTCCAGGAGGTGCTGTTTTGTCCCAATGTCTGTCTCACGCATATGACTCTGCTTGTCGTTGCTCTGCCAATGACACTTGTAAAGAGATTTCACATGCAGAAACACGTCTTAATTTCTGTTCTACATCTGTTCTGGGTTTATTTTCTGTTCCTGCATTTTCATACATGCTACCATTGCAGCTACTGCCTGACAACTTCTCCTGACTTTTTCTGCCACTGGCAGCTGTGGCAGCTACTCTGTGAGCACACTCCAGATGAGCTGACTCCTGCCTGCTTCCTCCTTACTTTTGTCTGAGGAGGAAGATGTGGACCATGCTTTACCTTCATGAGTTTTAAGTCTTCTGTGTACTCTGCCCTATATATAGTGGAGGGTACCATGGATGTGGGACACAAAATTCAATTGCTAGGGCTAGTGGTTGCCTCTCTGCACTTGAGGATGCGATAGGCCAGAATTTGCACTTGTACAAGCTACTGCCATGACTTTGCTGTCACTGGATGAAATTCTGGGAGTCCAAACTTGCTTTCAGGGGTGTGTGACTGTTGCCCTATGGAGTCCCATGATTGCAGTAGCTGATGGTCAGTGGCTGACCAGTTTGGGGAGGGAGGACAAGTTTGCAGTGGGCAAAATTATGATCAAGTTCTGCAATGTTATCCTCCAGACTGTTCCAAACACTGTTCTTGCAGAGAGGATCAGCAGAGCTGAGTGTCTAGAAGTGAGCAGATTCACTCATTTCCTGGTGGCATTTGGCATGGGCATAGTCTCTTGCCTTACTCTCAATGTCTGTTTTGACTTTTTCTCTCCGTTGACAGATGCCTTCAGCTGCTGGCTCAATGGCCCTCAGGAAGCATAACAGGCTTCAGACTCAGTTGTTTGCTAAGGAAAAATATGGCTGACAAGTAGCAGCGGCAAACCATGCAGGAAAAGAGAGGGGTGAGGGTCAAACTTGAGCCCTGCTCTTAAGAGAAGTGACAGAGGAAGGAGAACTGACAAAAGAAACGGTAATAAAGTCTGCCCTTCTGCTCCACTGGCTTGGAGGGGAGAGACATCTAAGGAGAAGGAAGGAGGGTAGTACAGTCTGATTAAGTCCTGCTCTCCCCTGCTCTCAACAAGAAAACATGTATCTCTCCCTGGGAAGCATCTGTTCCTCCCTTACTTTTCTCTTAGCTTGCAGAGGAAATGGCCTGCCAGTCCTGTTCCTAAGCTTTTGGCTGAAGCACCCCGTTCAGAGAAGGACCGTGCCCTGTCAGCTGCTTGATAGGCTGTCAACACTCAGCTGACATGTCAGCTCATATGAAGCTCCAAAGGGTCTTCATAGCCAGAACCCTTCAATCCTAGAAACTGCCTGCACACTCTTTCCCACAAAAAAATGCAGCAGTCAAGATATCTGTCAGCCTTGTGTTGAGCTGTAGCATCCGTAGCCGAGGCTCTCTGCCATAGCTTTCCCGCTGCTGCACCCCAGAAAACACAGACGCTTTAGGCTTCTCCACTGAAAAAGTGGAGTGGAAGGCACAGCTGCAGCTAAACACCAATGGGTCAGAAAAAGAGTTCAAGCAACACCTTGGCCAACTTTATCCTCAGATGAGACTACCACGGCCCAAAAGTTACAAGGAAAGTGTTATAAGGAAAGCAAAGGAGGAAAAGCGGGCTCTGGAATCTCAGGAGCGGGGACAAAGACAACGAAAAAGGGTGATGTGATGATATGGCCTACACCATAAACATTCCCCAGTGGATCATCGTGACCAGAGAAGTCACTGGAGCAAAAACTAGCCCAGTTTTGGCATCTGGCACTGCACCTACAGACATGAGGAGAATGTGAGAGATATGCACCCTGTCTGCAGGCTGCATGTTGAAATGGAGAATAAAACCCAATCTTCCAACATCCTTACATTGAGTAGAACCTACCCCAGTATGTGTCCATGCTGTGGGTATCTCTGCAGCAGATAACACACAGAGCTAGGAGGAGTTCCAGGGGCAGGACCGTGTCGATGCTGCTGTTCCTCTAAGGGGGTATGGGACCAGGTGACTTGTCATGAGTGCAGAAGGGGAAGGCACTACCCTGACAGCCTCTGGTGTCTTAGTGCTATGACTTCTTGAGAGGTAGAACCACCCCGGCCAGGACCAGTTGTAGGTCATGGGCGTGGAGACCCCAAATGTTGTGTGTAATGCTATTGCTGTGTTCCTCTGTATTTGGACAGGGAAGGGGCTTCACAGCAGCGCCTCTCTATGTCTGGAAACCTAAGAATGTGGTGTTAGCATGACACTTACTATAACCTGCTCAGTTTGTTGCCAGGTTAGATGTGAGCACTTGTGCATGGTGGGAAGAAGAGACACAATCTACAAAAAGGAGAGGACAGCAGGAGAAAATAGAGCAGATAAAATAAGGAAAGAATATGAAGGGGCAGGAGGAGATGAACACACAAACTAAAAAAACTTGAGGGTCATGGGTGACTGTAAAAGTGGAGGGACAGATATCATTTGACATGTTAAGCAGGAAGAGAAGATGTGGCATTGCATGAGTTTTCAGTGTTTAGGGAATTTTCCATGGCCAGAGGGATGCCTTTTTGTTATATTTTATCAGTGAAGCCTGGCAGGGACTGCTGCTGTCATTCTGACAAGATTTGCTGTCAAGTTTTGCCTGAATAAAAAAACCCATGGTATCATGCATGGGCAGGCACATGGTCTTTTACTGAAGAAGTCAACTTACATTTCTGGATTCAGATCCCTTTTGGGTCTTTCATGACAACGTTGTTTTTTTTTTTTAATTTGAAGTGACATGAAAAACCTCCTCTCAGTGTCTTAGGCTTATTTCGTTACTGAACAGGGAAAGGTTACTTTAAACCTCAAAACACTATCATTTCTAGGAAAGATCAACATTCAATTTAAATTTTGTTTGAAGGATAACCTGAGAACATTTAGGTAGCTTAAATCTATCATGTCTATTGTGCATGGAAACTGCAGGATTTGTCATTTTCTTTGTCCAGTTCTGTAAATACATAGAATTGTTGCTTTAGCAACAATTTGTGACTGCAACTTAAATAAGGTTATGAATATTGTACTCAGCAAAATAATGTAGTTTGCAAGCCTTAATGATTGGGTCTCACGTGTTAACTGTTTTTCAGGTTAGTGTTCTTACAGCATTTGCACGGGTTCTGTGTGTGAATGTCTGACCTGCGTTTTCTTTACCTTGACTTTGTATAGAGAGAGGCATTGATCTTATGTCCACGAATGTGCTTTATCTACCTGAGCCCTTTGCTACTGTTTTGTTTTTCAGTACCTGTGTGAATGTGCATAGGTGATAGGTAGCCTAATAAGTCTGTAGAAGATGTAAATGTACTGCCAAGCAAACATATCACATTGGGCCTGGTATAATGCACCTGTTTTGCATTAGGTCTCAGTTTAGTGTTGCATTCCAGTGCTTGCTGGTTCATGGATAGTCTGCAGCAGTTTCAAAACTCTTCAGTGTAATAATTTGGTGAAATACCATTTGAACTATCTTGCAGCCATAACATATTACAAAGCTGATAAAGATTGATCCAGACCTCCAGATTGTGGCCTTCTCTTTAAGCGATGAGGCAGTCTGGAAATATGTTAATGGCTTATGTAGAGGACAAGGACTTATTAGCATTTGCCAAACACTAGCTCCTTTGGCACTCGTTCAGGTGTCTTGGCAAAACCCTGACGTGTTGTATATTTTTTCCCAGTATCTAAAACACTAAACACAAGTCTTAGTGACTTGGTTTCATCTTATTGCAGTCATACGAATATGTAATATCCTGGGCTTCAGAGGAGTCCGAGTGACGCAATTACTGCATGAAATTGCAAGTTGCTTTCTGTGATATAACTTACACACCCAGCAAACTCTTAGTTTGTGTGCAGTCATGCTTTTGCAAATGATTTGATACTTGTGACACACTGTGCTATATGATAAACTTTGGATCAGCAGTAGTGTCAGGGAGTTTCCAGATACAAGGTGGCATATGAGAAGTTTCAGCTGAGTCTGATGCTTGCTCAGCAGCCACTGCAGTGAACTGGTATGACTCTTCCTGGTAAGTGGTAACCCATGCACTGTGATAAAGTCTTGCACAGGAACTGCAAGTTGAAGGCTTCCCAGCCAATTGCTTTTTTGCAAACCCTGCTTATTTCGTATACTGTGAAGGTCTATTTAGTCAAATTTTACAGAACTCTCAGCTTCCTTTTCCCCCCAAGTAATCATCCTCTCAACTTGAGACTTGCAGTGATTAGCTACAGATTCTTCTTGGAAAAAACAGTCCTTTCAAGGGGAAGAGAATCTCATTAAGCCTTTGCTGCAAGCTGCAGCTCTTGATCAACACACAAAAGACAAGCTTGACAGTCATCAGGTGAGTTAAGAAGTGCAAAAATATTATCTGTCTCTGTTAAACAGTCATCAGTTGAAAGAGTTCATATCAGTCTGAGAATACAGAGGCTTTTGCGTACTATGTGGCACATAAAAAATTAAAGACCTCAAGGATGTGAGAAGTCTTAAAGATGCCATGTGTTTCCAAATGAGTTGATAAAAGGCCTTAAATCTGAAAGAGAATGAGGTATGAGGTTTACAAATAAATAGATAGAAATTTTTAGAAAGTTAGAGGTAAGCCAAGACATGGTTGCTGGTGAAATATAAATAAATAGCAGTCTACTGCTGTAGCCCCTCAGTTGCTAAGCCCTCTGCGGTGTTCTTTTGTTTGAACAATAGTTTCCTGAATTTCTTAATAACAACTGATAATAGAATTGACAAATAGTGCTAAATTGCATGGGTTAATTCACTAGCAGTTATTGCACAGATTATTAGTAAGCAAAAACAATTAGCTTCTACTTCTATCTCAAATTACAAAACAAAAGAACAAAAAGAGAGTGACAGAATAAATGGTCTTTTGTTAAGTTAATGTCTCATAAAGTTTGGAACTGTGTCAGAATTGCTTTTTTTGTTTTGTTTTGTTTTTGTTGTTTATTTACTTAGGAATGCTCAGCTCAGATGGAGCATCTGTCTTTCTCTGCAGTCCTTCGACCCTATTTTTCCAGCTGGGTTGAATGCCTTGATGAAGCCTTTCAAGTGATCAAATAGATAAAATTGTACAGATTCTGTGGGATTATTTTCATTGTTCTTCACCACATGTTCACTGAATACAACACTTTATAATTGTAAGACTTTGTTTTCAAGCTGCACTCTTGCACTACTTGTTGTCTTTGTTTTATGTTTAGTTTTTCTTTTATTATAGTAAATTTTTGTGAAAAATTGGTCTTCTCATCGACAGATACTTCCAGGGAACCCTTCCAGAAACATTGGTGCAGACTACTTTATCAGTGATATTTCATTATTAGCCAGTAGCAGGTCTGGCCTTTCTTGACATAAAAGAACTTAGAAATGGTTCTCTGTTTTACAGAATCCATTTAGGACTGGGGAGAAGTGAAAGTGTCTTCAAAGTGACGTGGGCTGTCACATGATTAGAAGTTAGAGCCATGTGAGGTTGCTTGTGACCTCTCTTTGGGTTGCTTTATTAGGAACAGTAAGAAAACAGTTTTAGCAAGGGCATAGAGGCACTGTGCTTTGTGTTCTTTCACAGGTTTGCCCCTGAGGTTCTTCCTGTGCTAGCAGGAGCTGACAGAAGTAACAGCCAACAGTTCTGTTGTGTGCTCACCGTGAATATGCATCGTCACACATCACTGTGCCTCCTATAACGGGTATTTTCTGTTCCTCGTAAAGGGGACTGAGAGTCATCTGTTTATTTGCCTCTGTATTTTATTATTTAGTCAGTAAGAATGTGCATTTATGGAATTAAGTTTTTCATGTCACTAACCCAAAAGGGAACCTTCCAGGGGGTAAGGGAAGTCTTAGATCTTAAGATGGTCTGCATAATGCTTTTTAATTACCACCTTCATATCATAAAAGAATTCTGTCCCTGTTGGAGAGGACATCTGTTACATCTTTATTGCATATACTTGCTACTTTGGGATTAGATTATATTAATTTCATTAACTTATTCCTTAGCAGCTTTGAAGGTAAGGTGTCCCTGGTTCTTTCCTTTTCATTTCCAATAAGTGTTTTCATTGAAGCACTTTTTCTAATGGAACAACACTGAGAAGTAAGGATAAAACAATGCCTTCTCATAAACACTTGGAGAAATACTCTGCTGCTCTTTGCAAACAAAATTGCAACAAAAGCCATCTTATTGCAAAATTAAAAAAATAAATTAAAAAATATAAATTGTCTTTTGTTGTTCCATTGTAGTGATGCTTGAATTTGTGGCCGTTTTCCCATGACCCATGTTAAACAATGGATTTGCATGCTATCATTATTACTGTGTGGGAATTCTTCATTTGAAAACAGAAACTGGCCACATTTTTCTGAAACGAGGGAGTAGGAGTTCAAATTCTGGGGAGTGACAGGAAAATTTGCTCTAAGCAAAAAAAGCAGGGTTTTTTTGCCAAGAAAAACTTTTTTCTTCAGTAAATCCATCACCCATGCTCTAGCAGACTTGCTTAAAAAAACAAAACAGTACTTTTGGGAAGTGCTTTGTTAACTTTTAACAGCCTTTTCCACTACTCTTTGGCTTTCAATCAAGTGTTCTTGCCAAGTTGAAGTGATGTGGTGTGTTTGGCAGTGACATACTGCTTTTAGGTGCCAGTGGTGAACTATTGCTTGCTAGTCGTTTTCAATATTCTGTGAAAGCCTTATCACTGTTAAATACACTCTTAGAGGTGTTACAGAAGGCAATATCCCATAATACCTTTTGCAGGATTTTCTTTTGAGGTCCTTGTTTTTGAAGGATTTTTTTTTTTGGAGCGTTTGTAGGTGGTAGTGTGATGGATTTTTCTGTTTTGTTTCTGAACTGGTTTCCTAGGGAAACGAGAGTTAAAAAAGGCTCACAGTCTGTCTGTCTCATTCCTCCAAATAATTATAACCGCAGAATTTCAGAGCAATTTGTGAGAAATTTTTAAAGACAATTAGGCTTCTCCTAGTTTCATGGAAACTGGCAGAAGACAGAGACCTCCATAATCAGGGAAAGGCAAGGAAAACCAAGATGTGCACACTCTCCCTGGTAACAACTCGCTGTCCAGTGAGCCAGTGCATTGCTCCAATGTAGCCATATATCGCTGTTTTTCATCATTATGAGGAATCCAAGAGGTGGGTAGAAAAAAAAAAAAAGAGAAATTTGAGGCTGTGGCAGTGAGGTTGAAGAACAAAAGCCTTGTCAGTGGGAATCTCTCTTCATTAGCTAATGGAAAAAACTTGCATAGGAATTTGTAGAATAGCACTACGAACAGACTCTATTCTAGTGATACAGGTAGCAAAAAATCAGCAAGAAGTGTTTTATCTAGTACTGATTTTAATCATGTCTTTAGCCACCTTTGTGTACCACTTGGTATTGACTGTAGAGTAGGTCTTCTTTGCATAGCTGGAACTCTCCCTTACCTCATTTTGCAATTGCTTAATTCATGTGATTGCCTAATTTGTTGCGAAGTAACTGATCCATTTGGTGGGTCCAGCTTTATATCTTCTGGAATTAGTTTTAGTTTATGTGGTCATCTAAAATCATAGATGGGTTAATATATGGCTCTTCCATATGCCAAATTAATCAGGAACCATTGGGGAAATTGCTTGATAGAGATTTCTGCTGCCCTGTATTTTCGTATGTTCTCGTGCAAATCTTTGCACATTAAGCATGTCGTGGGTTTCCTGTGACAGTTTTAAACTGTAAGGATTTGGACCACAAGATCTTCCTCTTCAGCCATGTTTTACTGCACATACCAGAAAAGCTTTAGTTTCAACTGGCTTGCCCCCTTTGATGCTGTGAGGTAGCTGAGATCTCCAAATACTGCTCACCAGTGGCACTGAGGGCAAGACTTGTGAGGGTGGTATGAGGTCTGCTGTGTCAGTAAAATTTTAATCTTGCTTTTGTACAGACACAGACTCTTAACATGAAATTCTTAGACCCTAACAGAAGTATTCTTACAATTTGCAGTGGTAGGAATACAGTTCTGTTACCAGTACATCAAAAAATTAGAAGTGTCGGGCAGGAAAGCTGAGAGGAATAGTAAATACTTTTTGGAGAATGTTTTGCATTTGGTTTTTCATTGCAGTTCCCCAGGCAGACCTACCAAATGGAAACTAAGCCAGATCTAGTTTGCTTTTATTCCTTTTTAAAATTTGGTTTTTTTTCTGAAAATTTTGATGGAGTTAGATGGCTCAGTTTTGTTTCTGTTTATAATCTAACAACTGTTTTGTGTTGTGGGTCTTGTATAGGTGTCCACAGAAGTGTTTATTTTAGAATCACTACAGGGTAATGTGTTTAAAAAAAATCCAAATGCATTATAATGCCCTTTCCTCTGAATTTAATTTACCTGCCTCTGAATATCTCTGTTTATACTGAATTTAATCATGTAGCATTCTCTTACCTAACTTTCTTTTTCAAACATAGCTAAACATAGTGCCAAAATCTAATTGAGAATATACCTTCAAGTAACACTGCTTGCTTAGTCGTACGATGTATTCTACATTTTTGGCTGCTTTTGTCATTTATTTAGTTTTGCCAGTAAAGCTGAAAACAGTTTAAGAGACATTTATGAAACATTGTAACATTGTCCGAATAGGGGAGTTTATTTTAATGGAGGCCAAAAAGAACACTGAGATGTTACACTTTATGTTACCTTCCAAAGGAAAAACACATATTATTTGAAAGTGTCTTCTCTTTATCTAAAAAATGTAACAATTCAAGCCAGGAAAAAGATAAAAAGATGAAAGTTACTATGGTACTTATTCTAATTTAAAATATTAAGTGCTTAGTGTCTACCACTCCCTTTTGAAGAAAAGGAATATTATTGGTTGATGCAGTCAAGAAATAAAAACATACGAAATAGGACAATATATGGACTTTGGTGACATGATTGGAAAAAATCTTTTTTTAGCTTTAAAAAAAAATCAAACAAACTTGTCATGCAGTATCATCCTAAGTAAGATTTTACAAGAAAGACTGAAACACCTATTAGAAGGGGCAAATACGTGTGAAACACTGGAGATATGAAGTGAAAAGAAACAGAAAACAGCAGGTAACATTTGAATAAAGCCTTCAAGCATTCCTAAAGCTATCTGTCCTTTTCCATGTATATATGCAAAGTGTTATGTATAAAATATATACAGGCATGACCTGCCAAGAGGATTTTGGTTTCCCTGGAGACTATCAGTTCTCTGTTGCACAGGTTGGCTTGGGGAATAAGAGCTATCTTGATAAATCTTAACCTTTCTTCCTGAGGTTATTGGATATGTCAGTAAATTTAGATCTTTGTGTTGAAGGCTGAATTTATAAAATTCAAATTTTTAAAACGTTCTATCTGATTTCCAGTTATTGAACTGGGGGAAAAAGCCCACCTTTATTGTAATACTGTGATGGCAATTTTATCTTCTTGTTTGTCTGAGTTGTATCAAGTCTTTGATTTTAATCACAATTATCAGTGTATCATGAAAAACGTGCATCAGATCATAGTGAATGTATTCAGCCACAGTTACCACTGTGTTGACTTCCTTCGCCTCCCTTTTCCTTAAATGTTTGAAATCCTCATGTCATTTTTCAGTTTGAAAACTAGGCTTCAGCCAGATTTATAGTTATTAACTATCTTCTGAGTATGGAAAAAAATCTCATGTAATGAATGTGAGCTACTTCGTTCACCTCTGCTTGATTAGAATTAAAAACGGTAATGTAGAGGTTGTTCTCAGTTGGTTTGGATGGAAATATGTAGATTGATATGTGGAACTTTCTGCTTTTTAACTCCTTAAAGAATCAGCACATGCAGCATTTTATTAACAATAGGATATAGTGATTTGAAAAGCTAAGAAGTGCTAAAAATTCCATTTCAAAGGATATTTTTCTCATCTAGCAAAGTATACTGTAAAATGAATACATTCTGCATAACTTGAAACTTATTAAAGTAGGCATTTTTTTCTGCTCTTCTGAGGATATTATCTATGCTTTTTATGTGTTTTGTTCACTGCAATGCAAGTTTGCTTTTTGTGAAATTTGCAAAGAAACCAGCGTTACTTCTTTGTTATATTTTGCAGAATCTGCAAAGGAAAATTTGCCAGAAATATGGAAAGAACATTGAAGTGAAGCATAAAACAGAGAGAAGGAGAGGAAAAAGAAAAGGAAAGGGTTATGCCAGGAGGAAAAAACCAAAATACGTATATAAAAGTATGTGAGGGAGGGAGTGAAAGGATTCTGTAGGCTGCAGGGTTAGCTGTGAAACTTGGTAGTGTTAGTATTGCTTCTAAGAAAAATGGCAAGCACATTAGCTAGAGAGGGGTCAAAGCAGAAAAGCTGCATCAGCCCTCCAAATTTTATGATGCCACCAACTTCTAAGATATCAGAAGATCTCTTTAGTAAGTTGTACTATTTTTTAGCTCCTTGAGTAGCTCCCCTTTCCCTCCCTTTTAAAGTATTTGATTACTGGCTACTTGCTGTGAGAGACATGACTTGCTGCACCAGTGGTGGTAGTGATGGGAAATCCTATTTCACTACTTCTTAAGCTGTTAAAATGAACAGCATGCAGTGTTTGACTTTGGCAGGTAAAGTTATTGGCATCAGAAGATTAATTTGGTGTCTAAAGGCTTTAGGACAGAGAACCAGTACTTTTTTGGGCGGTGGAAATACACGTCAATTAACATGCTGGCCCTTCCTGTAGTTCAGAATTAACTCCTTCTCTCTTGTGTAACTCAATGTGATTCTTGTCTTTCGGAGCTTACACAGTTAACAAGTCTGCATGAATAAAACGTTGCAACTTTGAACACTTTCTCTCTTTGGTTGGGCATAATTGGAGTTTTCTTGAATTTATGAAATGTAAATTATCTGTCTTTATTGTCTCTGTGTTTGGTCTGCATCAATTTAGGAAGTACAGGCAAGCAGGAGAGAGGGACAGATTAAAAACCCAGTATTTCAAGGAGCTGCTCAAGTACAGAAGGGATAGTAGGATTTGCTTGTTTTTTTCTGTGCACACTTTAAATGAGAAGTCCCTCCCCTTTTTCAGCTTCTTTTATTTTGTTTTTTTGCACAGTAATTAACCCTTTTTGCCTTGAGTAGGTAGTCTTAATTTTGTCCATTTTGCATAATTCTGCCCACAAGCTAATGGATATAAGCTGTGAGTCATTTAAGAAGTACTTGTTAATTTAGGTAACTAAACATGTGTTTAGTGATTTTCTCTTAACTTAGTGGAGGTGATAGCCTGGGTGTTCCCTTTTTTCTGAGACACCAGAAATAAAACTGCTCCCTGTATAATCACATCATGTTTGTGGCAAATGTATGCAGTTCTTTAGGTATTTATCTTATGCTTGCAAGGCACAGAAATGAAACTTCGACTGGACAACAAGCAAGATAACTCACAGATGCGATGAGATTAGACAGCACAATTGATCAGACAACTTCATCTAATCTCATCGCATCTGTGAGTTATCTTAATACTTTCTTAGTTTGACTGATGCATGTGTCTGCTATTTCCTAAAGGAAAGAAAAAAATGTTGGTGTACATCTGTATGGGCACATACATACACATACACATATATGCACAAATATAGTATGCTTACATACATATATGTACACATATATACTTACATGCTTTCAAAGAGTATATATGCAGTTTCACAATCTTTCTGCAGATTTTTTCCCCTCTATCTCCTTAAGATACAGCACTTTGCTTTTGAATATTTCTAAGTTCCATTATTACATTTTCACTAAAAGTAAACACTAGGAGCTTATTGAACAGCCCATCCTTCATTTATGAAGAAGTGATTACTCCTGCATATTCATCCTTACTTTCTTATATGGGGACATTTATTGTATTTGCCTTGAAGATTGAAAGCAAAAGCTCTGAGAATGTCATTTAGCATAACTAAAAAATCAATGTGTTATATTAACACCCAGTGTCTTGCCTCTGGCGACAGCTTGAAGAGTGGTGCACCAAGGCTATCTGCCCTCTCTTTGAAATTAAGGAACCTCGTGTAAGCTCAAGCTCTATTCAGGAGGAAAAAAGACAGCTTGTGTAGTTGTTACTCCAAAAGCTTGAGCTATTAGCTCATTAAATTCTAGCATTAGTGTGTTTCAGGTAATTCAAGCTGTGTGATAGTGTCAGAAGTACCATATGTTTTCTGCTATGTTGGTCATACTGCTTTACTATTTGTTTGGTGGGTTTTAGTTTGGTAACAGTTACTTGGAATTCGTCACAAAACTTGCCAGAAATCTATTTACTGCTTTGTGTTCTTTAAATTGCATTATTAGTGGGTTTGCCTTTATTTTCATTAAAAGTGCTCTGATTCTCTGGTAGGTTTGTGGTGTTGTCATTGACAAGAAACTATTTGTGGGTTGAATGAGGAAACAGTAGTTAAGTGAGAGTTACGTGACTGCATTGTTCTGCCATGCAAGTTATTTGTGCTATGTGAGAGTTCCTTAGTGTTTGTAACAAAAAAAGAAAAGTTTGCAACAGATGCCTTAATATTTTTTTGTTAGAGATTGACACTGATTGGGAGTAACCTTTTCCCAGGATCAGTCTATAAGTGTTTCAATAATACTGAAGTAACAGTTTGCTTTCTACTCTCTGGAGTAACAAATTGGCCTTACCAAGCCTTAATAGTCGGAAAGGATGATGATCTGGATTCCTTCAGCTGTTCCTAACTAACTGCTAAATAAGTCAGTGAAAAGTACCTTAAAAACTTTCTTATTTATAGTACAGAGAGGAGATCTTTTCCAGTCTGTGCTGCATTATTAGACAAAATCCAACACTTCACAATAGATTGTTACCTTGCACCTTCCTCCAGGTGAATTCTGATGTTCACCCAGCTCTCTGTGAGGAGCTGTGGTACTGGTACGTTCAACCCTCAGGACCTGCACAGAGAAACCCAGGGATTTTGGCAAACCAAAAAGAGGCCTGACAGGATGGTCCTTCATTTAGCAGTCAGTGTTCAGCTTGCCAGCACAAGCTGCTTATAGCACTACTGGTTTGTCTGTGTATCCTAATTGTGACTGTGCACCTTCTGTCACTGCAATTCTACCTTCCAAAAAGAAATCACAGTTCCAGTAATACAGGTAATTCCAAAATTTCAAGCCAAGTGGAAATTCATAGAACCACTGGAAAAAATGTGCTTGTTTAACCACTCTGATCATGTAAAACATGCATACATTACTTTTATTTAAATTTCTGAACATTATCCAAATTAAAAACTTTGCTGCAATTGATGTGTTCCTACAAAATGTTTTAATGTAGGTGAAACTGCATCTTTTGACAGTAAACTTTCTAGTTAAATTTCTTTGGCTGGCCCTGATACAAAGACAGCGTTTTGCTCTTCTAGAACTTAGTCTGCTGTAGATTTCTTTAAATTAGATTAAAGTTGCTGGAAGGGAATTAATGTTAAATTAAGAATCAGCAATCCTCATGCTAAATAGAGGAAATGTGCTTGCTTTGCAATTGTGCAGAATGATCAGGGCTGTTACAAACAGTCACAAACGTGCTTGGGAAGTGCTCTGTGTGAAAACATGGGAATTTTTCTGGACTTGAGCCAGGTTCATGTGTCTGCTCACACACGTGCTCATTGATATACTATCTTCCCACATTATTATCTCCATTAGTTGTTGCTATTTAGTTTCCTGCCAGCAGACATGCAATTATGACAGCCTTGGTGGGATGCGTGAGGCGCAACAGAGCAAGATAATGCTATTTTCCACAAAGCAGTCACTAAAGGCAGGAGGTAAATAGCCAGATCTGTTATAAAGCCCTGCAGGGCATCAGTGGATGGTGTTGCTGTATGACCGTAATTTTGATTGTACCTTGTTTTTGTCTTACATGCTCATTGCTAGATTTGTTAAGGACTGTAAATGCTAACACCAGGACACCTGTTCAGGGTCTTTCAGGTGGTCTCCAATGTGCTCTGCAGAGTACAGGGGGGAGATTTGGGTGCTTTGGAAGGACAGCAGCAAAAAATTCATGCTGTGTAGGGGAGGTGGGTGGAAGTAGTGAGTAGCAGTGACTAAGTGTGTAGCATGTTTGAATGTTTGCGTCTTTATAGCTCACTTGAGCCTTACTCAAGTTTGAGTATGTGGCTTTGAGCCTGTAGTGGGGAGAGGGAGAGCTGCACTGAGGTTGACGTTGTGGCCCTCCTGTCAGCCACCTCCCTCTTCTGAGGAACGCTCCGTAAGCCCTAAGCTCTCCTGGGGAGAAGTTCTTTCCCTGAGTCACCTGAAGCATCTGTAGGTTTGTAGAAGGGTCTGCAAGTCTTTGTGGTGCTGGATGGAGGAGGTTCGAGGAGGAGTACCAGTGACTCTATAGTTCACTGGCTACGAGTGCCTCGAACAGGAGTGGCTCACAGGAATGACCATGGATTGGGAAATAGTCTCAAACTGTGTTTTGAAAAAGAGAACACTTAGGACTGTATTTCCTGAAGAGTCTGAGCCTACTGATGTGTGTTAGGCCCGGTCAAATGACAGAGAGTGCACCCTCAGCAGATGACACCAGGCTGAGTGGTGCAGTTGGCACACCTGAGGGTTGGGATGCCCCTCAAGGACAAGCTCAAGGAGTTGGCCTATGTGAACCTCATGAGGTTCAACGAGGCCAAGTGCAAAGTCTCACACTTGAGTCAGGGACGTCCCAGGTATCAGTACAGGGTGGGGGGTGAAGGGATTTGATAGCAGCCCTGCTGAGGACTTGGGGGTGCTGGTGGATGAAAAACTGCACGTGACTCAGCAATGTGTCCTCACAGTCCAGAAATCCAAGCATATCCTGGGCTGCATCCAATGCAGCGTGGCCAGCAGGTCAAGGGAGGTGATTCTGACCCTCTACTCTGCTCTGGAGAGACCCCACCCACATCCGGCTCTGGGGTCCTCAGCACAGACATGGACCTGTTGGAGCGGGTCCAGATGAGGGCTACAAAATGATCACAGGGCTGGAGCACGTCTCATATGAGGAAAGACTGAGAGAGTTGGGATTTTCCAGCCTGGAGAATAGAAGGCCCTGAGATGACCTTATTGCAACTTTTCAGTACTGAAAGGAGGCTTATAAGAAAGATGGAGACAAACGTTTTAGAGTCGAGTCTGCTGCGACAGGACAAGGTGTAAGGGTTTAAAACTAAAAAGATAGATTTAGATTGGACTTAAGGGAGAAATTTTTACGACAAGGATGGTGAAGTACTGGAACAGGTTTCACAAAGCAGTGGTGGATGCCCCATCCCTAGAAACGTCAGGTAGGTCAGGTAGGATGGGACTCTGAGCAACGTGATCTAGTTGAAGATGTCTATGCGCCTTGCAGTGGGAACTGGACTATGTGATCTTTAAAGGTCATTCCAACCCAAACTATTCTATGATTCTATGAAATAGGAGTAATGTGCATGTAGCTACCGGATAACTGAGTTGCTGCATCACTTGATAGTGTGGGTCCATTGAGTTTGCCAGTCTGCCTTTTGTTTCAGACCCCATTACGCGTCACATCTTGGGCAAAGTGCTTTCTTCTGTACCCAGTATAGACAGAGAATGTGTACAATCTAGGTACACACCAATTTGATCTGTGGTTCTTTTAATGCAAAGGCGGGGGGCTGGAACTAGATGACTTTTAAGGTCCCTTCTGACCCAAGCCACTTTTATAAAAAGGCTTATTCTATGAAAAAGGCTTATTTAATGTTTTTTAATACATTGAGTAACATGAAAAATGCAGATGAACATGAAAATTTAAAAAGGGAACAGAAAATAGTTAAAAGGAGTCCCCATCATTTTTGTGGAACATTTTCATGTGTAATGTGAACTGTCACTAAGGGTTCCCTCTGCCTTTAACAGCTGTGACTGGAATAAGAGCCTAAAAGCTTAATCAGAAAAACATGTTAAAAAATGAAGACCAAAAAATCCCAACACTTAATTTGTTTTGTTGGAGCAAGCAAACTGAGCAAATCTTACAAGATAGTAGATACACAGGATAATAGAAATTTAGAGTAGAACTGTATGCTTGTCCTTTTAAATAAAGTATTAAGGATGAGAGCACTGAGAAACTAAGACACAAGTTTGATCCTGAATTTGACCATTTCAGTAAAGAGAAATTAAATAAATGGCATTTTGGCATTTAACATTTTAGTTTTTCAGGAGCATAGCTATCATTCAACTAAAAGGAAATTAAAAAACAAGTTTGTTTTATCTTTGTCTTAAATGCAACTATAAAGAAGAGGAAGTTGCTGCTTATCAAACAGAATAGAGTTAAAAGCATCTAATTCTGTTGAGTATATATTTTATAAAGAGGTACTGTCCTTGATTGTTGTCACTAAGCATGGGCTAATAGGTGAATCCAGGTATTATTTTATAAAGCATAGCAAACCTTTTCTACTTCAAAGTGTCAGTTTATAGCATCTCAAAGGTACCCAGATCTGTTGTTTTAATGCAGAAAAATCAGCCTACTTCTTGTAGACAGTTGCTGTAATTGTCTTTTCTCTTAATATCTGATTGGGGTCCATCTACCTCTTTAGCATGGACTGTAGCGCAATTGTCAGAGGTCATATGAGATGCTTCAGTTCGAGGCTGGTCAGTGGCTGTTTGATTTCTGTGGGAGGAGCCCTGGATGATCCATTGGGAGGGAAAGAGGAGCTTCTTTAACACAGGAGGAACAAGTTCTCTTCAATGCCTGTCACCCCAATCATATTTCTCAGCCTGCTCTCAGTCCCTCAGGATCCCTGTGGTAGACTGTGCCTCCTTTCTCTGTTTCCCATAAATTGCTTTTTGGAGCAGAGATGACCCCTTTCATATATACATGACACAACCTGTAAATTTTTATGGAAACTCACTCCTTTTATTGATTTTTCTGTGTTAAGATGAGGACAGTGTGAGTGTTTCGTCAGGTTTTTCCATTAGCAGCAAAGAATACACAAGTCCCTAGACCCAGGAAAGTCACCTTACGGATATCGGTTGTATAACACAAACTTTGTTTCTTTTTGAAGGATCTCTTAAGTTGTAGTTTTCTGTATGTACCTGAGCATTGCTGGAAGTGTTTTCAGCTTCAATTATCAGTCAGGCAACAAACTAATTTGCCTGGTAATCAGTTCCAGAAGCAGCAAGCACTACTATTTCCACTTTCAGCCTTAGCCAAAATAGAAAACACTGCCTCTGTCATTTACAAGTTTCTTACACGCTCATCTAGATGTAGACAAGATAAACAAAGGAATCTTTTGAGGTCAAGATGTGAAGTGCAACAATAAATAGGGAAACATGGACCAGAATGTAAAACTGTGAGCTAACTGTGGTTCAAGAACAGCAAGAAGGCTGCTGAAAGAAGTCAGCATTATCTTTTGGCAAAATAGAGGCTTATAAGCAGTGGAGTTATACAAGTTTTTATTTAGTATTTCATTTGCTCTTTTACCTTACACAAGTCCCTGTTGTACACAATTTTCACTTTCCTTTTACTTCCCAAAGTGGCATGATTAGAATTCTCTTTAAGAACTAAACCAAATGTTTCAATGTTTTTTACTGGAGGTTGTGTAAGGTTTTCTGAAAATGTTAGCATTTTTCTAAGTTAAAGTAAGGAAAAATTAGACTGAAAACTGATTTCATAAATGAGGTGTTTTCAAGTAGGTTGAACTTATAGGTATGGACTTTAGAGGAATTAGCTGAAGAAATAATTGAAATCTTACCATTTAGACTAAAGAATGTTGAAGGATGAATGCAACTCTGGGAAAGTGTGATGTCCTTTTTTAACCTACCTTTAAAGAGAATTGTATGATTGTTAGCCCAACTTAATGCCTAGAAAGATACTGAAAGAAATATCTTACTTATAAAATGACATGGGGATGATGAGTAGCAGTGATTTCTGGGGAGGAATCTGCATCACACAAACCAGTCGTAGAATAAGAAGAATGCACGGCACAGGTCTGTAGACTCAGGAAATTCATGTAGGCTTTGTGGGCATCAGCTGTGTAACAGGAACTGTCTTTTCTCTCCGAAGGATCTCTAGTCCAAGGAGAAATTAGCAATAGTTTGGCATCAACCCATAAAGATATATTAACTGTAAAGCTTAAAATAGTTCTGTTCAGAGTCTGTTAAAATTCATAATTTGAATTAATTATTCTGGCAATAGACTGCTGAGTGTGTTATTGAGTTTTGCCAACCTGAAAAGTACTGTTTGCACTAGAAATCAGAATCCAGAATGGCCCTTGAAAACTGAAAGAAAAAAACCAAAATTCACCAAGGGCTGGGATGTTTGGCCACTGTTAGTTGTGGGGAAAATAATTTCCTTCCCCCCCCTCAGTGATGTAATCTGAGATGTAATAAATGTTAAAGAGCTTTTCTGTGCTATGAAGCAGTGATGAGACTTATACTGGATCACTGTGGTGAAGCTCACATACTATACTCGAAGAAAAATGTGGACCAATTTAAGAGAATGAGGAGAAAACCATCAAAATGATTTAGAAATACCGAAAACACAAGGGAACAAGAACATTGAAAGGACCAAGTTTATACAGTCTAAAGAAAGTAAGATTAAGGCATGACAGGTTTTAGGAATTATAAAATGCTACTGCAGAAAAGAAATACTCTAGTGGGGAAGTAGCAATCTTCAATTTCAGAGAGGGAAATTTAGGCCAGGTGCTAGGACAAAGTTTGGAGTAGTTAGAATAGAGAAGCGCTGAAACATGACTTATGGGGCTTGTGGAACCTCCATTACTAAACGTTTTTAAAAATAGATGAGAAAAACTGCGAGAAATAGCTAAACTAGGACTGATCCTGCCTCTAGGTAATAGGATGAACCAGCTGGATGATCCCACCCATTTCTTATTTTCTATTACTTTTCTTTTTTAATCAAGTTACATCCCAAGGCTCCAATTACATGCATTTTCACACTTTCCGCTCATGTTTAGCTTTTAGGAGGAAGCAATCACTCTCCCGTGTTAATGACTAGACTTTCTACTAATTTTATCAATGTATCCTCAGAAGAATCCTGATACTATGTACATATGCAAGGCAAGCATCAGTTTTCATAGATGATTGTTAAAAATTGGAGCACTATTACCAGAATTAACATTACTGAGTAGTGTTTAGTCATTCCATTGTATTCAAGTAAACCCCTCATTTAGAAAGGTATTCTGATTTTTGTATTTTTTAATTAATTGAATTATTTGCAGTGTAGTCAAAAATATTTGGAGTCTCTGAGCCACAGGAGGGCAAATGGAGTTCTAACCTCTGGGTTTCCCCATTTTGATCCCCAGTAGGGTCCAGTAAGTAACAGTTGGTTTTATTATTATGCATTATTCATTGTGCCATCTCTTTTTATGACTCTGAAGTGATTTGTATGCTGTTGTAGAAGGTAGAGCCCTATTGTCTGTCAATGTACACGTAGCTTGAATCTCATTTTATTTGCAAAAATAATAAAAATTCTGCATCTTAAACTTCTGGTCAAAAAGTTCCATTATCCTCTTCTGGAACGTGGTCTTATATGAAGAAAAAAACATACCAAGCATATCTATTCTATTATTATTTAAATTATTCCTCTGTATCATTTGGTTTGAATATTTATTAGTTTTTTGATAACCTCTTAAATTATTCATAAATAGTAGCCACATGGTGTGATGAAAAAAGCAGTACAATGAAACCTTATTTTGCATCGCTGGTGTCTTTCATACAAACTATTCTCCAGTGCTGTTTTTTTTAGTGAAGGCCTGCAAGGTTCTGGGAACCCCTGTCGTGTTTGTTGCAACATCCCTTCCCCTTTCAGTGGGAAGGGAGGAACATCTCACCACCCTATATGCTCTCACATGGTTTATGGATAAAATAATAAATATCCTCCAAGAGAGATGGAAATGAAGAGGCAAAGGTCAGGAAAGAAAGATGCCTTTTCACACAAGATATGAAAAACATATGAAGAATTACTGACATAGAGAGGAGGAGAATAGAAAGATGTTTTAGGTGATTTATGGGATTTTATTTTGAAGCCCACAAGATTCCAATTGCTGAAGTATCTGTGTGTATGTCGAGTATCTGACAGGAGTCAGCATCAAATACTTCAGAGCTAGGCATAAAACCCTACAGTAAGCAGATTGGAAAAGGATTATTTTCATATACTGTGTCTCATCCTCGTAGAGGTTTCCTTAAACCCTGAGGTATAAGGTTTAGTGTCTATTCTAAAAGGTTTCTCATCGCTGTAGGTATGCATTACTCTTAGCGTTCCTATTATAAATATAGCTACAAAGTGGTCTTCAGACATATTGGCAGACACTTGGTCTCGTCAGCATTTTGCATCAGTGATCTATTAGTCTGATAATACAAATTTTGCGTAGATGGATGCTTCTCTTTATTGCTTTTGAATTTGATATGTTCTACCTTCGCTGTCTTTTTTCTCGTTTCGTATTTTTGACTCACTCTCCTCTACTTGCACTGCTATGACTGCTACTAAAACTTAAAATATCTTTTGACCAACTGCCTTGTTTTTATTAAATTCTTCATTTCATCTCTGCCAGACTATGTAGTGAATTTGACATTTTAATGTATCTGTTTAATTGCACCAGTCTCTTGTGTAATACAAGTCCTTCGCCAAGACAGCCTGCCTAAAATCTGAAATACAAAATCGGAGTCAGGAAAGGTCGCTTTTGGTGTTAATATTGTAGATCAGTGTGAAGCTTGCTTGACTCTGAAGAGCCTGGATTTTAAAATACATGATAGTCCAGTGTAGGATTATTGACCAATTTCTTTTTGTTTCCAGCTGAGCTGCCAGGATCATCTGCAATCAAGCTCTCCTCCTTGTGTGATCTTCCAGCTCAGCTGCAAGAATTGTACCAGCAGGGCTTTGTCTTGGCTGCTGTCCACCCTTTTGTGCAACCAACTGATGAAAAAGAGAAAACTCCCCAGGAACAAATCTTCAGGGCTGTGCTTATCAAGAAAACAGAAAGGTAAAGCAGTTCCAGTGAACTGGGATAAAAATAGACAATGTGATTTCCCGCTGAGTTTTGACCTACATCAGGAAATTATAGCAGAGTTTACTGTGCAAGACATGATTATTTTTTCTTTTTTTTTTTTTTTTTGGTGGGCTTGAATAGGCTTAACATGTTCTCCATGTTTACAATTCGTCTGCAGTTTGGCAGACGACTCAGAGAATAACAAGTTGAAATATGCTCTATATTTTGGGATGTGTTGTCATGAGAGGCAAACAAACAAGCCCTATGCCTGACAATTTGTGAGGATGGTCTCGTTGGTACCCTTTAAGAATTTATTAGATTAAGACAGAAGAAATGTTTGCTTAAAAAAGGCATATTTTGTGTTTAAACAGTTACAGTTAATGCAATTAATTTGAGAACTATAGTACTAATGCACACTTCTCAAATTTATTTGTAGACTTCAGGCCTTTCTTTCCTCTAAGCAATTTCTTTTATATTTCTTTTACACGTTTTTTTTACATTTTCAGTCAGTGTGAACTCATCAAATAAAAAGATTGCTCTCCTGCTTTGTTCAGTTTCTTAAAATGTATTAAGAATATTTTACACAATCAAAGTCTGAAGATGAATAAAGAAACAGGAATTCTGTTCTTTTATGATTTAATGTGATTTTAAAAAATCAATAGAATGTGCTGCTAAATGTCCCAGAAGAAATTAAAATGTGAATATTTTTAAACATGGGATTTTTACTTAATTATTTAAAATCTGATTTAATGTTATCTGACCACCCACAATTCTGCAGCTACCTGTGTTGTTGCAGCCATTCTCTGTAGTTTCCCTACATTAATTGCATTCCCCAGTCCACCCCTTCTTAGAATGACAAATACTGAAGGCTTGGGGATAATTAAACCTCCCTCTGCCCATCTTAGTCCTGCTCTTTGTGCTGATGCTTTAAGAAAGGATGTAGCTGTTTTAGACATCTCTTTAAAAACTAAACCATTCACCATTCAGTTTGCTACAGCCTGGTAGCCAGTTGGTAGTGGACAGTGTTAAACTTCAGTCTCTGACCCAGGGACAAAGTTTTTTGTTCTATTAACAAATATGTGTAGGCACTAGGTGTCACAGGCAATCTGAGCTTCTAAAATAATTCTCAATTCACGTTGACTTGATTTTGATTTTATTAATACAGAACTTCATGCTGGCTTGCCTGATATTATCGTTTAAAGGGTTTCCAGTTTTATGGTCAAAATGTAGAATGTTTGGCTGAACAGTGGACTGAGCTTTCCTGGTTTTGGGGCCTTACTTTCTCTGCCTACAAAATGCCTTCCAGGAAGTAACGAAAGTATTTACATGCACATGTTTGCAATGTTAAGCAATCACTTAAGGACTTCTGTTGGATTGGGGTCCAAGGTTTCAGCATCTTCCAGGTCTGAGCTCTGAAGACATATCAGAGAAGAGAAGCATCCTTCCCAATGGAGCAATACAGTCTTCAAGCCAGAGTGCTCTGTGTGTCTCTCCTGTCTCATACTGTATCCAGTAGTTTGCATCTGTGCAGAACGACTGTGAAAGAGTACAAAATCTTAATTGCCTCCTCACTCACTTGGGTGCCAGTGGTTCATACGCTTTAGACAGCTGTAAATGACTGTGCAAAATTGAAACCAGTAGAGAGTCTTGAACGAATTATATTTCCTTTTGCATTTGCACTCTGTTTCTTTGCATTCTCTTATCTGTCATTTCTGACTGCCTAGGGAAGTGGAAGAGACTTGGCAAAGCAGGAAAAAAACAGACAAGTACCAGAAAGGGAAGTAACATCAGTTTGGTGTTCTATGTAGCTTAAACATTCTTGAATTTGGCTAAGAGTATGGGAGAAGCTACTTCCTTAGTGTGTAGGTACAATAAATGTTTGCATTGCCGGGTGCAATGAAGAGGGATGGGTGTTGCATAGATTTCAGATCTGATCCCTGTGTGGCCTGCATAGAGACCTGATGTATTTGAACCATGAGTTCATGTCAGTCCACAGGCAGCCAGGGAGAAAAAATGTGACAGTATGAAACAAAAAGACATACTGTTAATTTTTTTAATTAACCTTTCTCATCACACTGCTGATAATGATTAAATTACGTTTTTTTCCACTGGGGACTATCAGGTGTCTTGTCATCTCTAGGCTGTCTCTGTATAAAACAGTTGAATTCTTGGGTAGAAGTTAGGTCTGCTTAGGATAGTTGTTGATCACATGAGTGTTTATATCTGTCATAGGATTTTAGGAGTACAAGTAGTTCAGCCACAGCTATAGGATCACTGGTAACATCATTTCTGCTGTGAGGTACACAGTGGTCCCCTTGGTGGTATGATGTTTTTGGGGAGTGAGTCAAGGAGTCATAAAAAACTCTGTACATTGATGTGGGGCCAACTTCAGGCTTCCTGGGCACTTTCTGCAAAACACCTGAGGCTGTAGCTCCTTTTTTACTGCAGGTGTTTCAACACAGATGGCTCCAACACTGTATGCTTCATCTGTCTGTTGTCTGTCAGATACCAGATGTGGTTTTCCACCTTTCCTATTTTTGTTGCCTGAACAAAACAGAAATGAAATTGTTGTATGAGTGCCTTTTTGATACAGTAGTGTTCTATGTATACAGAGACAGAACTGAACATTTGAATTATTCGTCAGTCATTGTTGCACCCTTCTATGTCAGTTTTATGTTTTAAAATTAATACTGTTAACTTACACTTTGAGGACTTAGTTTTATACCTCTGCCTAGGAAGAGTCTATACTAGCTGCAACAGATGATGTGCATCAGGAACTCCATACTGCTGCAGTCACTGAGTTGTGCAGTGCCTGAATTTGT
Organism: Neopelma chrysocephalum; assembly: GCF_003984885.1. Classification (NCBI taxonomy): domain Eukaryota; kingdom Metazoa; phylum Chordata; class Aves; order Passeriformes; family Pipridae; genus Neopelma; species Neopelma chrysocephalum. The sequence goes on along the minus strand of NW_020897695.1, from coordinate 3,306,880 downwards.
TCAAGAATAAAATGGAAAAGGTAGTGCTGAGGTGTGTTGCACATTAGAACTCATGGAAAAAGTACCTGTTAGTGTTATTTATCCTATTTTGCCACTGTCCTATTGTCATGTAGTTTCAAAATAGTGTGAATTTGCAATGTCATTGTATGTTAAGGTGACTTTTAAAGTCACTTCGGGAGTTTTCTGTTTAATCTGTACTGGTACCTCTGTGGCTGTGTTATGTTGGCTATGTAATCATTTCTGGTAAATAAATAAGTAGGAGTCATTCCTGCTGTAGGACATTTGAGGAAACACATTCCTAACATATATGGAAGCTGTACCTGTTGAAAACCAAGGATTGCCCCTTGGAAATGTTAGGGAAAATGTGACAGTAAAGGACAGATCTTTAAAAAGCAGTTGTCTGTTTTACTGTCTGTGCTGAGTTCTGAAATACTTGGGTTTCTTGGAGAAAACATCTCGTATAAATTATGCAGAGAAAAATCTTCAAGCCCAGGTTTTTACAGGGTTTTTTTTTCTGAATTTAGGCTCCAGGTATGAAGTATAGGCCATGCCCTGCTGGTTCACGTTGATTCCACTTGAGAAAAGTAGATTCACACTGATTTATACTTGAAGACAAGAATCTCAGGAAAAGGAATATAAGGTGGTACCCTGGAGAGTGTGAACATGTGACAGCGTGTCTCTGCTGGTGGAAGGGTCAGGGGACGGTCGGTGTATTTGGGAGGTTCTGGCTAACCAAGATAAGGACAGTAACATGTATGTTGCTTATGTTCCCCCTAAGAACAGAGATCGTTTGTTCTTTGTGTGTGTAGTAACCTTTTTTTCCTTCCCTTTTATTACCATGCTCACTGGTTTTTGATATGACAGTCTCAGTGTGGGTGTCTTGTGCACGGTACTATTTTGGACAGCCTGTGGCTGTGGCAGGTAACCTGTTCCTGCAGAGAAATCTCAAAGTCAGTCCCTGAACAAAACCATAACAAAACCATAGCACAAAGCTGCTGAAATTTGTTCCCAGCTTCCCCTAGTGTGATACCCCTGCCTGGTATCTTTAAGTTTCAAAATTCAATGTCAGTTAAAATGTTTTAATGTCCCTTTCTAAATACTGTGTACTGGAAAATAAGCTCCGTTCTCTCTCATGAGGAAAGATACATAGTCTGGGCTCATAAACTGTCTGCTTACAGTAGTTTTGACATGTTTGCAGATGCTCCATCTCACCTCAGTAGAGAAGCAAGGGATATAAATTGAATTCCAAAGAATTTATCTCCATTGTTCAACCTGTGTCTTAGGACATGCCATCTACAGGTTTTGCCTCCAGTCAGGAAAGCAATCAGCAGGGAAACAGTGCTGTGCAGAAGTAGATTAAGTAGTTTGATTTAAGAATAATTGTTTTAGAGTTTCTAAATGTTCTAAATGTTTTAAATTTGTATGTTTACCTCAAACAGCTTTGCAGCTGTTTTCCCTGTCTGAAAATAATGAGGTGTCAGGTGTTGCAGAGGTTGACTTGATGAGATGATTCCGATTCTATTTCTGTAATTTCCCTATATCCATTAATCCTGTAATGCAAACTTTCATCACTTGGCTAACAAGAATTCTTTTTATCTGCAAAGGAATTTGACAGACTGAGTTCGAAAGTTTAATAGTAAACCAAGATTTTTACGGTTTCTTGGTTTTGCTGGTATTTCACTTTGGTGTTTTCGCTTTGGTGAAAGTAGGTACTTTGCATTGGTACAATATATTTTTAATTCAAATGTAAATGCATATGTGCGTGTGTGTATCTATTTGGTTTTCATGTAGGATTTAAGCCTGAAGATGAGAAACGTCTGAATTTGTCTTCGTGAGCATTAGGATCAAACAAGTTTGTGTGCAAATACAGTGTGTTGTTGCTCTCAGCAGGCTGATTTCAACTTAAGCGAAAAGATAATATTTATTCCATACCCAAGAGTCAACAGATATCTTCCTTTAGCTCAAAGGACAATGACTTGAGTTTTGAAAGCTTGCTATTTGTTACAAGTTCAAAGAAATACATATTTCCTCACAATAACTTTTAACGTTGACCCAAAATAAATGTTCTTTCATCTGTGTTCTCAAAATCATAAACACTGCACGGTAAAGATGCCTATGTATCCATATGTGCCCAAACTTTTCTCAAGAAACTCTATATGCTGTCAATAAAAAAATGTTTATAAATTTTACTAACTAATAATACATATTCCAGTAATAAGGTTTCCTATATAAGAAAATTTCTAGTAAAGAAAATGTTTTGATAATAAAGTTAAAACACTGTCACATGGGTTAGAGTTGAGGCTGTCATGGTACAATATACCTGCTTTATTTTTATAAAAATAATTTTTTTTTTTTTTGGTGTTTGTGTATTTGTTGTGTGGGTATCATAAAACCTATGGATTTTTAGTTGCTGCTTTCTTGGTTTTCAGATATTCTAGCTTTCCTAGATTTTTAACCTGGAATCGTACAGACACCAGCTGCTCACGTTAATCACTTTGGTGTGGTTTTATTTTTTTTGTAATGTAGATCAGTTTGTTATGAATGTACACTTTTATTTTGAACTGTAGAGCTCTTCCTGTGTAGTGGAAAATCTCAAAACTGCACTTACATTCCCAGCATCATCTTAATCAAATAGTTATTTTAGAGTGTCTGTGCAGTTTACAAGTGTGTTTCAGCTTGCCAAATTCATGGGCATGGGGAACTTCAGGAAGATTAGGACCAAATGTTGGCTTCCTCAATTCCTTCTTGTGTCTGAAAAGGATTGGAAATCCAGTTTGTAACAGACATTGAGTTGTCAGCTTTAATAGTTACTGTGTAAGTTACTGGTGCGCCACAGCTGGTTATGGTTTATCTACCATGAAATGGTGCTTAACAACAAACAGCTGTGCAGGAAATGACAGCCTACTGCAACAACCGTCGTAAAATATTTTTGGCCCAAGAACTTCCAATTATAAGGGGAAATCATATTTATTATATGTATTTTCTTCTTCTTTAGTGGCACTAGAGGTGCTATTTAGAATTCAGGATGACACTGCTTGTAAGCCTGTGGTCCTCAGCTGTACTGGTAGCATTTGAGGGTACCCTTTACCCCGACCCTGCCAGGCCTGTGAATGTTGTCCCTCTGCTCAGTATCAGGTAGACTGAAATTTCCTCTCAGCACTTTGCCATCCCCTGGTTAAGGTTGTCCATGGTGGTCACTGAGGATACCTGCAGTGACAGAAAAATCCTTTTTCAGGAAAATGGATAAAGATAAACAAACAACGAGGTATATAACAAAGGAAGAAAAACAAATGAAAGCCTAGGGTATACAAGTAACAATGAAATTTTCTGTAAATCTCCATGGCTAACTAGTGGTTAGCCTCTCTGGGGGCAGTGGTCAGGAGACTCCCCTTCCTCACTGCAGGGCAAGTGCTGGCATTGTTCACACTGTCCCTTCTGTTCCCTTTCAGGTATCACAAAATGTATTAGAGTGAGTACAGGGCATTGTAATTAGTCGGGATGTACCAGCTTCTCCAGTCATCTTGGCTTCTAAGAAGAGTACAGCATGAGTGTATCCAGATGTGCTTCTTTCAGGACTGGGCCATTTTTAATTAACCCAGCGATTTTTTAATTTTAATTGGAGTGATAAAAATAATAAAAACCCCTGAATGTTTGCAGGCAATGAAGGGAGGAAGGTTCAATCTTCCAACTTGGGAGAAGGAAAAGAAAAGGAAGAAATTTCTGACTCTGCATCCAGAAGAAAAGGAAGATCTTTCTTGTTGGGGCTTACACATTTTTTTGACTAAACTTATCTCAGCATTTCTCTTTCACCTTCTGTTGAGAAATATTTTATTATAGGAAAGTGGAAATCAACTTTAAACTCATTACTTTTATTTTAAAATATTTTGTACGTTGGACTCCCAGTAACATCCTGTGCTATAAAACTGGTAAGAGATTCCAGAGTATGAATTATTGGGTTAGTTCTCAAATGATTTACATCAATTCTTCTTCTTCAAAACAGAGCAGAGGAATGCAAGTGCACAGAACTGTACTCTTTGGACTTTTTCCATGTTGCCTGGGATCTTGATAGGTGTGCATATTTTGGGGATCGTAATTCATAATCTCTAAGGAAAGTGATCCTAAAAGTAGTCCCATTAAATTATAAACACAAAACTATATTAATTTCTGTTCAGTATAGAATTTACCTGTACCTATATTTAGCTACTTCCTTATGGCTATACTAATAATATTCAAAGAGTTCAATGTGAGACTTTTATGGTATCTATGAAATACTTCATGATACATGTATGAAATGCATTGTTTATTGCATAGAGACTGGAAATAATTTCTTGCCCACCTAGATTTGCTCAGAAAATTATTTTTGTGGTCTGTGACCACATAAATATCCACAGATATTTATTATTTTCGCATGAGAAGCTATGTTTGTTTTTGACAGAATAGCAGACTTTTAAAGTTTTCCTAAAAAGGTAAAAACTACCAGTATAGACAAAGACGTACTTTTAAGATATATGGACATAATTTACTTGAAAGCATGGAAAAATATTTCTTGGTAATATAGGGTACTTCTGTTGGAAGATTTTAACTTAGGATTTTACGGCCTTTAGTAGAATCTGTTAAGTGTGTTCCATAAAATAATGTTCTTAACAGAGTACAATGGTATTTGATGCAGTTTCTTTATGAGCCCTAGTGCAGAGGTAGCCCTCAGAGTCTTAGAGGAGGAATTCACTGTCTCCTATTCACTTAAATATTTCCAAGCAGCAAGTGTATTTCAAAGTAAGTGCTTCTTAAAGGAGTTAAAATAAACAGGACATTTTAAAGCAGTTGTAGTAAGAACTATATTTTTATGGCTATAATCTGCATCTCAGATAACTCTTACTCCTTTCAAAGAGGTTAGAAGCAGGTCCTCAAAAAGTTCACACAATCATAGCCCAGGGAGCTGTTATGGGAGAGGAGAGGAATCCTTATACCTGTATATAAACCTCATCAATATAGGTTGAAACGAATTTATTTTTACAGGTAGCCAGTGGGTTTAAAATGAAAATACAATCTTTCTCATTCTTTCAGAGTAATTAAAATAGCAAGTTTTCATGTGTGTTTCAGCAAGTATTTACAGTAGTGCTAGAGTTGATCACTCTATAAGGAACAGACTTTGTCAAAAGAGTGTGCACAGAAGTAGCATGGTGCATGCTTAATTTCTGGGATTTGATACCTTAACTTTGAGTTTGAGCGACAGTATTTCAAAGTCTCTGGTATGTATACTCTGGGAGTATGGCTTCCTCAGCCAGGCTGAAAGGGAGCTGTGATGAGTACAGTGGTTTATCCCAGTGAGGACAATAGCAGAGATGTTTGTTCCTCACATTTGTAGAGTTTTGCAGTTGACCCCCCAAAAGGGAATTGGTTGTCTAGAAAGGGCTTGATTCCTTGCTGCCTGTTCCTGGTAATCCACTTCTGGTTTGTAATGATACAACAGCTGAAGCACTGGAGAATTGTGTTTGCTCCATTTGATGTTGTGTGGACTTCACATTGCACTATCGAGTGGCAATTCTGATGGTTTATTGATCGCTTGGGCATTAGAGAGCCCTAGTTTGTATTATTTCTATCTGGAACATGGCTACATAACATCAGGGCTACAATTCCAGTTGGACATATTCAGATTTAAAAAAAAATAGAAATGTAGGTATAATAGTAAGTACTCTAGCAGGGAGACTTTCTAAAATTTATTTTTATGTCCTTGAATTTACTGAATTCATCTGTGGGGAAAAATCTGCGCAATGGTTGTCTGCAGTACACATGTTGCCCCTCACAGAATGATTTTTTATTTTCTTGATAAAGTTGTTCCGACTGCTTAAGTTAATTCATGTGTGCCTGTTACAGAGGAGTAGGGGTGGAATACTTCTAGTCCCGCAGTAATGACTTCTGTAAGTCCTATGTTTGGATGATGTTTGGAGAGTTTTCATGGACACCGGTGATTTGTTAGAATTTTTTTCCAGAATCATGGAACCAGAGGTTATAAGAAAAACCTAGAAAAGAGGAGAAAAACTAATGGGAAAAGGACTTCAGTGTAACCAAACAATGCACAGTCAGGTACCACCTGTCCCACATGTAAGTGAGATGAGAGAAATGAAATAAGAGTGTAGCTTGTGTGAAAGGGGGAGGATCAAATACAAAATACAATGTCATGTGATACTTCAGAAAATGTCTGCAGTATTGCCTAGGAAACACGCTGCCAGTTTGCAGTCAGCAGCCTACGCATCTCATGGCTCCGGGGAACTGTTAGCATCTCGGGAAAGCCCCTGGGACCATCTGTAGCTGAAGCATGTTTTACGTGTCCCACAATCTCGATCCCCAGAACAGGGCTTTTGCACAGACTTGCTTTTGCAAACATGGCAAGTCTGCAAAGTCCTTGTTTTGTTGTTTTGCTGCTTCCTTAACACTCTCAGTTCAAACTTCTGTACCTTTCTTCCTGTCCTGTAGGTACCCAGTGCATCAGACAACTGCTGGTCACGATTAGTTCTTTACTTCAAACTAACTCTTTTGATTCTCCGTATGGGGTGTTAGATAACTACTTTGTTACTATTCCCAAGAATTACAGGCTAGCCTTTGTTTTTGTGCATTCTTCAATGTGTTCTCCTAAAGAACTGAGGAAACGTGTGATTCCTTAGTTATCCTTTATTGATCAGGTGTATCCTTTCATGAGAGGTCAGAGGAGGCGAAAAGTGCACTCAGTAGCACTTCTTTGCAGTCCATGCCTGCAGACTTTCTCAAGAACTTCCAAACTTGCCCTTGGCATATTTTGACTGATACCATGTCTCCATAGTGCTGCTTTGTTCAGCAATGTATACAGCAAATGCCATACGCTTTGAATTTTTTTAGGAGTTAGTGTCTTCTGAAAGAGGAGGGATTTCTAACACTGCTTTAAATGTCTCAACAACAGAGCATAAGGAAAGACTGAAGGATAAACTACTTTGATTACGCACTGATTTTTTAAATGTTGACTTGGAATGCTGCTAGATAAGAGAAGGGATTTCTTTTAATTGCTGTCTGTGAAACACATCTTATATCAGGCTGCCCTGTGCAGCCCAAAGCATCTGCCAGCCCATTGCATTGGAACTTTCTTTCTGTGTATTCTGAGTTATATCACCTGTGCAACTCCTTGGTGTTGACCATAGGTGCCAGGCTGACAAAGTGTTTCTTGGATAGATAAAGAAATTTGGAAGTCCCTGAAGCATTCTGTCTTCTGCAGTCCTGATGATGTGATTTCTTCCCCTACCGAGTAGATGAGACTTGTCAGAACTGTATTGAACTCGGTGCGGTCAATGTATTGGAACCAAAGTTTTGTGTGAAGGTTAGGTCTCCAGGAGAAATATTTGTAAATGGGATATCTGGGTATCCAGTCTTAACAACAGAAAGTGATTCTTTTTTTTCTGTCTGCCTCTTTAGGTCTCCAAAAGGTGACGTCAGTAGTGAAGGATATGTCTTGGAGGTAGAATGCTGCTCCTCTTTTAACCACCTTTCAGAGAAAAAGGAGATACCTGATTTTATTAAAAAAGTAAGTAAAAAAAGAAAGCGGGGGGGCAAACCCCAAAACACAGTATGCTTTTATTTGCACTATAATTACTGTTTCTAGTCCTGTCAGTTTGACAGTTAGGGATATGTATACACTTTGTCCAGCTGAAACACTGCACTAGAATTTGGTATTTTATAATTTTAAGTAGCTGAAGGGCAGTTATACTTATTGACAAAAATAAGTTTGATCATGTTATTATGAGAAAATTATTTGTAGTGTCACAGGAGAGTGACCTATCTATCATATATGGATGATATCGATTAAGTTACCAGTGTAGAAGATGATCCTATAATGCACAATGTTTTATGTTGAAACAATATATATAGTTTCCATTTTAGTGTCAAAATAGCCTGTTGGATAGTACTTTACATAAAAGGCCTATTACCTCCTGGAAACTCCCAGATTATTTAAGTTTTGGTTCAGTATTACATGATGAGCATTTAGAGATGGTACTGGTAACCTAAATCCTTTTGTCATCCAGAATAGTGTTGCTTTCAATTAGCTATTATATATACTGGTGAATTTGAAGAGAACACTGCAATTCTTTATTTGTTGCCTTCTTTTTAAAATTATTTTTGACACTATAATATTCTGCCAGATTGGAAATTAGCAGGTTATGTCCATTTTAATGAAGACAGATTCATTGTGCATGTTTCAAATTTTGCAGCATCTGTTGTGTCCTGTTGCACTTTATATAAACTAGCATTGAGAACTATATTTACTTAGCCGTGGGGCGTAAGAATAGTAAACAGGCATACTCCCCTACTTTTATTTCATCTTGCAGTGATAATAGTTAAGAAAATTTTGTGGAGTAAATTTCAGTACAGGCTGTATGATCTTGATGGTGACTCAGCTTGATAGACTACACTCATTCAATCTTTCCTTTTTACTATGAATTGTAAAAACTAGATTAAAATACAGCTATAACTATCTGATCATCATTGTCAAACTTAAAGATATATAGATTTTGGTATCAGAACAAACTGAAGCTTTCTGAACGCTTAATAACATTCAAAAGTTTGAGTCTGAATTTTGCTTCAGGTTTAACTGCATTACTGCGCTACAATTCTGATGTTATCTTGGATTATTTCAATATATTTACACTTAGGCAAAACTAGTGTAGTTGTTGTGTGTGTCAGTTTCAACACATTTGATTTTATTCTTCAGTTCTTCGAGTCAGAGAAGAGCAATATAGGCGTAACTGTCACAACTGGTAGCAAAGTTGTGCATCATTGCGACAGAAAATTTCTTTTCATATGTAACTTCAGAAAGAGTATGGCTAACATGAAAACAAAATGACAATCCAGGAGTCATCTTATTTCCATAAATATCCAGTTCTGAGACTCTTTAGAGTTCTTTTCTAGACATGGAAATATTTCTGTTGATAGAAGCCATTTGATTATGGGGTTATGAAGATGCCTTTTTGAAAGATAATAATTTAAATTTTAATAGCTAGAATGTATATTTACCGCTTCTCTGTAGGCTGAGTATGTCGCTCATCCTCAGATGTTATTTGATGTAGAGAAATTTGAAGTTCTTTGAAGCTGTTGCTGTCAAGTATGTGCTGTGTCACTGTCTGTATCTGATTAAACACAATTGTTTAACAATTGTGACATTCTCAACACTTTTATGTAAATCAAACTCAGGAAACAGGACTTGTTTGGGGATAGGAGTTAATTGTCCTATTAACTAATTTGTCTGAGCAACAAAAATGTCCATTGCTTTTAAGGGCATATAAACCAGATGTTTACAAACAAAATAAATGAAAAATAATGTTCTTCAAAGAAAGCAGTAACAAAAAGCTGTTAGAGAGGGCAGTTGCTTGCTTTCAGAAAAGAACAACCCTATAATTCTTCTCAAACTGTGGAATACAATTGAAGTTAATACAATGTTTTAATTGAATAGGCAAATCCTTGATCACAGAGCTTTTCATAACAGAGACTTCTAGCACAGGTTTACCATCTTACTGCATTGCAAATTACTGTATTTAAAAAAATCCAAACCAGATAGAATAGCTATATTTTCAAAAAAAAATGAGAAGTCAAAATTTTCTCTATGAGCTTGTCACAAAAAATTCCTATTCCCTGAGAAAATTAATTTTATTAATTTTATTATGCACTGCTGAGCAAGTATTGTTTACCTGGAGTTTAAACAAGGATGCAATTTTAATAACTTTTCTTAATTGACCTTTTGTTACATTGACAATTCATATTGAATATGAACTGCTTCCTTCTGCAAACGCAAAAAAATTTTGTAATGGTGTACAGCGTAAGTATTATATGCTTTTTTTTTCTATAACTCCATATAAATGTTATAATTTGGTAGAAACAAGGACATTATTTCACCTGGAGAATGCTTTTTGCTGACTGAAACAAAGTGCCTCAGTACAACGTTGACCACAGGACATTTAAGAAATGCCAAAGAAGACTCTGGTCAAACCTGTGTTCTGTTGTTGAGATCCTTCTGCACTGCTGGACTCTGTTGCAATTCTCCACTCTCTTTGCTGCTTTTGAAACCACCACTGTGTTTTCTGGCTATGGCAAGACTGGGGACACGATGTTGCATAAAATACACTCCTTCTGTAGCTTAGAATGGTGTTGACATCACCACACTCTGTTCGTTGATATCCACTTGGATCTGTGCAGCTTAACCTGTCCTAAAGAGCTAAAATAGTCCCATGGTGTCTTTGATACATAATTTGTGGGCAATGAAAGAAGTAACTGTTATGTATATACTGTATTGCTGAATTGATATTAGCACTCCTGTGCTAACTCCTGTTTAGCTCTCAGGCAAAACAGAGATTAAAGATTTGCTTATCTGCTTTTTAATGAGCAAAGCTAACTTCTGAAATTCTGATCACTGTGACTCTAATCATTCTGAAGTAGTTGAAAGTCAGAGATGTTACTTCTAAGGTACCATATTTTGTAATACTTTGACTTGTATCTCATGTCAAATAGGGTAGCCTTTAATTACTTCCTTAGTTGCTTTTTATTTCTGTGTATCCTGTTATCGTTTTTTTCATCTGAGAGTGTTCTTCTGAATCTATGGAGACAAGTAAGGGAAGTAGAAGCTAGGCTGACATCACAAGAAAAGGGTTATTTTGAATACACAATCGTATATGAATGCCTAATATGTTTCTCATGACCTTTGTCCTCTGTTCCAATCTGAGTTACATGCTTTAAGAAGAACTGTAACAGGCAGAAGGTTTTACTGCTACACTCACATCTTTGTGGTATAGGTGAAAGGGAATGGAGGATTGTTTTGTACCATGTCTCCCCAGTTTTGACTTTTTAAAATTTAGGAAGTGCATCTTTGGATCCTTGGTTGCCTGCTTAATAATGAGAGGAAATTAATTTATGGTAACTCTTTTTCATTGTGATGCCATTGCAGGGTTCATGTTTCTTGTCCCTGTGGACTCATTATCCTTCTCTGGGGAAGTATGATAGGCACAGAAAAGCATGGTTAAAAAATGCTTTAGCTTAACTGAAATCCAAATGCAGGCATCTTCCTTTTGTGTTTTTGGCTAGACAAGGACCTCTCCCCACTGGTCTGTCCTTTCTTGACTCAAAAATTAGTCAAATTTTTCCCAACAAACCTAAGGCAGTACTGATCAATAATTGGATTTACATTTTCAGAAGTGGACCAGTTCCACTTGGAACATGACTGCCATCTTGAAACACCTTAGTGATGTTTATTGTGCAATGAAATCTGCCAGATGAGACAGTGTGTGTCAGATCTGCTCATTTCTGTTCCCTCTGCTCATACCTTGGTCAAGTTCAGTGAGTACAAATGCCAGTAATGTGTCGCTCCCTTAAGTGGTCCTCAGAACATCTTCTGTAGTCCAAATCACCTTGCAAATAATCTTGACTGCTGCTGATGTAGTGACTTTGCCAATAAGTTTGTTGACACTTATTGTTTAATAATAGCATTGCTGGGCCAAGGAAGTGATGGTACCTCTCAGACTTAAGCGAGTGGGACCCCAGGGAGGAATAGCTCAGGAAGCTTGGTCTTCATGGCTGGAAGAGTTTCATCAGACAGACTGGAGACTTCCCAGAGGAAGCATATGTACACCAATCCTGTTGTTTCTCTTCCCTGACAGTCTGTCATTATACTTTTTTTTACATTTAGCAAAGATTTTATGGACAAATAGGGCCTTGAGGGGAAGCCGTATGAGGAGCAGCTGAGGTCAACTTGGCCCATTCAGCCTGGAGGAGACTGAGGAGAGACCTCATTGCAGTTACAACTTCCTCGTGAGGGGAAGAGGAGGGGCACACTGATCTCTTCTCTCTGGTGACCAGTGACAGGACCCAAGGAATTGACCTGAAGTTGTGTCAGGGAAGATTTAGGTTGGATATCAGAAAAAGGTTCTTCACGCAGAGGTTGGGCACTGGAACAGGCTCCCCAGGAAAGTTGTCATGGCACCAAGCCTGAGAGTTCAAGAAGCATTTGGATGATACTCTCAGGCACATGGTGTGACTCTTGGGGATGGTCCTATGCAGGGCCAGGTGTTGGTCTCTATGATCCTTGTAGGTCCCTTCCAAATCGACATATTCTGCGAATATGCCAACAAAACACATTGCAAGGATGCTACCACCCATGTACTTGTTCTAGATTTGGCATCTGAAAGTGTGACCACCAATTCTCTCTGGTACAGAGGCAAGTTGTGTGGAGAGTTGGACAATTTTGAAAGAAAGGCTGTACAACAGTAACACTTGTATGAAGAACTCACATCCTGCATTGCTGAAAGGATCTACTGTATTTGAGCCCTCTTGACAGTTTTATGGAAAAGAAAATGTTATCAGGAATAAAACTGGCACGAGATATTAGTATGTTTCAAGTGTTACTTTATGCAGTGGAAATTGGTATGCATTACTAAACTGTAGTTGAACTTTGTGTGCTCCTAAAAGGCGAGACATTTCTTGGAGGGGTTTGATCCTCCTGCTTGTTTTCTACCCTCGCTCCTTTGGAGGGAGCCTGAGGTCGGAGACTGGCTGAATGGTTGGGTAAGGAACTGCTACACCCCCCAAACAATCACAGTTCAGTCTCACTGCATGTTTCTCCATATTGGTATTTTTATCAAAATATTGAGATCCTTCTTTTCCTACTGTCTTGATTTTTCCCTTCCATTCACGTGTAGCTTTTTAGAGTTTTCAGGATAACTGCTGTCTTAGTTCATGCACATCATTTTCTGCAATCATCTGTATTGTGATTCTAATTGGTAAAGAATTTTTGTATTACTGTTGCTCTTAAATGACAGGTTAACTCTTAGGCTTCTTTTAAGTTAGATAGAAGGAGGGTTGAAGTATTTAGGAGGATTTCTGTTTCTTCTCTAAAATAATAGCTAAATGCCTATATGAATTTTCAAGAACTTTTAAAATCTTTTCCATAGATGTTTCTAGTCAAGGGAGTGATTCACTTTCTAGATATTTACTCACATAAGAATGAACATTTGTTTTGTATGATGAAAACCAGGGACTTCACATACCCACATATTGTGTGAAAGCAATATTGAATGATTTTGAGCTCTCAGCCTCTGAATTTTAGAACTCTTTAGCATCTAATTATGAAGATAAATGTATCAGTGTCTCCATAATAAGATGCATATATATATAATTATTTGTGTTTGTAACAGTATGACAAGCAAATGAGAAGACAAAAATTTGTAATTTTCTAGAAAATAATGTGAAAATTACTAATATTACAATTTTTTTTTTATTTTCACTTACAATAGCTAAGAAAAATATTGGGGTTTATATATCGCTGTTCCAGTATTTCTCACTTTCTTGTCTCTTTCTGTTTGTCATTACTTATTCTTTGTCTCTTAATCTTTGCATTGAGATTTCTTTTTTAGAAGGAACAAAGAGATGCAGCATATGTGTTCTGAAGAGCACTAGTCTGTTGGTGCATTTCTTGACTCAGTTACTGCACTCTTACAAGGATCTCTTCTGAGAAGTCTCCAATTGCTCTGTTGGTGCCAGGGTTCCTTAGGTGGTTATGGTAATCCTAATCATTATTCTTTACTTCAGATATGTTTTAGCTGGCCCGTTTGGAAGTTTCCTGCAGGGTACACACTCAGAGCAGGTGGCAGTAAAAGATCCATTGTGGCTAGGCTTCGCGAACGAAGATTTGAGTAGTAAAAGATAGAAGAGGGGAAAAATTGCGTCTTTAATATTGCTCAGAGGTTTGTTTTTCCAATGAATAAGCAGTTCAGATTTACTTCTGTGGCTAGAAAATGACCCCTCTAGAGTCCTGTTTATTACCTAGGATTACTTACCTAGATGTGATCTCAATCTCTTCTAAAATCATTTCCATCCTTAAAACAAATCCTAAAAATCCCACCCCAAAACCTTTACTCTCCAGGGTATTTGCAAAAGAACAATACAACGTTTATTTCTGTAGTGCATTGTAATGAAAACCATTGCTGAGCACTTAGCTGACTGCTTTGTTTTCTGCACGTTTTCAGTGCAAACAGACCCTATTCTATTTTTTAAGTATTTGGATGTTTGTAGATATGGTCATGAAGCAGAAGTTGAAACTCGACATCAATGGTTCAGCTGTTTGTAATCTGCTGTGATAATATTTATTAAAGTGCATTCTGTTAACATTTTTTAAGTGTATATATAACAAGAGATGTTAAAAAATAGCATATACTGTATTTTAAACAGCCTGGTGTGAAGGGAAACATCTGTTCCTGGTTAAGTTTCTTTCAACTTGTGTTCTTTTGACTAAGCCCTGTAAAAGTAGTGTTGATATATATCTTCCATGGACATTGCAAAACTATTTTCAGGACTCTCCCAGGAGCCTGGTTGTGCTTTTATAATCCTTTGCCCCCAGCAGCTTCCAGTGTCATCCCCTTGTCCAAGATAAAAATAGGTATTATAAAGTATGTTGTTGATGTTTTTCATGATCCTACTTCTGTCTGGTGGGAAAAAAAACTTTTTAAATATCAGTAAATTTGATAATATTTTATACTGTGCTAAAATAAAATATGGGCAAATTGTTCAAATTGTAATTTTGGCTACGAGTAACAGATGGCTTGATGAAACAATGAGATTTTAAAGAAACAGTCTTTGGTTGATCTAAAAATAAAAGAAAGTGTTGCCTGCAAATTAAATGTAAAGCCTATAGGTTTGAGATGAAATTCCTGCTTTTTAAAATATTCTGGTTGTCCTGAACCTTTTTATTTGTTTGTTTTCATTGCCTAGGACAGAGATGGACTAAACCACTGTCCCAGTTTTGAATTACATTATTGCTAGTTGCTACAATGGTTGTTAAATACAACACTCAACTCTACGTCTCTGTAAATCTTTATTTTCACCTGGCTTTTATTCACCCATTATTGTAGGAGTTTCTTGCAAAAGATTCCTGTACAGGACATGATCTGCAGTTTGAAAATGCCAGTTCTATAGAGCAAGAGCTTGGGACAAGAGTTTCCACAGACTTTTTTTAAACAATGTATATCAAGTATTTGGGCTGAGTGAGTGTAGCTGGCTGCTCTTTAGCAGTTTATCCCAAGGCTAAAACAAGTTTTAGGGAATAAGTCTTAAATTATGTAAATAATTTCAGGACTTTCTTTCAGAGTTTATGGCAAGGGTGGGAGGATGCAGGTATGTTAAGTGGCTTTTGGGCAGGTACCACACTCACCAAACCTTTGTAGCCTTTGGCCAGCAATGTTCACCCTTTGCCTTCAGTGAAGAAACAGATGCTAAAATGAGTTAACTTGAGAAGAATCATCACACCCAGGACCACAGAGGATGAGATTGTTTTCAAGACCTGTCATCAAATGAAATATGCTAAAAGGAGCAGGTGTACTTGCACCATGCTGTACTACGTGTTTAGTGTGGTTATATTGTTCTCAAGAGTAAAAATAATGCAAGCTGAAGAGGAATTCCAAATTGTTAATGTCATCTCTGACTTGGCTTGAGTAGCAGGAGACATATAGCTTGCTGTAATTTAATATCTCCTACAGCACTGCCTTAAGATCCCATCTTCTGTTTTAATCAGTGCAGGAGTAAGTTGCAGTAGCTTCTTACTTCAGTACATTTCTCCCTGTGCTGTTTGTAGCTTTCAGTTCACTTTTGCAGAGGCTACTACAAATGGACATGTTGTAAAACTGCAAAACTTGCTTTCTTGCCCTGTTCAGTGCCTTGTTCTGCTCTACCACAAATGCAGTGAGAGCTCAAAATGGCAAATCAATGGTTCTGTTGGATTTCCAAAGGTGGAAAGATTAGGTTTCACCTTTTGGGTTTGTTTCTGGACTCTATCCTCTTCTGTTGGATCTGTCAATTTCATTCTGATAGTCTTACCTAAAGTTCCCAGATGTTAAAAATCTTGTCAAGGTTTTCATATATAAACACTGCCAACAACACTGCTTAAAGGACTGTTCTGTGATTTGGGATTATGGTAACATTTTCCAATGCATCTCTCCAGTATTTTATCCCTGATGTCCTATTTTGATGTAATTGACAGTGAAAATATTTGGTAATTTGAAAGCCTGAATGCGGACTGGGACTTTACTTTCTAAAAGCTGCATTTATATTTTCCTATATGTATATTAACCTGAACTATCTATCTCAAATTCAGAATTTCCATTGTAAGCTGGGAAAGGTTAAAAATGCATGGAAATTACAGGCTTAAATGACAGAACATCCTGGTCAGAAAGGTTGTTTGGTTTGGAAATCTGCAAGTAGTGACACAGTCTGAGAGTAATAGGACGATAGGCAATTGATGCTTTGCTTTTTGGTTAGTAGAATTTTTTTTTTAACATAGTATTAGGGATGCAAAAATGCCAAAGTTTCAAAAGTTTTGATTCATATAGAAAGAACTAAATCCCTCCTTCAGAGCATTAGCTAAGCTTAGTTGATTTTAAAATAAGCAATAAACTCCTGATGACTGTTGCTGTCTTCTAAGGAAGGAGCATGTGAGACGTGTGGAAAATATCAGGGGCAAACTAAAAGCCTGTCTTAATTTTAAACATCTGTTTCCAGAAATGAACAGACTAGGAGGGGGATGTGCAGTATTTCTGATGAAATGTGTACTACTAAATATTAATGAAGGAGGACACAGTTGGAAAACTGTAGTCTTGAACATACTTTTCCAGTTCCAGCTCCTGGCATGCAGTACATAGCATTCTCCTCAAACCACAAGTTCGTGTTCTTTGCATGAAGATCCCTGGTGCTGTTGTTAAAGGAGATCTGCTTGAATCCTAAAAAGAAGGTAGAAAAATACACTGATCTGGTTTCTGGTGTGCATTATGAGTTCTGATGCCTTCATCTTTGTTCTTTTTGAAACAACAACTAAATAAACAGAAAGGCATTTCTTTTATTGACTGAGTTCATGCTTGGTTTAAATAGATAGCTCTGGGCAAAATTAACTGGCTATTGTTTCCAAGGCCATATGTTTGGCCATCAGTTGGACTAAGTAGCAGTCTTTCCCTAAGTTCACAGCACAGCTAACTGCATCTGACCACCGAAAATCAGTTCATTGCTCCTGGAAAATGTTGTATTCTCTCGGAGCGCATTTTTGCTATATATGCTCCTCATAAATTATTTCTGGGTTACTGTTTATATTAGCAGCAGTCCCCTTTACTGGGTTGTTACCAAATTCTTTCAATATCTAGTTATATCACGAGCCATATAGCAAACCTGTTAATGAAATGTTCGGTTCTAGTGCCTAGGTTTTAAAGGTGGTTTGTTTTAAAATAATGAGAAAGTGTAAGCCTTGAGACCATTTAGGACTGCTGTAAACTAAAATGCCTTGATGACATTAGTAAAACTGCTTTTCTTCTGTATTCATCCCAAATAAGAGTTAATCCTGGCATAAAAGAGTTAAGGGAAATTCCTAACACTTATTAAATAATTTGTTTGTAATTCTTATTGGAGAGAGGTCCTCATTATTAAATTTCTGTGTGTTATTTTGCATTTTTATTGATGTGGGTGGAGTACTATCCTGAGCTGGATGGAAGTGTTTGGTTTTCATTGTGCCATCCCACAGGGATGCGATCAGGATCTCCCTGTAAGCAATTGCCAAAACTGACAAAAGTGTACGATTCAGCATGGTATCTCTATCCTTGAGTTTCCATATTTATGAGAGTACCATCATGCTTGCTAGCAATAGGAGATTATTATGGGGCTGATAGTGCAACAAGAAACACAGAATCACAAACAATACGTGGGCTGTACAATGGACTTGCCAAGTGTCTTTATTCAAAATGGATTTGAAAAGAAAACCTGTATGTGACTGTTCAAAATGAGCTTCTGAGTATGGGTTCTCACATGGCTGTGAGATCTGTAGACTAAAAACAAGTAGTTTCCAGAAAAGAGGATTTCATCATTCAGCCATACTTACTGCCAGATGTGGTTTTGCAGACCTTTAATTTAGAGTGTCAGCCATTTTCTAATTAGGTAGGGAGTCTTCAAGAGAACCAAAATAATTTAAAAAGGTGAGATATAAATTTGCTACATCAACGTAATGTTTAGTGACACTGCGTTATGCTGCTGATGGGTCCTTTTCTTTCCAAATGCAGTGTAAAAATAGCGGTCAGGCGGTTCTGAAATAAACAATAACGTTTTGCAAATGTTAAGAATGTTAACACAAGTGCTCCAGCTAAAATTCAATTAAGGTAGTGACATTGGGGTTGGACACAGTGCTTGTTCCTATTCCTGCTAAAGTTCGTGGGAGATTTGATATTTATGTCACAGACAGCAAAGGCTAAATCTGTCATTTCTTCCCCTCAGGGAAAATGCCAGGTTTCTAATCAAGCAAATTATAGGGATGACATTAAATTCTTTAACTGCCTTGGCCCTCTGTACACATGAAATTTCACCCCTTCTTTACACAGATTCTATTTTTAAACTGACGTTAATCCAATTTGTTGCAACCGGGTTACAAATGAATTTGGATGTACCCACTTGGTGTTTATCCAGATTGAAATAAATAAGTTAAGTTCTGCTTCTGTGGTTGAACAATAGCATCTTTTGTGATGGAGATCTGGTCTTGTATTTGTGGTTAATATAATCCAAGCAGTGCTTTATGAGGCAATAAAAATGTTTCTGTTCCTATCTGGGGAAAGAAGCAAAGATTATGTTTTTATTTTCAATTTTGTTGGAATTTCCCTTTTCACAATTTCCAAAGATGTAAAGGGCAAGTATGTAGTATATTTAAAGTACAAAAAATGTCAGTAAAACATTTGAAATTAGTATGGACCACCTCATGTAAGGGCATTTTTAATCTAGCTTCTTATCTGATATGAAAAGTGGTAGAGATGCAGTTGTTGTCTTTATGTTTTTTCCTTGCATTTAGTCAAACAATGCAGTAAGACACAGGCCTTTCTTAGTACTCTTTGTTCGTGCTCTAAACTGGCACATAAAGACAGGTAATTGTGTTGTTTATCTGATCTGGAATGTATCCTGGGTGATCCTATCCGAGTAGCGTCATGTTCTTCCCGTTCAATGCAGCTTTACCCCTGCTTTCTCCCGTGCATTGCCCTCTTGCTGATTCCCAACACTGCATCTGCTGACATAATTTCCCAAAAGGCTGCAACAGACATATCTGTCTGTGTGTACCAGCACAGAATGCCTCAAAGGGTCCAAAAACCACAGGTACCTGCTAAGAACAGTCCTCCTGTCCTACATACCTCCTGAGCACAACCTCTCCAGTTACTGAGGTTTGGGTTCGTTTTGTTTTGGTTTGGTTTTTATAATTCAAATATTCAATATTCGAAATACAGGAAACAGGAAACATGAATTTGTACGGGATGGCATAATTCAGTTTGGATGTGAAGACAACTAAAATTTCATACTATTTAAGCTCTAAACAGGATACTGAAAAAATGAATTGTCTTTGTAGTTTGAAAATGTTCAGGCTCAGGCTTTATACTTTCTGGTGAGAGCTAGCCTCTTCATGGTTTTGTAGAAAGTTGAAGGGAGAGACAGTGTCTGCTGATACATCACTGCTGTTCTGCAGCATACATCACACTGTTGATGTAGCATTTCCTGATAAATTGGCTTTATTGAAAATAATGAGGTGCTCAGTTCCACCATATGTAATTGGGAAAATTTGAAATACATGTTTAAATAAGATTTTGTGTATCTATTAACTTGTTGGGAAAGGGCCTTTAAAGTACAGACTTCTTCCAGTTTTTCTGCTAAACTATTAGGATAATACAGCTTAGACTACAATTCAGCTCTTAGTTCCTCCCATTTCCATTCTCAGAACAAGAGCCTCAGAAGAAACACCTCAGCATCAGGTATTCCTTGGAACAAACACATTTTTTTTGAGTAAGCCAAGACTGTAAAGCATTGCTATAATATCTGTGAAAGCTGTTCTCATCCAAACCGCAGCGTGGGAGTCTGGTACAGATTGACAAGCAGTCTTTATTGACCAGGACCAGTAAAATTACTATGTATGTTCTATCCCCAAACTCTTTAACAGTTGCATACTAGTTAAATTTCTTTAATTAGCTGCCCTGCAACCTACTAAACAAATGTAGTGTTGTGTCTGTAGATGAGTGATAAGAGATGAAATGAATTTGTAACTCTATCATTGACTATATAAAAAAGTATTAATCAAGTTACAATGGAGAGTCTGGGCCATTTAAGCATATTATGAATGCATCTGTTATTGACATTCACTTAAACCTTCCTGAGCAAGTTACATGCTAACTTTCTTTGTAGACAGATATTCATTTGATCAGGACACTGCCAGTGGTGTTTTTATTGTCCTCTTAGAAGTTATTGTCCTCTTTAGCAATGAGCTTTAGTTAAGTCAGCATCCCATGTTTTCCAGGCTAAACACCTGTGAAGACCATTGCCTTGTTTCCTGGAGACCTCTGTTTTGAGTTCCTGTGATCATGAAATCAAGAGTTAATTTAACATGGAAAATATAATAGTAGTTTAAAAGAGGAAGTTCTTGTTGTTGATCAGGTAACATGTTACCAGGAAGTAAATGATTCATTAAAAAAAATCCAGATCTGTGTAGAAAAGATGCAAACATGAGCTTCCTCTTAAATTTAAAAGAAAAAAAAGTTGTACAAAATTCTTCCTCTTTACTTTCTATTGAAAAAACCCCTTACTGACCTGTTTCTCCTAAGTTGATACTAAATTGAGCGTAGAAGAATAATCAAAACACTTTAACTCTCTTGAATTACATGGTGTGCAGAGAAAGTGAAATAATTTCGCCATTCTCGAGGCATTTATTTTTGAAACATATACGTGTATTTAGACTTTGCATTATATGAGGAGTATACATTACATGGAAACCTTTTAATTTCAGTGATTGATTTTGATAAATGAAGCAGCAGACACTCATATGTTTTCACAGAAGTCTGTCTCGCACTGCAGCTTCTCCTGGGTTTGAGGGGTGTGAGGCTGGTGACTGGAGTGGATGGTGCATCCATAGTGCTGAGTCTGCCTGAAAGAGATTTCTCTTTCTGCTTCATCTCAAACCTTCGTTAGTTAATTCTGGCTTTATCCAACTGTCATTACTACTAGCCCAATGTGTTTTTTCTTAGGATCTTTTGTGATTTGATTCCTTCCTTTTCCTCCTTTACCTGAAGTGTAAAGGATTAGTGATAGAGCCTCTTAGATTCCTTTTTCTTCCTTCTTCTTAGCTTATGTCACAATGTCATTTTCTATTCTGAGTTCTGTATTTTCCCAAAAATGGTGTATTAATATAGCTTTGCTTTTATTTACTCATTATGTGAAAGTCTGCCATTTGTTTCTCAATCCAAAATAGGACAAACAACAACTGTTGTTATAATGGTGCATATAACAGAGTTAATTAATAGTCCTTTCCTTGCATAAATGTTATAATCACACACCTAATACAGTGGATGTAATAATAAGTCTCTGACTTATTTGTAAGAAATACCACTTGGAGTAATTTGTAAAAAATAAGCTTTTCAAAGAGATACTTTTATCTCTTGTGAAGAAATATGTAGGCATTTTCTCTCTCTTTCCCCCCCTTTTTTCTTTTTTTTCCCCCTCCATTTTCACATTATTTCAGATGGTGTAGGGATCTTTTCATTCTGCTTCTTTAGAATAACTTTTTATGTAAATGCAAAATGACAATTTCTTGTGGTAGTGGACAAAAGTAGCAAAATGACATGCTTGCTGCCTTGAAGGGTGTTATTTTCTGTGTTTCTATTTAGCTAAGACAGCTTGACAGTTAAAAATCTAATCTTCTTCAACTTGTAGATTCAAGATGCTGCAAGTCAAGGCTTGAAATTTGTTGGAATTATACCTCAGTACCATTCCCAAAAGAACGGTCTTGTCAGCGCCTCCCTGACACCTGCCAGTAACAACTCTGTGCAATCAAAAGATAATAAAAATGTTTCAAATTACCCTGAGGATCATGCTTCACCGGATGGCGAGAAAATAGATGGCATTAATGGATGCAGTACTTCAACACAGAGTGAGGAAAGTGCTGACCAATGTGCCACATCCAGAGAGGGCTGTAGAGGTGAAGGACAGGCTGCTGAAGAGCTGAATCTCAAGTCTGCAAAGGGAAACGAGGAACAGTTTCAACACGCGAACCTGGGTGTAAAAGGAGCAGCAGACAAGATGAATGGACTAGCAGAGAATGAAACACCAGCACGATGTTTAAAACCACTTACTGGCAGTAAGTATTGTAGTGACCTCTCGTACATAAAAGCCAAGTTAAAATTGCCTCAGTTATGTTCCCAGCTCCTTTAGCGGGTGGGGATGCAGGGGGGACATTACCAATGTGATAGTGAAGAAAAGGTGCCCCAAATGAGCCACTTAACCTGATTTCAGCATGGTTACACAGTTCACAACAACTGAGCATAACTCGAATGGCAGAGATGATATAAGCAGGTGCAGCTTTGTTATGGCCCATATGTATGCCTGAGTGTAAAGACTTATTTTTGTCTGTTTGGCTGAATTGGTTCATCTCTGTATTTGTTGCTATACCCTGAGAGCTCTTGATCTTTGTGTCCTTTTTGTCTGTTTGAGTAAAAAGCCCTGCTAATCTGCCTGACAAGGTTTTGCAGCAACAGAAGGAATAAGTCACAAAGCCTTATCACAGTTAGCCCCTTTGTAGCAGGTGAACATAGCTGGCATTAAACCATGTCAGGAACAGCAGGAATATATGTGATCTGGACCCTGAAGTATCCTAGTATTCTATCGTCAGGCTTGGGGTCAGTGCTACAGTCAGAATTGTAATTACTGGAAATCAGCAGTTATTTTTGTTAATGACTTATATTTGCTAATTCATAATAAAGATCGTCTTGGTAATGGGGC
Source organism: Neopelma chrysocephalum (assembly GCF_003984885.1). Classification (NCBI taxonomy): domain Eukaryota; kingdom Metazoa; phylum Chordata; class Aves; order Passeriformes; family Pipridae; genus Neopelma; species Neopelma chrysocephalum. The sequence continues at coordinate 3,284,053 of NW_020897695.1, read as the reverse complement.
TCCTAATAATTTGCCTTCCAATTATTTCTCTCCTTTTTTTTTTTTTCTTTTTAAGATTTTTCTCCCTATACTAGGTTTTTTTCTCTCATTTCTTTGACATGTTTTTCTCCTCAGGCATGCTTTCCACTTTTTAAATGTCATTTAATGCCATCAAAGACCACAAGTCTCAGCTGAGGTCCCAAAATAACTTCCATAAGGTGTTTGATGCTCAGGGGTTACTTCTGTAGCAAGAACTGTAGTTCAAAATAGGACGTACACTAGAGTAATTTAGAAAATTAAAAGGGATCAAAAAAACGTTCTTTCCCCATTTCCAGTTTAAACCTCAAAATACTTTTCTTTCCTATGTTTGTTTAAATCCAAGAAAACCGTGTTTACACTGATTTCTCTTACGTTTTCCTTAATTTCCTTATGAGCTACAAATCTCTTCAAGGGGAATGTAGATGGAATTTCTAAAGCCAGTACTGTCCTTCACTTTAATTTATCCCTGTTCTTTAAGTCTTACATAGATTCAGTCAAACAATTCTACCCCTGTGGGAATTGTGTATGTAGGACCAAGAATCACTTTGCATTGTACTCTCCTTGGACCATTGTCTTGGTTTCCGGTCCAGTTTGGTGTAATCAACTTTTCACCATCAAATTTGGATCACACTCTAGTAACCTTTCACCATACTTTCTTCAGTTTTTGTTGGGCAAGGGGGCACGCAGATTTGGTGAAAACACAGCTATTGTTTGAACAATTTCTTCTGGTTTACACCCTTAAGGGTGGGTCATCGCAGCACTAGAATCTTACACATAAAAACCTCTCTTAGTTTTATAGTTAAAAATTAGTTATCTCCAAGTCTAATCAGACCAGTTCTTTCTCTTTTTATATATGCTGTGAGAGTTAACTTAGGAAGTTTAATCATCTTTTTGATGCTGTTCTTCTCCATACTGAACATTGAAATTCTTTTGCTTCAAGTAACTATGTTCACTGTATTTCTGCATAATGTGAAGAGGATTACTTTCAGTCTTTCCAGCTTTTGTCCTGAACACACCAGGATTTTATTACAGCGGCTGATTTGCCAGATAAGAGAGTTTATTTTAAAAATGCATTTAGTTTCCTCAATTATCTTCTTTCTGTGGGTGCTTTTTGGCTTTGTTTATTTTTCATTTATTTTTTTAATTGGTGAGTTATGCAAATAATTTCCAAGACTGAAGGTCTGAGAAGACAGTTTTATGTGACAGTTCATCTACAGTAGGATTTTCCCAAATCCTGTACAACATTGCTGATTTCTTTATTACTCTTGCATGAATTTTTGTTATTACAGCACTCCCTTTTCCTCCCATGGAAAATGTATTTCAGCTTTTGGCACGAGTTCTCCATCCTTCCTTGGGAACATGAAGATTGAAAGCATCAGGTGGTGGTTTGCTTTTTTTTTTCCCTACGTGTTCCGTAGGAGGTTACCACTCTTAAACTCCTTCTTCCCTACATAAAACTTCAGGAAAAAAGTTAATATTTCTTAGTATTTGTGGGATCTTAAATTTGTTCTTAATTTTTGGTTTTTTTAATTAACATTTTTTAAATGTTATTTTTATGCTTCTTCACTTTATTCCTGAATGTTTTGTAGTGCTCATTCTCTTTCCCTGTTACTAAAGGGCTCTTCAAAGCATGTTGAAAAATATTTGCCTGTGAGCAAGGCACAGATATTCCAACAGTATGTCCAAAAGTGCTGTGTTACCTAGAAGCAAACTGAAGGGGTCTTTGTACATGCCGGAGGATTCAGGATTCAGGTTTTCAGGTGTAAACTGTTGTCAGTAGTGACTTGGGTTAGACTGGTGTATTATGCAGTGACAAACCAAGTCGACACAGAAAGACTCCCACACATTTTAAATGCATGTTGGTAACAACCCAGCATCAAATCCAACCTACCATCTCCCTACAGATTTTCTGTTCTGTGATTTGCTGTTGTTAGTATAATCATGGAATAGTTTGGGTTGGAAGGGACTTTATCATATATTTTCAAGCCCCTGCCGTAGACAGGGACACCTTCCAGTCGACCAGGTTGCCCAGGGACCCATCCAACTTCCAGGGATGGGGCAGCCACAACTTCCTTGAGCAACCTGTTCCAATGCCTCACCACCTTTGCCATGAAGAATTTCTTCCTAATACCTAATCTAACTCTGCCCTCTCTCAGTTTAAAACCATCATTGCTTGTCCTATCACTCCATTCCCTCTCCAGCTCTCTTGTAGGCCCCTTTAGGTACTGTAAGGTGCTCTAAGGTCTCCCCAGAGCTTTCTCTTCTCCAGGCTGAATAGCCCCAACTCTCTGAGCCTTTCCTTATAGGAGAGGTACTCCATCCCCATAATCACCTTGGTGGTCCTCCTCTGGGCTCAATTCAACAGGTCCATGCCTTTCCTGTGCTGGGGACCCCAGAGCTGGATTCAGCACTCCAGGTGAGGTCTCACCAGAGCAGATTAGAGGGGCAGAATCACCTCCCTCGACCTACTGGCCACGCTGCTTTGGATGCAGTCCAGGATAGGGTTGGCTCTCAGGGCTGTGAGCGCACATTGTTGGGTCATGTCAAACTTCTCGTATTAGTGTCTTAATACGCAAAAGGAAAATCTCCCTTTCCAACATGACTCTGTTCTGGGGGTCAGAATCAAAACAATCGGAGAAACTTTCTGTGTGTGCTCTTCTGAGTTGGGATTATCATAATTTCTTTCTAAACAAGTGGTAAACAGCAAGAGGAGTCACATTAACATTTATTCCTTTTTACTCTATTTGAATTATGGTTTATGTCTGTGATCCTTAGATCTCTTTTCATGTTGGTTGCATCGTGAGCTTCCAGCTCTTCTCTTCAAATGCTGCCAGCCTGTTTCTGAGCATCTCCCTTCTGGTATCTTTTTCAATTTACACACTTCTACTTGCTCAGTGACTTTTGTTAGAGAGCAATTGTAACATTTCTCTTGACATCTCTTTCTTTACTTTTACTTGAGGTTAGACTATAATAGCTTGGAAACAAGAGGAGCTTATTGAATGAAGGAATTTCGTATAATGTCTTTACCTTTTATATTAATATATTTTGGGAGAATTTTTGGTATTTGGAAGTCAATAGAAGTTTTACCATTCATTTCCATGTCCAGTAATAAGTAAAATAATAATGTGCCCAATTTTTTATTAGTTATTTTATTGACAGTTGTACCCTTCTGAGAAGGAGTATCTGCATTTAAACTTGATTTCACTTTAGGGCTGTGAAAGCTCAGCTTTGCTGTCAGCAATGACTCTTGCCTACAGTAACTGCTTCTATGATATACTAGAGGAGATATGGAGCGGAGTCTACAAGATGTTCTCATATGTGAGACCCTTCACAATTCCACTTTTAAATTTCATTTGCTGTTGTGTTAATGTCACACCTTGGCTCAGACCCAGAGTAAATCAGTGAACCAGCTAGCATAGTCTCTATATGAATGATTCATTGCATTTTCTTGAGATGAGACTACTGTTGGCTGGTTCCATGACATGGTGTTATCAAACCCAAGCTATTTAATACTTTAATGGCTATGATTTACAGACTGCAATTCCTCCTAAATTTGCAGTAAGATTTAATATTTGAACTGATAGCTCCTGTAGGGGAGCATTGCATTAGTACTCAGGTATTACTGTTTCTAAATATTTTATTATCAACAGTGAATCCATTATGAGTAACAAATACTATAACAGCAAACAAAATATTGTGTTGGGTTTTGGGACCCTACTGCAGAAATGTATTAAGGAGATAACCTCATCTCAAAGAATTTTTTGCAGTTTCATAGTGTGATTAGGCAAGGGCAAATTGTTTCAGCTGAAATTTTATAATACGGTTGTTGCATTACTCCATTTTTTTACTCTTTGGTAGAAGCAGAGATCTTCGTTCTCTTCAACAAGCCAAAAACCCCACAAAAGTGCAGCCAGTATTACACAGTGACTATTCCTATGAGGATCTCCAGGAATGGGCAGACTGTCAACAGCTTAGAAGCAAATTGGCTGGAGCACATGACAGATCACTTCAGGAAAGGAGGCTCATTGGTAAACGGCATCTTCAGCCTTGGAATGGTAAATGGTATGGAAATTACAGTAAGCATTATGCTGTGATTATTTTCCTTTTCCTCTAATAGAGGTCATTATCTTTGAAGAGAAGATATTTGGGAGATGCTTTAATATAGGCTTGGGGAAGATTTGTTTTAGATCAGCCTCTTTCAGTGAAATGGAATGAAAGCACAGAAAATATTTTGGCATTTGAATAAGGAAAACAGATCTTGTATTGTATTTTATAATACAGTACTAGAGATGATCTTGTAATTGTGGAAATATAGAGAGTTAATAAACAGTAGCAAGTAAAGTGAATTAAATTAATAAGGTTGTAAAGCAGATGACATAAATAGAAGAGTGACTTTCCTCTTAGCTGTCTGGCCACACACTGCATCTGGGTCTGATTTCAGGTCAGTATAAGGAGTCTTGAGTTTTATCTGGCCAGCAAGTGGTCAATTACTCCCTGTTCTTGCTGAGGCCCTTTCCACCCTGATGGCACAATGTTTTACAGAATTGTCTCCTATGTTTGTTTTATCCTAGCTAGAGTGATGGATAAATGTTGGTCTTAATATAAAAAGATTAAAACACCCCAGATTTTTGCATGTTGTGAAAATGTGGCACTAAGTCCAGCCTAATACTTGTAGCCAGTCTGTACTACATTTGTGGTCACTATGGCTTTGAAGATAAGCCTGCTGTACAAAGAAAGACTTGGGTGCATAGTAGGGATCCAAGAGACATAACTAAGGAACCATGAGAACAATTGAAGAGAAGTACTTAAACACAAAAATGTTGAAGTTACAGCTGGATTAATTTTACTGGAAAATTATGTGACTGGTATACTTCATGGTTAAAGTGCTTATGACTGAATCTTTCACCTAATTTTGGTTTGTTTTGCATTCTTCAAAACGTATGTGGTAACTCAGAGCTTGGACATTGCTACTAAGATTTGTGCCTCAAAATTATAGGGGAACTGCTTCCAAGCATCTTATTCCCGTTTTGCTGCTGGTCAGAATTTCAGGACCCATGATAAAACACAGTAATATGAGTCAGTTCTGGTAAAAGCCAATCAGGAAATTAACAGGCAATCCTAATTTTTCATTTTACAAACAAGTATCAAAAAAAGGAAGGTCTAAAGTTCAGCTGATGGAATGCTTTCACACAGCTTCCTGGAAAGCCTTGTAATTGCTAGTTAACTTGCTTAAAAACAAATGGTCATTTACTTTCTGTATATAAATTGCGACTCACAGAGGCAAACCTAATTGACTCTATCAGGCTTAATGTGTTTTTTAAATAAAATCTGCTTATCAGTGAACTCTAAAATGATTTAAACACAGCATTTTTTCAGTTATTTAAACTTCTGGAGTTCATTTACATAACAGAGGCCTGGGGGGAGTTAATGTACTTGGATACCAGAGTGAGGAGTGCTGGATAACTGCCTGTGAACATAGATGAAGTAGGCTTGAATGATGACACTAAAGTTTCAATGCAAACAGGACAACAAATTATGTAGAAGTGGACAGATTCAGGATTAAGTCAGATTAGAGATTGAAGATGAAAAATTAGTAAACATTTTTATTAGCGTTTCACAGTTACAAGAAGAACAGGTTTCAAAATCAAAAAGCTGAAACAAGGTTTCTGAAAGTGTATTATGCTATTAAAAGAACATTACTAAGAACATCTGTGAGTTGCTATCAGTTGCAGTTAAATGTTTTATCATTTAAATCCTAATTTTTTCTTATGCTGCAGAGAAATGGAATACCTTTTTCACTCATATGCCAATCAGTATCAAACAACACAGGGTAAGGAGGAGGGGAGAAGTAGGGGGCTGAGGGCTTCTCAGCTCCTTGCAGCCTATCTTGCTCTTCATAGCTAGTCTTATTCACTGATTAATCCTCTTCCAAATTAAGGTAATATCAGCATACTTTCTTTAATTGGTTATATCACATTTCTTTGTTCTGGGGGCTGATTTTCTTTTTGGCTTAAAGTATGAATTCATTATTTTGCTTATTAGACTTACAAGCAGGGTTATTATCTTCTTCTTTTCCCCCTTGTCCTTGGAATACCCAATGAAGTGAAGATTTCCAGATTGTCAGCAATCATAAATCTGTTTCTTCCTTCTGCTAACAATTTAATAATTAGTCTTTAAAAGAGTTTTAAAGTTCACTGATAACAATTGTTTCTTTTTGCTTATTGTACCAGATAATTATAAACAGAAATATAACACAATTACAAATCACAATATATAAACCATAAAGAGTTACACCATATATTAAGTGTATTCACATTTTGCTAGTAAGTCAGAAACAGCAGTATGCTTGGTTCTTGAATGTTCTTAGGCTGACAGATAACAGTTATCTACTTAAATTTGCAGTTCAGTTACTTGCTGGTGTTTTTCATCCGACTGTAATTGGTAATCCCCGATGTAAACTAGTCCTGCCTAATGATCTAAAGTGATCATAGGAATTCACCTTGCCCTCTTCTAGTGAGAAGTGGAGATTGTAGCTGCAAGGTACAGATTATTACCAAATGGAAAGGAAGTAGCAGGTGGGGTCTCCTTTCCTGTGACTGCAAGTCTCCAATCAGCAGTGTGAGAAGGCAGGAAGAGTCAAACCTCTTCAAGGTTGTATTCTGATACCTTAACAGAGTAATCACAAGCCTATTTGTCTTTAGTTGTTTTGAACGTCTTTAAATGCCCCACATTCTTGTATTTGTTTCACTATCCTGTCTGTGAATTTTCTGCCTTTCAAACTTAGAAAAAGCCAGCCAACCAACCAGGAAACATTGACGGTACTTAAACACAAAGCAAATGAAAGAAAATGTGAGTTGCTTGGCAGGGGAAAGTAGTCGGGTTTTTAAGAGGGCCAGATTGATGGTCTCTGTTATACTTGCACTGCCTCCAACAAAGATGAACCAGTGATGCGTTTGACCAATTATCGTCACCTTAGCCACTGAAGTGGCTGGGATTGCTGCCGTCCATATGGGATTATTTTCTCTGCGTGAACTGAAGGTGAAAAGATTCAGAAGGAGGGAGGAATGCAAATCTGAAGCAAAGGCCAACAGTCAGGTCACTTGCCACATAAAACCACAGAGAGCTAGTTTCTTCCTCATTGAGAGCAACAGCAGCCTAAAGGTTAGTTTTCTGGGTAAGGGGAATTTGTAGTTCAAAGACAACAAAGGGGAAATTGTCACCCACTAGGACAGCCATCATGGTAAAGTAAGTAATCTTTTCCCATATACTTCTCGGAAATCAGAAGCAAGAACATCAAAATAGCTTTTTTTCTACCGAGCTGCATCAAATATTTATACAAACCAGTGAAAACAGCTTTTTGCACACAGTAGGATGCCTTAATAAAAAATGCAGTGGTAATGGAACATTTTCAGAAGAAGGACAGTGATTGCAACCTTTACTTTCGGAGCCTTTTCTTTAAGAAAGAGTGAAGTTCAAGATTAGAGATTGAGAAATGATACTACAAATGGCAAAGTAAGTCAAAATGCTTTGGTTTATTGGCATTCCTTACTGTCCTATTGCAAATGAACTAAAACTTGAAAGTACTAAGGACTTCTTTAACTTAGGTGAAATTTCAGGAGATAAATCTTGTTAAAAAAGAGATTACCAAAAGAGAATATAGCTGCATCAGAATCAGAAAATACCTTGCATGAGAAACAGTGGAAACTGGAAAAACCAACTCGCTATTTAAAGGTTTAGATGGCTGATCTTTGTAGACAGGTTGGGTAACCTTCTGCTGAATAAATATAGGCATCTGTCCTGCAGGTATCTGTGTATGAGTTGTCACCCCAAAGTGCCATTATAATCAATGAGGATCTAGGCCTAGACCTATATAGTCAGTAGGATTTGTGTTACAATCCACCTCATCCTACATCAGGATATGCAAAAGAGATAAGATACATCTAGATAAGACTGATACTTGGTGCTTCCTTTCCCTTAGTCTTCACAGACACAGTCTTCAGGCATCTGAGTTTCGAGGCAAGGTTCAAGGAAGTTGCAGGACTAGCAGCAGTGGATGAAGATCAGTATAGAGAGTGCCTCAGTTTCTGAGGCCAAACTACATCCAAGAGTTCTGGGAGAGCTGGCTGCTGTTATAACAAGGACACCCTTGGTCATCTTTGGGAGATCATGGAGATCAGGGGAGGTTTTTAACACTTGAGAAAGGCAAAGGTTGCACCCATGTTTAAAAGAAAGACCGAAAGGACAAATGAGGGACCTACAGGGTGTTCAGCCTCACTTAATTTCTGGTTGGATCACTGAGTCTGTCCTCTTGGAATGTGTCTGGACACATGAAGAAGAAGACAGTGATTGGGAACAGTCAGCATGGATTTAATAAGAGTAAAACATACTTGAAACTGATTGTCTTCTGTGATAAAATGACTGGATTTTTGGATGAAGAGAAAGCACTAGATGTCATTTTGGGTGAATTCATTAAGGAAATTTTACTGTGGCTCCCACAATATTTTTGTATCCAAGTTAGGACCGTGCAGCCTAGGTGGGTAAAAGACTGGTTGCATGACTAGACTCAGAGGGTCGTGGAGTAACAAGTGGAGTTACCTGGAGTAACTTGTTACCTGGAGTAACAAGTGGAGTACCAGAGAGATCTATTCTGGGACCTGTTGTGAGATCTATCCTGGGACCTGTTGTGTTTAACAATTTTATCAGTTATGCAGAGGAGGCGACAGGGCTTGCTTGTGTCACGTTTGTGGATGGTCCCATACTCGGGGGTGCAGCTGATGTGCTTCAGGACTGGGCTCTTGTCCAGACAGACCTGGGCAGACTGGAAAAACGTGCCAGCAGGAGCTTTTTGAAATTCCATGAGGACAAATGTCTTGCCTCTGGGAAGGGACACTGCCTTTTCACTAATCCAGGCAGGGGACTGCCTGGCTGGGTAGCAGCTCTATGGAAAGGTCCAGGGTGATGATAGTAGTCAGCAAGCTGAAGGTGAACCAGCAGCATGCCCTGGCAGCAGAGAAGGCAGCAGCATACCAGGCTGTAACAAGAAGAATGTAGCCAGTAGATAGAAGGCAGTGACTGTTCTCTTCTGCTTGGTGCTCATTAGATTGCATGTAGAACACATACTGTATCCAGGTTTGGATCCTCTTTCAGAGAGGTCAAGGAAGATGTTGACAAACCAGAGCTAGTTTAGCAGAGAGTCAGCAAAATAGAGAGAGTCAGTGGCTGGAGCACTTGTCCTGTTAGGGAAGACTGAAGGAGCTGGATTGGTTCAGCCTGAAGAAGGGACAGCTTTGGGGGACCTGGCAGTGCCTGTGAGGAGACTATCAAAAAGGTGGATCCAGGCTCTTGACTGTGGTGTGTGGTAGGAGGATTAGAAAAAATGTACACAAATTGAAATAAGAGAGGTCTTTTTTGAATATAAAAAACCACTTTCTCATCATGAAAAAAGTCACTTTCTGGAAGAGGCTGCTCAGGAAATTGTGCCATCTCCATCCTTGGAGGTTTTGAAGATGTAACTAGATAAACCTATGAGCAGTCTGGTCTGTACTTGTATGAAACCTGCTTTGAGCAGGAGGTTGGACTCTAGACCTCTGAGGTCCCCATCCACCTGAATTTTTCCGTGATTCTATGAAACTGTTGGATCATGTGCACCTTACCTAGTGGGGCAGCTCTAGAACATGTGTGTATAGACTGAAATTGCTTTTAGATCTAGAGTACTTGTGTGATAAAGGCAGACTCAGTGCCTCTGTCCATCTTCTTGTCTTTCCACACGTCTGTGTTAAGTTTCCCTGATATTCCTGCTGATCCTGACAGCATAGTGTGGGTTATGTGTGCCTTTTCTCCAAAATATGACCCTGTTAACTTTCTTTCTGCTGCTTTTTCCTTTCCCCCAGTTATTCTCTGCATCCCAAATGCTTCACATGCAAAGGACTTAATGATCCAATTATTGTTTTCTTTACCTCCTCTCTCCTCTCTGGAGTAGTAGATGGCCTGTAAAAGGGAAGTTGTACAGCCAAGGTGTGAGAATTGGAACGTGTGCTTTCATGGCATGAAAGTTTAAAACACTGTGGCACAACAAGTAGAGAGGAGGTTGGTTATGGTTAAGAGGGAAAATCTTGAGCATCATCAACCAGTTTCTTTTATAGAGTTTTTCACCAGCATCACTCTGTTGAACAGACAGTGCTCTTTACATTTACAGCAGCTGTCTCTCCCTCATCGTTTCCCCCCTCACAGTCTTCTTATTTTCTATAGGTTTCTTTCCTAGAAAAAAAAAAAATCCATGAATTGCAGGATTGATGGATGTAGCCTTCAAGAGTAATCACTGTACATTCAACAAGGAAGCAAAATCATAGAATCATTTAGGTTGGAAAAGACTTTTAAAATCACGAGTCCAACCATAAACCCAGCACTGTCAATGGAAGTGTCTGCTGCCTGTAGGGTCTCACAAGCTCAGCTATTAGTTTCTAAAGCGTTACATATGTGCCATGATATTCACATATGTGGAAGCTGTGAATTGCATGAGTGGAATGTGCAGCAGAATAAACCACAAAGGATGATTTATGAGTCAGTGTAAACACACACATGCTGATTGTGTTTTGATCGCTTATTAATTAACTGGCAAATGCGTGGGGTGAGCTCAAGCTGCAGTTGTGCCAACAGTGTGACATTGAATTTCATTAAGAGAATTCACAACACAGGAGCAGTGCACTGGTGCCGTATAAAGCTCCCCCTGGCAAGATCGGGATGTCTAGTAGAGATCTATGGGTTTCTGCTTTCAGACTTAGATGCTGTCCTGTCATCCCTGCTTTGGAAATTAAAGGGTTATTTGTACATTGTGCATCCTGAAATAGATTTGGGTATGGGTTTGGGTGTTGGAATGTGATACACTGCACAGAAGTTCCCTCTTTGCAATGTCAGGTCTAGTTTTCATTCAAAAAAGTGCCTTTTTTGAATGGAATATGGTAATTAAAGCTTGTACCTGTAGCAAGCTTACTCTGCCTGTGTTTTCAAACCTGTAACCCAGCTACTTAGTGATCTGACCTGTTATTTCACAACAAAAATGTCTGTTCTCTTTACTTGGATGAGAAATCTGCCTATATGACAGGAGTTACTGCTTTGTAATCCAGCTCATCCTCCTTGGAGCAATGTGTAATACTGGCTTGCTGTAGTGGTGAGGAGTCTTCGTCTCTCTTTATTCTAAATAGAGTTCCAGGAAACCTGCCTGCAAAGACAGTGTGAAAGTATACAGAGTGTTTTTCTTCTTTCAGTCTCCCAACACAATCTCAAGGAGAATCCCTAGTAGTTGATTTATAACTTTTTTCCTTCACAACTGCACTACAAATAAATATGCTGTGTTAATTTAGAGACAAGTATTTGCATCTCCTCACTTGCAACTTAATGACTTGACTGCAACTGCAGCAAAAGAGAGTAGGGGACAGTGCAAATAGAAGCAGGGGGGCTTGACACCTGCAGCGTCTTGCTACAGTGCATGTGCGTAGACATATTCCTCCAAATGTAGGAATCTGGTCAGTTGTGGGCTTTGCCTGCAACCAATTTGTTATTTCCAGATAATAAATTGGATTTAAATCATGTAATGACATCAGAAGATGTTGACTGAGATTGTGTCTGCAAGAGGTAAGAAGCCTGTTAATCCTCTTCGTTGCCTCTTTTGTGAAAATTGTTTCTGAGTTTGATGTATGTTTTCCCTTGGAGGCAGCAATGCTTTCCTGCTGGCATTTCTTGACCTCATAACATCCACCAGGAAATCAGGAGGACCCGATGAAACACCTAAGAAGGCTTATCCAGAAGATTCCTATCAGTTCAGGAATCTGTCGTTTTGGCATGTGTGACTGCATTTCAAAAACATGTATCCTACCAGTGCAAGGAACATAATTTTCCTAAAAATGTAAGGAAATTATCATTCAAAAGACAAAACCTGGGGAGGGGATAAGCAAGGTCCTTATAATCAGTCATACAGGGTAAATATATTATTCATACTAGAAAGGCTGAAAAAGATGCTTTGTGACAACGTGAGAAGAGTTTTCTCTGTTTATAAAGAGTACAGTCCTGCTTATTTACAGCTTTTCTAAATATAATTCTGTTGCTTCGTCAATTAGCTTATTTTAACAAAGAAAGGTAAGTGTGTTTTTTCAGTTATTCTGATTCTGTTACACCACGGAGCTGACAAAACGTGAGCTCTTGCATATGGGTGCTGATTATGGAGTATTCAGTTAAGTTGAAGGAGAAGGTGCTGCTCGAGTAACTTTAGTGGTATGCGTTGTCTGAAAAAAGGCTGAATGTGTTGGGAATGCAAATGAGAATAGAGAAGCACTAAACCAGATGGTCAAAATGCCTTCATAAATTGATTAAATAGTTATGAATGTATCTTTTCTTTCACACTGTTCAGATATGCCAGATCATCCGTAGTCCATTTAGCTCACTGAGATGCAGTGGCTGATCCATGTGCAGGGTTCTGACATCTGTGAATGAATAGATATAGTCATATATATAATAAATATCATAAATACAAATCAATATACCTTGAACAACCCTTGAAAATAACACACTGACTTAATACATGGTGTTTAGTGCCTTTATAACTTCAAGTAGGTGAGCAGTACTGCTAAACTGAGGACTGAATTAATTTTGCCTGCTCAGTATGGGAGAGCTGTGGTTTTTGGTGACAAACTGTGGAATAACAGAGTGGACAGCAAGGTTTGCTGTTAGGGAGTAGTATTGTTCTTAAAAACTGCTAAAGGTTAATAGAGCTGGACTATTAGAGAACGTCTGTGAACTTGTTAGTAACATCCTTGGAAGAATATGTTATTAATAAATTCAGATGCCTTACTACACAAGGAATGCCTTCCATAAAGCTTACAATCAATCCTGTGTTTTCACAGAGTCTTTACATGGGACAATGGATGGAGTATTTCTCTTTGAAGATGTTCCTGTGGAAGACAGTAAAACCATGCAGGGCTATGATGCAATTGTGGTAGAGCAGTGGACTGTCTTGAAGGTATATCTACAATCTTTCTTCTTTGATTTTTTTTTTTTTGTAAATCAAAACACTCTAAGACTGTGTGGCAGACTCTCACGTACTGATCTGTGCTCCAACAGTTGTAGACAGGCAACTGAGGTAAAGGGATGGAACATAGCAGTAATGCCAGTTAACCACACTCTAGGTTTGTACAGTGCACTTCTGATTTTGATAATCTTCATGCTTTTTTGGGGGGGATAGGAAATGTCAGCAATAGTGAGCAATGAAACTCAGGGTTATCTGTCCCAAAATTACAGATGTCTGCTGGATATACTGTAAAGAGCATCTCCATTGGTTGCCAGGGCAACATGATCACACCAGTCACTGTAGCATTGCAGTTCTAAAGAAGGCAGCCCTTTAGGTAAGCTGAGCTGCAGCAGGAGTCCACAGATAACTGCCTTGGTTTCTGTCTGACCTCCTTCTTATGCTGAAAGAACTGTGCATTTTGGATAGGTCCCTATAAACAAACCACATTTGTCATGGCTTGGCTTTCTACAGATCCAAGTGCCCACTCAGATCAGTAGAAACATTGTTTAGATCAGATCGGTCAGTACTGATCTCCCACCACAAATTTGATACACAGATAGGTATTTGAAAAGCTGGGCTTAAATTCTTTGTGACTTGAAGCAAAAAGAACATGGGGGAAAAGAAGAAGTTGTGTAACTCTTAGAAGGATTTTTTTTGTTTGTTTTATTAATTGTCTGCTAGAAATAGATATTATGTATCTATAAAGGCAATACCTGATGTTATCACTTGGAATATACTGTAAATGGTGTAAAATCCTAAGACAGACAATCCATCCTTTTGGTGTACACATGCCATAAGAATGGATTAAGGGAAAATGGGACAGATGCTAGACTAAGTGTGTAAAATTCCAGGAGACTAGGATTAAGACTTTTGTTAGTAGATAATGACTTTGCAATGTAGCAAGAAATGGCCATATAGTAACAGCTAGAAACAACTTGTAGAACAGTGTAATACGTTAATAGCAACTTTTCTTGTTGCTGATGGGCATCTGAAAAAATGATTCCTATATTGCATTAAATGTTAGTCATGACAGTCTTGACTGTAAATTCTTGCTCATTTTTAGGGTCAAATTATGGTGTTGCCACTTAGGAACAAGGTTTTGAGATAATGACAGATGGTTCCATGAGTGCATTAGGTCAGGGCTGATCAAGAAGGCAAATGTTAAGAAGCATTAATGTTAACCATATGTTTAAAACTGTTGGGAAATGAATAGAGGGTGAAACAGCAAGCATATACTTCTACATACTACTGTGTAAACTGTGTTTGACAGCACCTTGTTTCAGAAGGTTGTGTTAGCACTGTAATTTTTCAGAGAAGAGCAGTGGGGATAATCCGTGATACAGACAGCTTCCATATTAGGAAGACTTTTCATGGGTGTGTCCTTTCAGCCTTGAAAAGAGAAGAGTTCCAGGGAATGGAATCGGTAGAGACTTCCTAAATCGTGGGAAACATGTAACAGGAATTGTTTGCCATCTCTTTCAGTACAAGAGCTAAGGACTGCCACATGGCAGTAGTCAGGGCCAGGTGCAAAGCAAGCAAAAAGGAGATAATTCAGATAATTATTTATGCAGCAGATCTGTACAAACTGGATTTCTTTCAGTAGAAACTAAACCAGATGTGCTGAGAGGAAGTACACAAAATATTTGGGGCAGGTATCCTACATGATTGACCTAATACATATTACTTTTCTTTAGCTGTCACCTATAGCCATGTTGGAGAAAGCTTTCTGAGCTGTAAATGGATTCTTGGCTCAAATCAGTTTGGCTCTCAGACAACCAGTGAAAGGTTCTCTGTCTCAGTAGGACATCGCATCAAAGTTAGTCATAATGGCCCCTACACACCTTTTGGGTTGCTCTTCGTGGACACCAGGAAGTTTGTCAAGCTACATGACAAGGACATGTCTGCTAATGGGGATCCTGTGATGGCAGAGTGCTGGCCACAACTCTAGGACACAGCAGAAAAGTATTTTTTGCAGGGCCATTTGAAGTGTTATAGCCCTGGTAGGTGGAGTATCATTTGCTTTCTATTCTAGCAATTCCATGCTGGAGACACAGCTGGTCAACAGATTAGGGAATCAACCTCCCAATGCCATCTGGTGTGTCAAGAGATGCTTTACTGCTACACATCATGTCTGTGTGAGGGCTAATGCGGAGAATCTCCTGTTCCAGACATCAGATTTGGGATGTGCAATTTCAGAAACTGACTTACAGCATATACACAACTTGTTGGTGTGGTCAAATTATCCTCTGTTGTAATTAAAAATTTGGATGCTGGGTGTTCCCTGGCAATTTTGCTCTTTTCAGATCAAGTGTGGCTCTTTTGTGGACATTGTGAATATGGTGCCCACCAAGCTGAAAGTGGAAGAATATAGAGAAGAAAAAACTTGCTGAAGGAAAGATGTTGAGGCGTTAGGGAACTCTTGCAAAGGTTTTACCTATTTAGAGAAAGAGCAGAGCTGACCACCTCTGTTTTCTCCTCCTGACATTTAAATAACTGCTGGGATGTTTCATGCCTCATGCTTTCTGAGACATAATAGGTATAGGTAGGTAAAGTCATCCAGTTGATGAAAGTAAGACTGGAAGCTGGGGGATCTGTAGGCACTTGCACAGTGTCGTACCCGAAAACCAAGTCACCTCTGTGTAAACCCTGTTGAAATTCACCTTTATTTACCATAACCGTGGAATAATGCAGTGCAGAGGAAGGGACTGTAAAATGGGGAAGAAGACAGAGTTCACTAGTGACAGAAGATGTCTGAGACCCAGTAAAGGCTTTCTTTCTGTTATGAGTGCTTCGAAGTATAATTGTCACAGGGGTAGTTATGGAGCAGTGGAATGACTCATTAATGTAGAATTTCTTTTTTGGGGGGGTATAGGTTCAGCTCTGATCCAGATTAACTGTTTACATTTGTTGTTTTCATTTATACTAAAGCAATGGAAGAAGCCATGATGGGCAGCATGACTTAAACATGTATAATGGATCCTTATTTTAAATTTGTATCAGATTTGATTATCTGAATGAGCTGTGGAGTTGTTCAGATGTGGTTGGAACTGAATGTAAATTTATTGTGCTGTATCCCAATTAAGAAGAAACAAAAGAATCCCAGCCACAACAAAAGAAAGCTTTTTTAAAAAGGAAGACGTAGCAAATATCTACGCCCTTTAGAAAGAGAACCTTTCTAAATGGAAAGGTAAAGGTTTGCTGTTCAACCATGAACACAAAAGAGAGGGGTTGGCACACCTCTTAGCAGAGAAAGGGCTGCCTTTTTAATTGCTAAGGCTAATAGATAAAACAAGCTGAACAGTGTGATGCACTCAGTATGTGTGTAAAATGTCAGTTTGTAGAGGATGTAAAGCTCGCAGCTGTCACAGTATGTGGTCCCGCCAAGCAGCAGACAGGATGTAATAGCTCTGAGTAATTTAACTCTTTCTTCTCAAAGTGGAGCTCTGATATCCTCTACAAATGACCACAGGTCTTGTTATGACAAAATACTGCATTCATCCTTATCCCTTTAACTCTAAAAATGTCAGGACATATTATTTCCACTGCAGTATCTGAGATCTAGCCCTAAAACTTGTTTGATGGTTTTAATTCTGCTTGTGTAGGCAAATGTGGGTAGACAGTTCTGATTAATCAGAGCCTGCATGATTTGTCTCTCCCCAACTCTAAATTTGTCACCTTCTCTTCCCCATTACCTAAGACAAAGTAGCTAATACTGTCTGTAAAATTGAGTGCTGTAACGTTTATTTTAGATTTTGCCATAGTTCTACCTCCGAAGCAGTGTTCATTTTGGAAATACTATCCTTAATTTACAGGTATTTTCTCATTGAAAATCTTCAGCTGGTGATTCTTCACTTTGTATTTGCTGCTGTACCATACCTTTGATGTACTGACATGAATTAAAATCTCAAATATATTGTGGTATTGCCATTTCCCTGGCGGACTTGAATGGGGTCAGTCTCCACCGTAGACATGGTAAACCTTTTAAAGTGCGACATACCAAAAGATTTAAAAATTTATCTCTGCTGAGCCTAGGTTGCAAGTTGCCTTAATGTAAGCCTTGAAACAAATTCTCTGGAAATGAGGATTTGATTTGTCTGTAAATCTGATTTAGGTCATATGTCAGCTAAGCTATGTTCTGCTGTCTCTGGCCATGGGAGAAAGGCATGACCGGGTCAGCCAAGGAGCTGATGGCAATGGACATGAAAAGCCCAGAAGAGTCGTGTATGTGACCCTCTTTACCGCCCAAAGGACATAATGTTGCCTGGGCATAATATTTCAGTAATGTGCCCCTTGTTGCTTTTTAAGAAAAGCTGAACAAAAACCTTCAGGAGCCTGTTATCTTCCAAAGGTTTTTATAATTCTTCTTTCATTCTTTTATGTAAGATATGAAAGCAGCATATATACATATATATTTGTCTGCTGAATTCAGCAGACATATGATCTATACAGGAGTAAAACCCACAGGCTAATCTTTCATTGGTTTTGATGATAAATTTAGTAATAAAATCTGGAAGTATGAACTTGGAACTCCCCTGACAGTTTCTTGTGGTGCTGGCAGTACTGAACATCTAACAAGGCTATTGCTTCTTCCATGTGAGTAAAGGGCACTTGAAGTAAACAGGCTGAAAAGCACAGGATTTAAAACAGTATGAATTAAAAAAACCCCTTTCCTATCTGTCACAGTGTTCTTAGGTTTGTGACAAGATCAGAGATAAGAATTAGTTCTCTGCTCACCCATAAAATTTTTCAGGAAAAAGTGAGCATACGAGCTCTGAACTTCCCACTGAAGAACAAGCTGTGAAAAAGTGTTTCAGTTCTCTTGTACGCTTCCTATAAAACCACACAGGACACAAATCAAGGGTTTTTTCCCCAGCAGATCCCCTTTAGCCAGGCAGTAGTGCCCTGGGTAATGCATCGCTCTCTGAGCATTTTGAGGGGCTTGGGAAGCAGGTGCTGGGCCCCCATAAATTGCATACACAACCTGCACGTAGAAGGGCAGTGCCAGTGTTTGTGTTCCTGCTGCCTTAACTGCTGGTAGTGGAGAGTCTGGGCTTTAGCTGTTTTGCTCTCATGGAAATGTTCCATAATGGTGGAGTGGTACACAAAGCCTTTTGGCAAAAGCCACATTTTGTTTGAGAATAAATTATAATCAAAGGAAATCATGTTGAGTAAGCTGCATGGGAATGATTCATCTGTGTGTGGTACAGCACCTTGGAGTACGCAGGTTCTCAGGTAGTGTTTTTCTATGTTAGTTTTTTTTCCCCAAAACTGTTCATGGACAAATGGTAAAATCAACTCTCCCTTTAAGGTACACAAGTATTGCAGGAATTGTGAAAGTAAAAACGCCAGAGTTATTTAGGAAAATGTACTGATGGGCTGCTAGATCACATTTATTTCATGTGTTCCATGGACAGTAATGTGGAGTTGTCCTATTGTGTGTACGTTGCCTGTGCAGTGATGAGTTTAACACATTACATAGGATGTTTCCATGTTTATTGTGCGTGGAGAACCCTGTGTGTCAACACCTTGACCTTGTGCAGCTTTGGCTACCGACTCTGTGCTTCTATAAATGCAGAATTGTGTTGCTATGCAAATGTACTTCTGTGTTACAGGTGCAGGCAATATCAGGAGCGCTCAGATGTTTTTGTTAGTTTATGTATATGGTAGAAAGTAGGATTTGCATCCACAGAATTCACTGAGAGAAGTGGGCTTTGTGGGCAAAGGAGGGTTTTTGGTTATTTTTTATTTTACCCTAGATGTGGAGCCAGCTGTGAATGCTACTCAGCAGTCTATGTGTGTATTGAATTTGTGACTGGGTACATCTGAAGTTGTGGAGTGGAAGGCATAGGGAGATAATGCAGTCAGAGTGACCTGTCGGCAGATTTTCGAGTTTGGGAAGAATAGAGTTTTTGATCATGAAGCCGACACCTGAGAGATGTTTTTCGGTTCTGGGCTTACCTGACCAAAAGAATGTGTAACCGGCACCATGTTCTCTGAGGCTTCCCTCCTCGTGAAGGCGAACTTCGCTGAGAGCAGTAATGTCGATGTTGAGACGAGCCAGTTCAAATGGTCATCTCACTCCATGAGGATCAGCATGGCCAAGTCAGATATGGCAACACACTTTCTGAGCCCTTTCTAATAAAGAATGGCGTGAAACAAGGCTGCGTTCTTGCTCCTACCCTATTCACAGTCTTTTTCAGCATGATGCTCCAAAGGGCCACGGCAGACCTCGATGGTCAGGACAGTATCTACATTCGATATCGTACTGATGGAAGCCTTTTCAACCTAAGGCAACTGAAGGCCCACACCAAGACCTTAAACCATCTTGTCCGGGAGCTGCTTTATGCTGATGACGCCGCCCTTGTTGCCCACACAGAAGCAGCCCTGCAGCGTTTAACATCCTGCTTTGCAGACGCTGCTGAGCTCTTTGGGCTGGAAGTCAGCTTAAAGAAGACAGAAGTTCTCCATCAACCTGCACCTCAGGAAGTCCCCCATCATCCCCACATCACCATTGGCCAATCAGAACTCAAATCAGTCCAGCAGTTTAATTACCTAGGCAGCCTCATCTCCTCGGATGGTAAGATTGACGGGGAGACAGACAACAGGTTAGCGAAGGCATATAGTGCTTTTGGAAAGCTTCATAAAAGAGTTTGGCGAAATAAACACTTGAAGAAAAGTACAAAGATCAGTGTTTACAGAGCCATAGTGCTGTCTACTCTCTTACATGGATCTGAATCATGGGTCATCTACCGCCGCCACCTCCGTCTCCTAGAATGCTTCCAACAGTGCTGCCTCTGCACAATCCTAAACATCCACTGGTCAGATTATGTGACCAATACATCTGTTCTTGAACAGGCAGCAATCACAAGTATTGAGGCCATGCTACTGAGAACACAGCTGCGTTGGGCAGGGCACGTCTCCAGGATGGAGGACCACCGCCTCCCTAAGATCCTGCTTTATGGTGAACTTGCCACCGGCTGCCGCAAGAGAGGAGCCCAAAGAAAAGATACAAGGACTCCCTGAAACAACATCTCAGCCTTGGTCATATTGACCACTATAACTGGTCTACTCTGGCTTCCAGTCGGGAGGCCTGGAGACACACCATCTATAATGCTGCTGATGCTTTTGAGAAAGCATGCAGGATCACCCTTGAGGAGAAAAGAGAATGCAGAAAGAATCGTGCCTTGCAGAGTATACCATCTAAGGAGTCTTTCTGCTGTGCCTTTTGCAACCGGACATGCCTGTCTCGTATTGGCCTTCTTAGCCACCAATGCACTTGCAACAAACGTGGGTAGAGCCCTTCCCAAATCTTCGTTCACAAAGCCTAGCCATGACTGTGACATCTGAAGTGCAGGAAAACTGTGTTATCAGGATGCTGCCCCATTTAGTGTTACAGCCTTATTATATTCTCTAAAATATTTTACATTGCATGAATTCACATAGATATTAGTAATCATAAATAACTCTGAATTGCATATGCCCATTGAGGAAAAACCCTGTCTGTGGATTTATTTATTACTCTTTTGCTTTATTACCATTTCACTAAGGTCCCCATCTGGCAGCTACTCTGTGTTGGTCAGTGACCCATCTGCTGCCAAAAGCCACTGGTGGTTTCTAAGGGTGCAGCAGCCACCCCATGCCCGTCTGCCTTACAGCTAATGACTGCGTAGCAAGTGTCTGCTAGCAAGGTGCTGTGGAGTATTACACATGGAAATTTAGGAGCAGCTCAATACTAGAGGAACATAGTCCAACTTTATTGCTGAAGCATTTTTGAAACTTCTCTTTTGTTTCCAATAAATGTTTTCTACATTGTTAGCAGAAATTACCTTTTGGAAGGAGTCTTGAAAAGAAAAAAGGCGAATCATTCACAAATTTAGAGCTTGTATTTAGTCTTCCTGTCGGCCATGTTACTACAAACATAAAACATTTGCAGCACACTTTTACGGGGTCATTCTCACATGGCCCATATATTCAATTTCTCTCATTTTATTTTTCTTCTTTTCCACTAAGGTGCAAGTTGTACTTTTGCCACTTCCTCTTCCACCCTTCAGTGCCGTAGGACAGAAAAGCTTTGGCTTTGGCAGTGCTGGGGACTGGTAACCAGCCTTGGCAGAGGGTGCATGTTGCCACCCTCCTGGACTCTCCCCTCTGTTTTTTGTAAGGAGCTGTGTTTGAATGCAGTGCCCATTTTCTGCAACAAACAGTAGGTTACACTTTCAAAGCAACTTGTGTTTTTTACTTCCCATCCTCTTTGCCATCTGTCAGTAGATCTTGGTATGCAGTCTGTTAGGATTTGCTGATAAAGGTTTTATTAAGATTTGTTTAATGGGATTTTCAATCTTCCAATCTTTAATCCATGTTGGAAAAAATATTAAATAGTGACAATCTGTAGCTGCCTTGTAACTAAATCACTTAGCCCAGGAAAGAATGATTTCTAAAGAACTTCTGTCTCACAAGAGCTTAGTAGTTGTCTTGTTTATTACCTTGCTGTGGTTAAAATTGCTTCAGTAGCGGGGGGAAAGAAAAGAAAAATTGTTAATGCAGTTGTTTGTGTGGCTTGCCCTAGATATTATTTTTATCTTTTTTTAATCTTTTTTTTTCCTAATGAGCAGAAGGAACTGTGAAAGGCAAAAATGCTGAAAACAAACAATACAACTACAAATAAAAAGAATTCTTTTCATGTGATGCAAGTCAAGGGAAAATCCTAGCTCAATATGCTCTGGCTTCTTGACACTCAAAGTGTGATCAGAGATTACTTATCATCCACAGGAGAGTGGGAAGCAAGTTAATTAAAATTTTCCACCCTTTCACTGAATGAAATGTCTCCCAGTTTGAGACGCATTATTTGAACACTTCTTTTTCAGGAGAGCTCTGGCACTTTTTTTCTACTTCTGCTGGTGTTCAAATCCAGTATTTGCTAGCTAGAAAGAGCATCACACTTTCATCTGATGGAACAGTATGTTTGAAATTATATTTCCATTGTCTCTAATAATAGTAGATAAAATAATTACTGTATTAAATATAAAGCAAATACAAGATGACTCTTTTCCTCTGCACCCATCCCCGAGTGTATTGTTTCTTTAGAAGCATTTTTGCTTTAGAAAGCATTTAATATGACACCAATTAAAGGTCTCTATAACTGTGACTCCTGCTGGCACACAAATTCTACTCGTGGGATAGGATTACAACCGATGATTCAGGAGGGGGAGGGAGAAGTCATTTGTGATCTTACAGAAAACTTCAATTATCTGTACTTGCAAATAAGGAGCTTGAAGCCCATGTGGATTACACCTGTTTATTCTGGAGTGACTCCTTTCTCTTGTCTGTCATCTTCAAACTCAGGCAATTATTAGGAGTAGTTTATTCCCCAGGGACCTGGGGAAGAAGTGCAGTGACTGACTCCAGTGAAGTGTTGTGAAGAGTCGGAGAGGGCTTGTTGAAGGGCATGTGGAGCTCAGAGGAGGTGTACACCTCTGCATGATGGATACACTTCCTCCCTCCAAACAGCCTAACGTATACATTGGGGTGTTGGGTACCAGCACGTAGGAAAAATACGAGGTCACCTTTTTGTCGCGTCTATACAGAACTCTTTCAATGGGCGTTCGTTTTTTTTTAATTTCCAGATTAAAAAAACCCATTTCTTTAGGCCTAATTGACTTTAATCTTAAATGTATTTTCTGGTAACTTTACCCTTTTGAATGTGCTTACCTGCTTGTTTCCTTTCTGCACCATTGGATTGTGAAATACACCATCATCTGCTGCAGATGATGCTTAATCCTGACAAGTCAGACAGGTCCAAAGCCAGCCTTGTCTCGCTGCTCAGAGCCTGCAGGGACAGTGGGCTGTGACAGGAGTGATGGCATGTCCCTGAAATAATTTGGCTTCTACAACAGTCAAATGAGCTCTGCATGGTATTGATGTCCTCCCTCATTGCCGTAATCACTCTCTGATTTCTGACATTTGTTGCGCATCCTGATGCAAGGAGAAGGTTCTCCCTGCTAATCACCCACCTTAGGCAATGAATTCAAAATAGAGATCCTCTTTGCAACATAAGATGTTGCTCGGGGCACAAACAAGGTCTGCTGTGCCAGTCTTTCCTGACCTGCTAGTCTTCCACCCTCTAAATGAGTGAACTCCTTCTGATTTTTCCTCTGCAAACACTGTTTGATGAAGGGAATGTTTTAGTTGGGTCCTTTTATGTGGCACCTCGTGGCAGGCTTGCAATGGTGGATGCTCTGACCTTATTCTTAATGATCATGTTACATATTTTCATGTTTATTTTTTGAAGGCGTTGTTGACCAATCTCATAAATCTCAGCGTGTTATTAATATGTTTTCTTGAGACATTATCTCTTAAAGGCGTCTAGATATGTCGTAATTTTTGCATTACCTTTGGACACTCTTTTTAAAAACTGGAAAGAGGGCGGAAATATCCGTCTTACAGAGGGAAATTGGAGTCAAAGGAGACTTTGAATCTAGCATTATCACTGCTGCATGATGAGTCCTGATCGCTTCAGAGGACATGAGTTAAGGGCACGTGGTATTGCACCCCTCTTGCAAGGTGTCTCTTTCCTCTCCTGGAGTCACAAATTCCAGTCTGTAAATGGTGATGTTGTAAAGTAGCAGTATTTCTCTAAGTCCCCAAAAGCCTCTGCACAGAAATCATAAGTAACATTAGTAGTGTTCTCTTGCATGCGCTTTCTGGGGTAGAGTTTTTAAACATTCTCCTTTTAAGCAGGAGTAATACAGCTTCTTCAGCTATTTGCATTTGTAGTCATGATCAGGTTTTTAATAGGTATAGTCAGGCAGCCATTCAGTGATAAAGATACCAAGTGACCTAAATTACATTTGTTAGAAGAAAGGAATAGCTGAGATTGAAATTCACTAAAATACCTTGAAATGACTACAGCAGGATTTGGATTAGTTCTGATCAAATGACTATTTCATTACTGCAGAATAAATGGATTTTTTGGAGCTGCAAAACTGTTGCGCCTTCCCCAGTGTTGAGAATTGGCAGTTAAAACTCCTTACGTGCACATGAAACCTGCGTAAGCGCCTGAGATTCTTGGCAAATATAATTGTTATTCCAATAGAATTTATTTATATTTGTAGAGACTAGTAGTTATCACTTGTCTGCTTTCTGTTTATTAAAATTAAAAACTATTAAGTAACCTCTAGCATCTATTTGCTATATTACTGGAAGTCTTGGCAATCAGACACCTCACCGGAGCAATCTTTGTCGAAACCACAGTGGTTCTTTCTGTGTGAATTACGGGGTCTGCCATTTAGTTGAAAGAGAATCAGGAAGGCTCTGCTGGGTACATGTGCAGCAGGAGCCAGACTTCTGTGCTGAAAGCAGTGCTTTTGGTCTCGCCCACAGATTTCCTGATTCAAAATAAGAAGGCAGCGATGCGTATTTGTGGGTGATAAAAGGAATAGACTCGTACTTACATTTTTTGTTGTTGTTGTTGGCTATTTTGCTTTTGATCCACCATGGTAGAGTGCAGATATTCAGGATTTACTGTAGCCTAGACAAGAGCAGAATACAAGCAAAGCTGTTGTCCTTTTTAACTACTTAAACGTAATTTTGCTTTGGAGGACATAATTGATAACATACAATGAATTTGTCCTGTTCAGATCTGGAATCATCTAAAGCTAGATGGATGACTCAGGCAGTGCAAAAACAAGATCACAGATGTGTACCATTTTAAACAAGCTCATTTAACAGTTTGGGATGTATGGGCGATCGGTCTTGTGTCTCATGTTTCTGAACGTTTTCCTTCCTGCCCAGCTGAACATAGAAAATGACCCACTTCAGTACAAAACCCTTTCTCCCTCCAAGAAAACCCACAAATGTATTTTTTTCTGTTTTTTGGTTTGTTTTTTTTTTTTAGTGTTTAACTGAATGTCACACTCCAAGTGGTGATGCTAACTGTTGATTTTCCTTCCCCAGGGAGTTGAAGTGCAGACAGATTATGTGCCACTGCTGAATTCCCTTGCCATGTACGGCTG
The DNA here is from genome assembly GCF_003984885.1 of Neopelma chrysocephalum. NCBI lineage: Eukaryota > Metazoa > Chordata > Aves > Passeriformes > Pipridae > Neopelma > Neopelma chrysocephalum. The sequence continues at coordinate 3,258,964 of NW_020897695.1, read as the reverse complement.
GCAGCTGACGTGTGTGCTTCCTACTCCCATTGTGAAGACAAACAGGTAGGGAGGGGGTGGGTGCTGCCTTTTGGCCAGGGAAGTTGCTGTACAAGCACTACAGTCTGTACAAGCAATTCCCTGTGCAGTTAGTGTGGATTTCCTCACAAACCCTGCTGCAGCTGTTCTCTGGGTTTTCTCAGCATCACAAGCCACATGTGGCAGGAAGCACATGTCTGGTGGGCAGAATACTGCAAGGTGGCAGTGTGGTTTCTGCATGAATTTTCTGGGTATTGTTTCTGCCTCTCTGTAAACTCCTTGACTGTAAAATTCCTGCTCTGGATCTTCCAGTAACTCCTCTTAGAGCGAAGACAAAATGTGTGGTAATGTTTGGAGTGAGATGTTGTCTATATGAAGAAATTTTATTCTTAATAGATTTCTGTCTAATGCTGCTGATACAGTCTAGCTGAGCAGAACCGTGTGAGGCTCGGGTATCGTTGCTCTAGTAGCCTTGTGTGCAGATATAATAATTCTGTGGTCTGCTTTGCTGTTATTAATATTCTAAGTTTTAAAATATAAACACAAGTCACTTAAAAATACTCTTCATAACAAGTGAAAAACATTTATCCCACTTGTTAATCATGAAGATGGTGCTTTCTGAATTTTCAGTGGTCAAGAATATACTTATGTTTATATACATACCCATATAATCAGTCATGATTTTCTGTCTTTAAAGAGTAAAAATACGCAGAGCTCTTTATGAGGTCTAGATGAAGACAACTCCTACATATAAAAACCTAAAAAGTAGAGGCCATCTGTGCGGGGGAAAAATGGTGTTTAAGTTTGTCATATATGTTTAAATACAGGAATGAATAGAAAATCACAATTAGGATTTGTAAGCCCTATCTTAAAGATATATATGATTTTCTTTCTCTTCCAGCTTTCTGTATCCCACTAATACCTTCAATAAGACAGGTCAGGCTGACAGTGCAGAAGGGCACCCTCCTAATGAAACTGCATTTGGTTGTTCCTCCTGCTGTGCTGCAGACCTGTAGGCAGCACCCACCCCCAGTCCGGATCAGTGCCCTGGGAGGGAGGGAAGGAGGGAGGAAGCACTCTGAGACACACAGGCTCGGGGTGCTTGGGTTTCTTCCTTTTTGTTCCAAACAATTTATTCTGTGTTTACACACTAATGCTAAAACATTCAACAAAACTGTGTCACAGGCTGACAGGCTCTGTCAGGCTGAACATTTCCCACCCCACCCCCCCGCAAAATACCAGGCTGCTCAAAGACACTGGGGACAGGCAACATGTGGATCGTTCTTCATTTTGTTCTTCTTTGACCTGCAGAAATAAATGACTGAGATGGATTTTCGCTTTGAATGATGCTGGATGTGAATTTAATTCATTCTCAGGAGTGTGCATTTGTTTCTTTTCAGGGAGGGGAATTTATCTACAAAGCAAATTGTATTTCTTCAGAGACCTTCTTTGCCCCAGAAAGCAAAGAAGAAAGAATCTAAGGTAAATAACCTTGAGTTTCTGGTTTCTTTGGGTTTTTTTGGTGGTATTTTTATATTGTAATTGATTTCCCATAGAAGGAAAAATGGGCTATTCAGTGTTTCTGTGATACAGTAGCCAGACACAAGGAATGGAACTGTTCAAATGAAAGCAGCAAAAAATGCTCAAATGATGTGAAAGCTCTTAGATTTCATTCTCTGTTGAACTTGTGGCAGCAGAAGGGATGTAGATTTCTCTTTATGTAAACAAACCATAAACCCCCATATATGACCTAAAATTCTCTGTCCATATTCACTGCCTGCAAGGTAGAACCAATACTGTTTTCTCTCACCCAATGCCTGTCTTTTTCTTTTCTGTTTAAATTGGTCTCTCTCTCTCTGTGTGTGTATATTTTGGTAGAGCCTAGCACAATGTAGACCTGATCTTGGCTGGTGTTTCCATCTATTGTGTGAATGATAATGAATTCTGCTACAGTTTAACCAAAAAAAGCATCCTGAATCCAGCTAAATTATTCGAGGACATAGCTGACAGCTAATGATGTATGGATGTGGGTACATGTATGTATTCCTACTTCCATTTTCAAATGTGTGGCTGTGGGAACCCCTGCCCAAACTTATCACACCGTACAGCTGAGAGATTGGGAAAATGACCTTCCTACAGTACTCAAATTTGCCTTGCCCTTTTAGTACGGAAGGGATCAGGAAAGCCAGATGAAGTATGGAAAAGATCCCTGAAACCACACGACGATGAGCGTCTGATGAATGCAGCCTCGTTTGTGTTCTGAGTCTGTGTGCTTAGGTGGGTGCTGCCCAGCCTGATGTCACCTGCAGGAGTGGGGCCCTCAAGACCCTGCAGAGCTGAGCTGGAGTAGGAGATTGGAAGTGCTGACCACAAGGAGCATTTTACCCAACAGTTTATAGAATGCAGATAGTTTTAATCTATAAATCCCTCACTGTTCTGGAGCCTAGTTCTGTGAGAGTTGTCTGTTTGATACAGTGCAGAGCAGGGGAGTGTTTGAACTGACTGAGGTAGGAGAGAAGTGCTGGGAGTGTGACTGTGATTTAAGATGTACCCTCTCTCATTAGCAAAGCTGGAGCCTGGAATATTGTGTTTACATGTTACAAAGCCCATCTTTCTTGACTTTTCTCTTTGTTTTCTGGTGATTAAACAGGTCTTGGGATGAGCATTAGAGTGCCTCTATTTGGTCATTCTTTTCCTACCACTGTGCATGGTTTTAGTGGAAGTGGTGGGAACCCATATGTGGTTGTAGTTCTTCAAATAGAGAAACTAGTATGATACTGATTCCTTGTATTATAACACATACATACCATCCAGATGATTCAAAACTTTGTTTAAGTTTTTTTCATTCCGGGTTATAAAAACTTATTTAACAATGTCTGGTTGACAAAACAAAGGACTTAACTTGTTGGCAGCATTAAATATACAGGCATATTTGAAGGCAAAAATCACTACAGCACATTTTCATACCAAAGGTCAAGGAAAAATTACATACCTTGATTATAGTTATATAAAGAGATGTAAGACTGGTTCAACATCTGTAGGTGGTTGTTGTGAGTCACATCAAAGATACCAAACTTGGCATTTGACTAAGTTGCTGAATATTCTGCACATACAAAGTCACAGACTCTCAGGGTTTTTTTTTAACTTGAGATATGGCATGTCTAAAATGTTTACAGATAACCCTTTGGAGGAGTGAAATAGGCCGGTAAGATTAAAAGGATATTGCATTGTTGGAAAATGATCCATCCTATCTTTGCACACCATCCAACTGCTGCTCAGGGTACCTAGAGGAACAGAAAAGGAAACACTTGAGTGGTACAACTTGCTTCTCTCTTCAGTAAGTCAGAAGTACACTTACTACTGCAATATTCAGTCAGTGATGAGATAATCATTTTCATTCACTTTATACAAAACTGATGCTATTTCAGCAGAAACTGGCTGAATGCATTTTTGTGAAATACAACATAAATACCTGACTGAGTACACGTACATTTGCATGTACACACACAGTCTCCTACAGTTTGATCTTTATCCCATTGAGGGCCCTGATCTTACCTTCCGTCAAAGAGAGCTTTGAGTTAAGGGGAGCAGTGGGTGCCCAGCACTTCTGCAAATCAAAGAGGAGATTCAGACTCAGGTGTCTGAATTTTAAACAGTTGAGCTCTGGAACTGAGATGTTATCATTCCTCTTTCTCTAAATTGCAGTGCTATTGAAGTGAAAGATAACTTCCTCTAAGTAAAACCGAGAAGAATCTTGTGAAAGCCAGTTTCTTCTTCCCCTCCCAACCCCCCTGCCCCCCCCCGCTGCTGCCTGTTCTTTTTACATTAAGTTCTGGCCAGCAGAAGGAAAGAGCATAGTTCCAGCTTTGTAATCTAATAAACTTAATAGGTTTTGAATGGCTTTTTGATTAAGGAATAAAGAGCTAGATCAAAAATTTATGAACACAAGATCTTCTGACCAACTTCAGCACAGACCTGGTTTCTCTGGAGAAAATGGCTTTTGGAGTGTGGCTGGATTTACTCAATGTCCTGGTGAGATTATTTGCACCATACAAAGGTTTCCTACTAACCCATCTCTGAGTTGCCATCAGCAATGGGCACTGCTGACAAAATGGTCATGCACATTCACATGTACCTAGCAAACTTGTGTAGGATGGCTCAGCAGCGGCTTGGAACCCTGGAGCAAGTCCAGAGTAGGGCCACGAAGTTGATAAGGGGACTAGAGCACTTCCCCTATAACGACAGGCTAAGGAAATGGGGGGTGTTCAGCCTGGAGAAGGTTGCATGGGGACCTCACAGCAGCCTTCCAATATCTGAAGGAGGCCTAAAAGGAAGCTGGACATGGAATCTTCATCAGGAACTGTAGTGATAGGACAAGGGGAATGGTTTCAAACTATAAGAGAGTAGGTTTAGATTAGATATTAGGAAGAAATTCTCTACTGTGAGGGTGGTGAGGCACTGAGACATGTTGCCCAGAGAAGTTGTGGATGCCCTAATCCTGGCAGTGTTCAAGGCCAGGTTGGATGGGGCTTTGTGCAACCTGGTCTAGTGAGAGGTGTCCCTGCCCATGGCAGTGGTGTTGAAACTAGATGATCTTTAAGGTCTCTTCCAACCCAAACCATGCTATGATTCTGTGACCCTATGGTCTGGCTTTCCTTGGAAAGGTTTGTTTATCTTTTGACAAGTGAAGCAGATATAATAATGGCGTATTTGTCAGCCTTTATGTATGTTACACCTGTCAAGTCAGTGTTTCAAGGTACTGCTAATTCCCGTTCTGTTTTAGTTGTAGTCAAAACACTTCTGAAAGGGTGGCTGTGGCAAGTCTTGTGCAAGTTCTGCAAGAGTCAGCCTCACGCTTTCTAATCAGAAAACACTCATACAAATAGTTCAGAATATTTTACTGTTTGGGTATAGTCTTGGGTATTAGTTCTGCTGCTAACGTGGTGAAAAACATTGGAATAATGCCATAGGATTGTTTCCTCTGTCTGCACTTGTGCAGCCTTGCATATCCTTCCTTTCCACACGGTGCAGGTGGGCTGCCAGGGTGCCACAGGCCTTAACAGTGACATGGTGTGTGGAGAGGAACCCACTAGGTATGTGCAGGAGCAGAATTCATCAGGGTCTTATTTCTTTACCTGACAGGTGTAGGCAGAAATGATTTAAAGCTATCTGATTTAGTCATGCAATTTTTTTAATCTTGGGTCTTTTTGGTCAAACTAGTCTTTGAATTAAAACTATATAATAAAAACATTTCTATTCAGGAAAATAAATGTCCATGTGAGATTGTCTCTAATGGTCTTTAACATTTGGATCCCTTCTTTGTAGTTTCACTGGAGGTTCTCCAAGGAAGACATGCACAACAGAAAAATGAAGAATTCCACAAAGGCTAAATTAAGTACTAGGGACAAGCAAAGGGCAGAGGAGAAGCAGGAATTTGAAGTCACAGAGAACACGAGGAACTTGGAAGCACAGATCTCAGCAGCAGCCAAGCCTGATCCAGAACAGCAGCTGGACGATGTCATAGGCTTGGGAGACGAGGTTGCTGGGACCAAGGACACAGGTCTACATCATGATGGGGCATCAGAAGACACGTGTCCTGCCAGTTGCGATGCTGCTGGCAATGCCGACACTGCTGGGCCTGGCTGCCCCAGCCAGAGCGCGCCCGGGGGCTGCGCGGCTCCGGCGGCGGAGGGAGGGGACTGCGCGGCAGCGCCGGGCGGCTGCGGGGGCAGCGATGGGGCAGCGCTGGGCGCGGACTGCTCCTGTGAGTAACACCTACGTTTCAGGAATCCCGTGAGTTGCTGAGTCTTTGCCAAGACAAAAGAACAGGTTTTGATAATCCCCATTGCTAACTCCATTCCTCAACTCAGCATTACTTTGGCGCTGTGCTTGCTTTGCTCCTTAGCACACTGGTATCTTGATGTTTCAAGTAACTACAGGGCCCAGACTTTTCAAACCACAGAAAAGGCAAAATTCCTTCCACTGTACATAGTGGAAAATGCTCTCCTAGAGCTACACTTCAAATTAAAAAGTAGGGACAGACAGAGAACATCCTCCCTTTTTTCTGTGACTGACCTTAGCAAACAAGCTTTGAGCCCAGGTCAGGGCAAGTGTTCCATTCCATTTGGTCAGATTTTACGCTGTAGTACTTTCTTGTCCACGTAGCTTTTCTGGAGAAGTTGTTGTGCCATATGTTATTTTGTCACTAGGCTTGTAGTGTCATGAAAATGGTATTTGGGCTTAAACAGGCTGAAGTTGAAAAGCTTAGATAAGATGGCTGTTATCCATATTTATCTGCAGTAGCATACTTACTGATGATACTCTCTTCTGAATTTTATTAACCCTTGCAGATCTTTGAACAATAAGCAAATTGTGTACCTACTTTAGGCACACTGGGTAAACAAGCCCTATGGTAAATTTGTGTGAGGCAGATCATTCTGATATAAAATGCCATTTCCTATTCACTCTTTGCCAGTCGACAGTTCATCAGTAGTTGTGGGGGCTTGAGAAGACAGAAAACAGGAAACAAAAAAGCAGGTAAACAGTACTTCTGTCAGTGGTTATCCTCACAAAAATTGGAATTAGATGTTACCTCCTGACCTTTTCCAGGTGGTTTTGCACCACTTCCTCACCATTACGAAGTACCTTGTGGGAAAGAACTGAAATTGTACACAGGGGTCAGTGGCCAACAGATGTCACTAAATGACCTTACAAAATGCAAATACCTTAATAGAGCATTTTTTCATACAAGTAACCATATTTTGGGATGGATAACGAACAGAATTCTGTAAAATTACCAGCATTTTTATGTTTGAAGCTAACATTAAAATATTTACAAGTGAATGTACATGTAATATAGTTTCTGTGCCAATGTTCTCCAAGTACTTCAGTATTTTTAAAAACATAGGAGGAAGTGGTTTCTCTCTTTTTGACCACCTTCATCCTTATTTAGAAGTGGGGTAGTAATCTGGTAACGAGGTGAGAAATACATTGTAAATTCCCCTCCTTTTCTTGTTTAAAGAAAGAGCTCTGTAAGTGATTTGCCATTTTTTCCCTTGACTTGTGCCTGATAATTTTCTTTAGTCTTCAAATCAAAATGCTGTACAAAGAACTATGTTCTGTATCAGATGTGCACCTAGAGTGGTTCAAAAGCATCTTCTATGCCTAAAAATTACACAGTAGGCAGAACATTGCAGAGAAAAGAAAAACGACATCACTTTGAATATTCATTTAATTGGGACGAAGGCACTCAAGTTTAAACCATTTGATTTCACACACAGAAAGCACGGTGGTATTTTTGTCATTGATTAAAGAGTTTTTTATTTTGAATTCAGTGGTTTAATCACAGGACTGTAAGTAACTGCAGTTTCTGGTGGTATTTTTCAATTATTTCCTTCAATATCTTGATATTAGAATGGGGTTCCAAAAGCCTCAAAAACAGGTTGTTTCAGTTGTTCTACTTAAATACAAGGTCTCTTCTCTGTACAGTTTTAAGTACCTGTTCACAGATTTTACTAGGTTAAGATCCTTCTACTGATGGTTTCTATCTCAAGGACTAGCTTTGTATTACTCTTGTTTAAAAATTCACTATATTTAATGAACGTTTTGCTAGTAGAAAGTGTTGCAGTAGAAAGACCTCTCCAAATACTTTTTAATAGAAAACATTTATTGGATTGCAATTTGACCTTGTTTAACTGGATCCCAACTGCTTACAAAACTAAGGAGAAATAAAGGTCATGAAGAGATTCCTTATTTGTGATGCTTGCAAAATTGCCAATAATTTTATCCCCAAAAGAGAGAACTTGGGATCTCTAAGTGGTGATGAGGGGAAGCTCCTTACTACTGAATTAGCAGTATTTACTACTGCTACAGAACTGGCTACTTCGTTTTCCTTTCCCAGCCTGACAGAGCATGGAAGGGTCTGTGGGGAAGTTGTGTTTAAGTGAAAGTTTGATTTAAAACTTTGTTCCTGTAAATGCTGGAGTGGCTTAGGGTTGGGAAGAGTCAAAGAGAACTTACTCGTTTTTTCAGTTTCATAAGGGCGCAAACAGCTTTGGGTTTATAGTCACATAATCAATTCCAACTCGTGACTTTGAATTACCCTGAGCTGGTTCAGCTGTCAGGAGTTGTGCATGTGCTTTCACTGTGTCCCCATCTCAAGGAAAGTGAGAAAACTTAAATCACCTCATAGTCAGGTGATCCAGATGTAATGAGGGCTGGGTAGTAATGCACGTGTGGGGTACAGCAGCACGGCTCCACAGCTGTTATCTGCATTTTATCTCAACTGCTTTTGCTATTTTGGGCCTGAAAAAGCAGGAGTGGCCAAGGAAGTGAAAGGAAGCAGTCAGCGCCTTATTTGAAGGTTGAAGGGACAAGAGAAAGGATTAGGCCAGGGCTCAAATCCTGTCTCTGAAAACCTGACCAACACGGGGAAATACGCCAACAATGGAGTGGGAGAGGTCTGTGGGAGAAGCTGAAATGGACTTTTGGCTGCAGAGGTACAGCCTCAATTGTCAGCTCAGGGGGGACAGTGGGAATCCATCCTGGCTGCTCACACAGAGAAGCCACAGTGATTCTGAGCCACCAAGTCTGCAGCAGGGTTGGTCACCCCCGGCAGGAGATGGAGAGAGAAGCCAGGCCCTTTTTTTTCCCACAGAGAGCCAGCATTTTTAGCCAAACCTGAATTTTCCCCCCAGATTAGGGAGAATCTCCCAGTAAGGATGCAAACGAATCTTCCCGTGCCTCTCTTGGAAGGAGACATCATTGAGCATTGCTGGCATGTCCTGGGGAAGGAGCTGATGGGTTGTGCTACCACATGTTCCTGGTGTCAGCTGGTGATGATGCAGCCCCACAGCACAGGTGTGTGTTCTAACCTGTACCTTCCCTGTCAGACCACCACAACTCAGGTGTGTACACCTCTCCCAAGAGTTGCCTGTCTCTGAGGGGGAGGCACGGATACTCTGTTGAGAGGAGTTTTGTGTGCTGGTGTTTGGAGCAAGTGGTCATCTGAATAAGCCAACAATTGTTACAACAGGATAAATACTAAGGAGAAGAGCCAGCTCAGGCAAATGAAGAAATGTCAAAAGAGGAGTGGCTGAATTAAATGAAGGATAAAAAAGGGGTTTTATATTGCAACAAACAGTGGGGAGGAGGAGTAGAGGGGTACAACTATGATGGGTAGGATGTCCAAACTGTTGAAGCATCATAATGAAAATAGTTTATGTAGAGTTCAGGAGGGGTTAAATGCACAAATGATTGGACTGGCACTTCATCTTGCATAATGTCTTTGATTATTGGATCTGTGCATTTGAAAACAGTATAAATTAAATAGCTCCAAGTAGCTTTAACATATGCATGGACATGAAGCTAAGTACAAAACAATATACTCTTTTTTTCCCTACTTTGGCTCCTCTGTCAGCCTTGGTTTCTGAGGTGAGCAGGGGAAGGGTTCTCCATTTGGATACCCTGCTTTTTCTTAGTAGTTGCTGTGACTCTTTATTTGCCTCAGGAAGCCAATTATAGGGCAGAAATAAAGCACGATGAGCCTTTCATGCAGGAATTTCATCCTCACAGAACTGAAGAGTATAAGAAGAGCAAATACTAATTTCTTGCTGATAAGTGCTTCTCAGAAGTATGAGGAATGTGGGTGAACAATACCAACACACCTATGAATTATGAGTTGTAGACACAACTCATATGTCTCCGAGGCTGTTAGTGGAATGTGCTTTTGGCTTTAGAAGATGATCCTTGCCAAAGCCTCCATCCTCAGAAAGGTGCCTGTGGTGCTGGATGTGGTAGCTGACTGTAGTCAGTACCCTACCTATATGCTGAAGGGGAAAAAAAGGCTTTTCAATTGAAGTGCTTTCTGTTACTCACTCTAAAAGCACCCTGCTAACTAAAGTGATGTAATGATAAGTGGATAGCCATTCTTTTTCCAGGTAATTAATGCAAATCCTATAGGAATACTTCATACCTATTGTACCAGATAAGGACAGGCAAACTAGTAAAATACATATCACAAGAAGAAGAAGATAAAGTCTAATAAGGCTGCAACACCAGGTAACTCACAAACCATCTCTCTAAGTTCAAATATAAATGTATAGACAGGCACATTTCTCACTCCTCATCTTTTGTTGCAAAAAAAGAGTATCAGTCCACTTCTCTTTCAGTTGCTCCTTAGCTGCTGGCACAAGTGTAAGAGGAATAAACATTTTCTATGATTACCTGATTCTCCAATGTGATGAGAATATTTCTCCAACCCTGTAGCAGCTGAACAGCAGGGGCTGCTCTCTGTTCCTTCCAGTGCAGACCAATATCCCATTTATTTCATTATTTGTAGACCATATGTTTATATGGGTGAATGTTCCTGGGGTGTTATTTTTGTCTTCAATTAAAGCAGAGTCAGATCCAATAACAGGAATCTTTCAGAAGTCTCTTCTTTCTAGAGTCTTGTAGTGAAACATCAGTTTTACCCTAATGTCTAAGTGTCAACAGGAAAAGGCCATGGAGGAAGGGGATGTCAACAACTTTCCTGACTTCTTGGCTTAGAAATGGCTTTTATTACAAAGTAAGAAAGGACTTCTTGTTGACATTAACAGAGGTTACCAGTATTTGGGGGTGGGGAGATATGAAATTATTTTTCTCCTCTCATCTTTCGGTGCAGCGTGTGTGTGTTTCGTCCTGCTCTTCAAGTGGCTGAGCCCATACAATTACAGAGATATGCCCTTGCCCCACAGCGCTCAGCTTGAGTGTAACAGGGGATGACAGAAAGAGGTTAGAGGGAAAAGAAGATGATTACAGAAGCAAAGGATTTCAAAATGCCTTTTGTTAAATGGACATTTTGGGGCAAGTCTGAGGAGGGGTTTGTGAAAGAGTGTCATTTGGGCTGTGGAAAGCCTATGAATTAAGTGGAAAAAAAGATATACCAGTTTATAATCCACATAATGATTTAAAAGTCATAAGAAAAACAACATGTAAAGGCTTCCAGAATCTTTTTATCATTACACTGTCAAACACGCAGGAGCCTAACGTGTGGTTTTTATTTTAGGGCACCAGTACTTCCCGATAGCAATGTATTGCACGTTCCTAGGAAAACCCTGCTGCTTTCAAGCATCAAGCTCTGACATGTCAACTGCAATCTTTGTGAATGCAAAGCCCCCTTGGTGTTATTTTTTGTGGCAAGCATGCTGTCCTATTTACATTCTAGAGTGAACAAACAAGGAACCATTCCTTGAAATAGGGGTACTCAGAAAGAATCTTCCTCTCGTCTGAGGCAGAGGGAATTCAATGAGACATCCCCTCTGGGTCTGCAGGGACTGTGGAGGAGGCTGGCGATGTCAGTGGGCGGCAGAGCCGCGCAGAACACAAGCACAGACCTCAGTGGATGAGGCTGCAGGCAGCAGAAGGCGTAAACTTACAGGCAAGGCCTCATCACACTGCTGTCCCCAAAAGGCAACTCTTTAAGGTCCATCGGTCAGAGTCGTACCCTCCTGATGGAAAATACAGCCTGTCCTTCAGTTGTGTGTGCTCTGAGCACCAGCAGGTATGGCCTGTTCTCTTCAACACTCAGGAAGTGCTGGCATCATTTCAGTTGTTGAATCACCTTCTGCCACAATAACAGTAGTAGTTTTGTGCTTCCCTCAAAGCAAGGGCCTGGAGTTTCCCAGCTGGGCTGCCTTATTGGATTTTGAAGATGAGGTGTGTGTGGATATGGCAGTAGGTATCCTACAAGCTGTACAATGTACCAGATTGATAAAAAGAGGGTACTACTAGAGGCTAAACTCAGCATGCTGAAGCTGAAATGACTTTTGGGAGACAACGACAGCTGGGCTGGAGGCCTTTTTTGCCAACCACAGGGATGTTATGCTTGAAAAACAAAGTGCTTCACACCAACAGTACTGCTGCAGGCTGGAAATAGGCTGATGGGATCAATATCCTTGCAACCTCTGTTTAGGGCCAAAGAAGGAACACACTGATGGCAAGAAACTTGCTGCATTACCTAGTTGACTATTGTCTGAAACATTTAACACAAGGTAAGGAGCCACTAACAAAGAGAAGGCCTTATTTGTTTAACATTTTTACTAATTCAATATTAATTTAGTATTTTTGATACTGTTCCTTATTGAGGTCTTCAGATGTACAGTGGGAATCTCTACCACTTTAAGGACTTGAACTGTCTATGCAGGTAATTAGCAAACTCACTATAGCTTTTTGTTGGTCTCAAATTCTACAATGAGTTTGTCTACAAGCTGGGCAAAGAAGCTTCATTCTGGAAGGGCTCAGGTGTCAGCCATGACACAGAGAGGTACACTCATGCCTTATAAGAGCAACCTTCCCAGAGACTCCTCCAAGCAAAACTGATACGTCCTGGATTTCCTTAAAGCTCTGTGCTTTATGCAGCAAGATTGTGGAGATTTCCAATCTTGGCCATTGCTGGCCAGTGCTGTTTTTGAGGACGCAGCACACACAAGCACAATCTTGGATGGACAACCTCGGCACTGGCACGGGATACAGGTTCAGGTGGGAAGCTGTACTGATGCCTAACACTGCTACACTCAACACTTCTAACTCAGGGCTGAAGAGGATTATAAAAAAAAATGTCTTTTACTGTCAACACAGCTGAACCACATAAAAGGTTGGTTTTTGCTTTTGACAAGAAATGGCGAGAAGGAAGTCACAACCCCGCAGCTGTACTTCTATAGAAATAGTATTGTATTATGTAGAACTGGGGAGGGAAGGGTATTGACTCATTTGGAGCAGATTCAGAAGTTGTGGCCTCATTTATTTTTATAAACAGACCTGGCATTGGTGCATAACTAATTTTCTGCATCTGCTGAATCAGGCACTGAAAGTCTTTTAAAAGCTGACTAACAAAGGAAGTGTCTAAAGTGAAAATATGCTGCTACTCATAAGAAGAAGCAAACTATCGAAAAACCATAACAGTTAATGTCTTTAATACAAAATCACTTTATTTCCCCAAAGCATGAGCACTGCATTACAGATATATTACAGTTAAATTAAAAGGAACACTGTAACAATTGAGGACATCTTCATCTATGAAGTAAAATCTTCCAAATAATTCATAGTCCATTTCTGTACATTTTAGCTGGAAAAAATAATATATTTTCTCTTCAGCAGGTGTCACTACCACCATTTCTCAAAGAAAACACGGTTTCCAGGAACACCAATGTTAGACAATAGTTTGGATATGGATTCTATCATTGGAGGTGGACCACAGATGTACCACGAAGTATTGTTAGATACGTGTTTTTCTAGATCCTTTTCGGATATTCTTCCCTCTGACAAAGAAAAAAGTAGGAAATGAGAACAGAAATATTTATCGTGAAGTCATTTCAAAAAGAATGTCTGGTTAGAGGTATTTCAAGCACTCATTTCTTAAAAATGCCTGGCCTGTTTCAGAATAATAGGTATTGAGATTTGAGGCTTCAAAAGCCATTTGTTCTTTTGGGGATTTAGATCAGTACTTCTGCTTGGAATGCAGAGGGTATTAGTCACTGAAGAGAACACGGCTTACATACAAGCAAAAATCCCACATTCATGAAAAAAATAGGTAAGTATCTCTAACACAAATACAGCAAAAATGGAAACATGCTGAAATATCTCTTACAGGCAGTCAGATTATCCTTCATCAATCCCACCTTAAGCAAAATAAATAGGAAAGTAAATACTTTGCTTAACAATTTCTGGAATAAAGTCTGAAGTGGGAAATACCAGTATAAAGTTTTGCATTAACAGAGGAAAACAAAAACTGGAAAGGGAAAATTTTTCTGCAAAGCATAGTGTGTTCAGTGAAATTATTTAGGTTTAACTCACATCTCGATTTGAACCTTTAAATGTAAAAATACTAAGTTATGCATAATAACTTCATCCTTTAGGATGTAATCAAACTTGGACTTTGATACCATCTGTACATTTACCTGTAACATGTGGCTGAAGTTCTTTACAGATCTGTGAACGCTGTTGAGTAACATGGAAACAACATGTGATCTTTCCAGGAAACGTGTTCATCAAATCAAGAATATTTTTCTGTAATGTTAAACACACTTGCTTACACCACAGGCCATTAAATCAAAGCAGATGTATGCACACACTCCCAGAACACCAGTGATTATTACCGAGAACCAAGACTTTGCATTTCAGCACCAAGAACCTGACGGGCTTGATTCCACAGGGCTGACCTGCACACCTACACACACAATTCCCATACCTGGAATGTAAATTCCCTGCTAGCTATGTTAGAGCTTGTCTCCTTTTCTGAGATAGGTTGAAATCTGTAAGATTTGGACTTAAGAACCAGTTATGTCATTTCCCAGTTTCTTCCCCTTTTAAATTCTCACTATTTCCTCCTTCCACTTCCATAGGGGTTTTCCATTTAAAAAAAACCCTACAGTATGTATTTACCATTTGTTAGGAACTTTCTGAGTCTTGTCTGCTTTATGTGGTAAGATTACTAGACCTTTTACTGTCTCACATCCTCCAAGTAAAACCAAATACAATATAATGGTAATGTTACTTTTTACCAGAGTAGAAAGTAGAAACAGTAATTTTCAGTTCCCTAAGTCACAGCTGCGATAAGTTACAGCCAAAAACCCAGCAGCTTCAATTCAAATCATAGTAAAAAAATAATGTGTCTGTCAGATGCTGTAGTTAATTCTGAAATTAAGATTTAGCTGTTGTCTAGATTCTGCACTATTTAAGATTTTCACTGCTGGAATGGACACTGGAAATTCTTAAAAATATTTTGAAATACAAATAATGTCTACTCTGCAAATAGGTAAATTAGCTCATTTAGTTGTGTTTGCCTGCTAACTGGTTACTACACTAGAGAGTCTGCCATGGGTTGCTTAACAAAAAACCCCAGACAGATACTACTTTGAAGGCAAATCTGTCCTTGAATCCCTAAAAAGACAAGGAATGAAGAGCAGCACAGACTGACACTATTGGACACTATTTCCACTAGTACCTCTACTGTTGACTTGCTATCTTTTGTAACTCTCACACTGTATTGCTTCTACCATTTGCACTAAGGAGATTTTCAGAAGCAGTGCCTCAGCCTGTGACATGAGAGCACATCCAGAACAAGTATCACACCCAAGACATTGGTGTTTCCCTTTGCCTTTGTCAGCCTATACAGAGCTGTCCTTCAGGGAACAGGTCCTCCAAACCATCAGTGACAATCCAGCAGTTCCTCCTGGAGAGTTGTACAGATGTTTCTTGCAACAGCATAAAGGCTCCTAGTGATTCTATTTCCTCACTCCTCTGCACAGAAGTAAAGAATTTTGACAGACATGTTCTGGATTTGAGGGACACGTGAAGAATATTGTAAGCACTGTAAATATCATTGTGTTCTCTTCTGTCCCAGAAGCTTTAATACAAAAGCTCTGCTGTCACAGCACGGCTGAAGGGAAACTCAAGAATGTTAGCACAGGCACTGAAAACACCTGTGCACGCTCAGAACAGACTGGCACAGCAGCAGTTGGCCAAACAGAGGAGCAGATTATTCTGCTTCTAGCAACAAACAAATGACTTTTCAAAGAAAGCAAATATCTCCATCTCTAGAAACATGGCAGAAGTACAGAAGAAAAACTAGTGATGGATCCTATACACAGTTTATTTTCACCTTTATCTTACAATCAAAAGCTTTCAATACTTTGAAGAAACCTAAATCATTTTGGATGCTTCTTTACAGAAGCTGTGCTAATTTGACCCTAAAATGTTATCAGTGACCCTTAAAGGTTGAGTGTGACAACTGATCTTTAACTGCTGAGTAAATGTTGATGAAGTGCTGCACAAGAAATTTTAAAAGCAGCCATAAATCCTTCATTCATACAATAGTACTCAATAATAACTAATTCATTATCAATAAAGCTCCCCTGTTATTTTAGAAAGTGGATATAATTGCTCTTTTCTAGTCTTTAAATTCAATACAATCTATACTGAGACTATGTGGTTTCAGTATTATAACATTATGCATACTACTGGTGTGTATATATACATATAAATATATATGTAATCTATGATATGTATACTATGATGCTCTTATGAGACTATAGTAAAATGCAGGGCTACAGTAAAATTTAGGGGTAATTGACTTATCACCAAAGTCCCTGAGACCAGGTATATCTAGTAACAACCTTAATTTGTACACTGGCCTAAGTAGTTAACAAAACACACATGGCATTTGAGGCAGGACGTGAGTTTTGTCTCCATTTATACACTGTCTTACACAGAAGGACTCTCTGGAGTTTGGCAACCAATTGGTATACACACTAGTAGCTGAATAGCTGAGGCCTATTTTTTTTAAAAAAAACTTTTTATTTACCTTATATAAGAGTTCACTTGTATTTTTTGCACTGTAGTACAGCTTCACTGTTCCCAATTTGTGTCCATTTCCTTTACCCTCTTGGTATCCATGAAGATCTGCTATATGCAGCAGTATAGAAAACAATGGGTTAATTCCAACACCCCCTGCTATCAGCACTAGGTTTACTGGGGAGTCACCAGGCTGAGGATCAAAGAAGAAATCACCTCCCACTCGCAGAGCCACTTCTGAGTCAAGAGTACACTAGGACGGAAAAGAAGATATTTAATTTCAAAATGAAAAGCAAAATTGAAACCTTATTCTTCTTGCATTCCAGTCACAAAGACTTGCTGGGCTGTGATTTTTTTTTATTGACTAGTGAGGGAAAACCAGAAATACTTTAGAATATACACAAAATTTCCAGCTATCTGAGGTAACCCAGTGTCTCTAGAGATCCAGTTCTACTTTCAAAAGTTTCAGTCTTATGGTAAGGCAGGATGGTGACTCCCCCTTTTCATCCACATAGGACTTGAAAGAGGAACGATTCATGCAAGGGTTTTCCAATGCAAAATGTGGTTGTGAAAACCCAAGGTCAACATGAGATCACACTTCTACCCAAACCCAGCCTCATGTCAAGAAAATTCCTAAAAAATAAAAAACACCCAGAACTGAAGCAGTATCCACAAGAATATTTCTTACAGAATCACTTCTGCATTTGCAACTTTAGAGGTACAGAAGAAGAAAAATCAGGGGAAAACCTTCTCTCTTATTCTCCACTCGTACGTAAGATATTATTTCTTAGAGAAATTTGTCCAATCATGGTTTTTTGATACATGGAAAATGAAAGCTACAACAAAAAAATCCATTTGGGCCAATATCTTCTCGGTAAACTGGCACTGCATCCTGGTATGAAGGGTGAAACTGCAGTATAGAGAAGTCAGGTGAGTTCTCCCACATCACTGCAAGCAGATAAAACAAGTAAGAGCAGAAAACACAACTCACTTCAGGTCATATATAGATTTAAAAAAAAAACAATGAAGAGGATAGGGAAACCAAGGAAAGTAGGAAAGGAGGAGGGAAAAACAAGGAAAGCTACAAGAACTGCTGAAAAGTTAGCTTAGAAAATGAAAACACTTCCTCCAAAGAATCCTTCTGGTACCAGGAAACAGTAAATTGAAACAAAAGGAATTCCATTAATGACAACTGCATAGACAGCAAAGGTCTAAACATGTAACAATTCCACCAGGAGGAAGGAGGAGGCCTTTGGATTCAGGTATTGCACAGAACACACAAGTTCCTAAAGTAGTTAGCATGATCATTAAAAAAAACCCCAAATTTCTTGCCTTTCTTAATTATTGCATGAAGTATTGTCTCTCAATTATAGCGTAAGACAATCAGCATTCATTATCTGAAACCAATTTCTCTCTCCCTGTTCACATACACTGCCAGGCTTTCCCACCATGTTTTAGTCTGGTTTAGAGATGCATGAATCCACAAGTGTTCCAGATTCACATGGCAGAAGGAGGACACAGAATATGGTACCCTTTGAGTAAATAAGCCTTTTTAGGGAGAAACAACCTCACTGTCATCTAATCTGCCACCTTAACCAAACGTAGCTCATCAAGATTGGACATGAGGAGATCTCTCATAATCAGCAGTCTCCCACATATTTCCATGCTTTGCCCATAAGTCAGTATACAAGAAAAGACAGTAAAATTCTGGAGTAATATGATGAGACAGTGTTGTCCTTTAGCCTAGTTTATAAACACAGCTCAGGTAGAGAAGTGAAGCAATCAACGCATTACATGGACATTTTTCTAAAAGGCTACATTTTCCTAAAGCTATAAAGTACACAGTGCTAAAATTTATGATTTATATACAGTAATATTAAGAAATAAATACCTCTAAAAAACCCCAAATACAGTAAGTGAGTGCTAACTATTCCCATAACATCTTCTACCCTGAGTTACCAACTTCCTTTAGAAGTAACTTCTAAGCAATTAAGTACCAGAGCTTTTTCACCATGTATACAACATTTTCAAATTCTAGGTTGCTATTTTTTTTCTGCTTGTTTCCTAAGGAAAAGCATGTGGTTTTGTTTAGCTAGAAGAGTCCATATATACCCTGGAGGTTTCTCTACAGCATCAGGTTTGGCGTAGCTTACCCCTTGACTAAAGATTTATCCTATAAATTCAACCAGTAAACTCAGCAACAACAAACTAATTTATGACATCAGAAATCCTAAAAGAGTCTTCAGAGACTGTGAAAAGAACAAAAATTGATAGGACAGATCACTGATGAAATATGTGACTCCTCTGACTGTAACTAAATGGGGTAAATGATGAACAAAACACTGCAAGAGGCCAAGTGTCAGATTTTGCTTTTAATATAGCAAAAAAATCAAGCCTTGAGTAATATGTCTATATTACAAAAATATTGCATATTTAAGAGAATATTATAGAAATCCTAAAGTATTCTGTTGTTTTATCATTTGAGAAAAACTGACCTAAATACCTCCCTTGGCTCCCCGTTAATAATCTATATTTATCTGTGATTTATCAATGATTCCCATTTTATATTTGTAGAAATGCTCAGGAATTATGGAACATTATCAGATTAGCTTTGTAAGGTGTAACACTGTTCTCAGGGACACAATTTAGAACAGAGAATTTTCAACATTTTTAAGGTCATTAATTCCAAAGAAGTAAGAATCCTTATATGCACTAACTACAATATCACAAGTAGAGTCAAAAGGTTGCAATAACCATATTACCATATAAAAATCCAATTTCAGTCTCTTACTGAACAATAGGTTTTAAGATTTATGTTGTATTAAAAATGGTTGAACAAGTCAACATGAGTTTTGCAGTCAATAGCACAAAGTGGTCTAAAAACACACACACAACCCCCTCCACATCCCAAAAACCCCACAAACAAACAAACAAATAAAGAGCCAAATCTCACAGTTAATGTAATTTACCTCAGTGTGAATCCAGTGAGCAGGAGGATGAACAGTGTGCTTTACTGCCAGCTCTAGTATTCCTTCTCGTTCTAAGAGGCCAGGGCTTGAACATATTGAGAATCCCCCAACTACAGATATTCCAGGAATAAAGAAATCAACCCTAAAAATAGACCAGAAACAGAATTTTAAAAAAGAAGCCAACAACCCCAAACATGGAAAACAACAGCCAAAACAATATGGCTGCTTTTGTTTCAATTATCCTTCCTTTACAACATCTTCATTTCCGTAACATAACTTTTCCAAAAAAGGAGTTAATCTTGTGTAACACCATTTCCTTAGAATTATTTTCATCTAGAAACAAGTCATCATGTTTTTTAAACTAGAAGGTTTTAAAATCGGACTGGTTTTAGCGTTAGATGTCACATCTTACAACAGACTGGAATTCTAAGTGTTTTAAATAAATTATTTGCATATTACAACGAAAACACAATATGGTCTGATAGAGTGGCTTAAATCCCACTCTAAAACCCCTTTGATGGGCTCTTCAATTTTAAAACATAAGGAGATTGAGATTCTAATTTTAGGGAAATTACTTTAGATTAAACACTTTCTTTTCCTGGGAAGATGAAATAGTAGAACCAATGGTGTGTAAAAAATTTCTCATGGGAAAAGTCGGTTACTGGCAGCAGAACTGCAGCTCCCTCTGGTGGCAGATATCACTTCATAGGTTAGAAAATTGAACTGGAATAAATTCCTGCTTTTTTGGGTTTTGTGTTGGTTTTTTTTTAAGTTAAAAGTGAACCACACCTGGGTTTCTACACATTAGAAGGTAAACATATGACTAAGCTTCTGCAACACTAGACACTAGACAATATGGAAGGTAAGCCATTACTACATATGAACTATAATTCATTCTCATAAAAGTAAGGCTTTGGTATTCCAAATAGTTAGCTATCAGAAAAAAATTAGAAGTTGTTTTATGATCCATCATTTGTACTCCTCTGTGTTCCATAAATCTTAAATAATTCTCTTTTCTACAGCACATAACAAAATCCCTGTATTTCAAAATAAACCTAATGTTTTTAACTAGTTCTGCTGTTCCCCTTAAGAAACAACCACACTGCAATGCCAAGTACTATAGAATCGTTATTCAATTCAAGCCTGAGTTAGGCTGGCTCAGCATTTGTTAAATGAGGATGCAACAAGAAATACAGACTGGCTTCCAGGGCACAGATATCTTCTTTAAACAGCAAGGCTGTATCCTTTACAGAGATCACAATTGCTTGAGGGAAGAGAGAAGCACTTTGAATAGTTCACGACTTTAAACAAAAAAAATCTCCCCACAAAGCTTCACCCTTTGAAGAACAACATCCTCTCTCAAAGAAGAATGCACAAAGTGTGAAATATACAACAGTGATATAATTTTTAACTTTATGCTAATAAACTTGATGGTGTATAAAGGTATCAGACTGCAAAAGAAAGGTTAACAACCAAAAACGTTGACAAGGCTCAATTCACTGTCCTCAGCTTCTGCAGCCCCACTGCCCCATAGGGCCCAGCTTTCCTGGCAGTCAGGCTCCAAGAAATTAAAAAGGACAACTGTTATAATGTAGCATTTATCAGAGCAAAGAACATCTAACGATGCTACTGAAGCTCTTTACCTCCCTCTGGTGGAAAACAATCTTACTACTTACATTAACGAAAAAATAAGAATTTGTGCTGTAAAGTAACGATTTACATTCGAGTCAATCTGTGCCCGGTGGGGAAACACACACACAAAACCAAACGTTGCTGCAAAACCTCAATCAAACACAGTTTTTACCTTTCTAAAATACTAATGCAGATGTACATTTCTTTCCATATTAGTAGTTCTTTCCCAGTTACATAATTGTGAGAGATTGTAGGGCACAGTATACTGTATTATAGTGGACAAGCTCGTATTTCTGATGGCTTGTCTATCTTAGCCATGTTAGGAAGGATAAGAGGGCTCCTTAAGAAATGCTACCTGTGACAGCTTAAGGGAAAAGAGTAGCTGAAGGGAAAAAACAGGAGGAAAACCCTTACATATAAACCCACAAACAAGGAGAGGCAAAAAAGATGTAAACCAGAGATCTGAGGGTGGTTTTGCATTTCCCTCCTTTTAAAGGCTAACTAAGCCAAACACTTAAGAAATGAACAATAATTACTGATTGCTGGAGGAGGAGATTAGAAACATTAAAACCACAAACACTTTGAAGAAGCAGCTTTGTAACATGCATATACCTCAATGCATGTTTTAGTAAATCCAAATGGGTAAGAGCAACAAGTCTCCTCATCATTATTTGTAGTCAGATAAAGATCAGTGTCTGCCAGCATGCTTGCAAAACAAACTCACTTTTCCTTCTAAAAATCTCAATAATTAGAACACTTTCAGAAAATTTAAACATTTTAGTGACAATCTTTGGCTGTGACATCTTACTATAGCAAATCCTAACAAGTTAGCCTTTTTTGTTCAGGAAATTGTGGTCTGGTATTTTGTACTGCTCATCAAAAAATGCAACCACAGTTTATAGCTACAAGTACAGAAAAGTTGTCGTATACCTTACAATAGCATTAGAATACTTTCAAGGAAGAAGAAAATGAAGAAGAGTAATTATAATTAAAGCTTTCAGTTTTCAGCATGATAATTTCAAAAACATTTTTGAAGGGTAAATGCTCTTTCCCAGTACTGGCAAGCAAGAATTTAATATGAGTCACTGCACATGTGCAAAAACTGCAGCAAATTACTTCACAAACAAATTACTGCAATCAACATCTTGTGTTCTGGTTCTAAATTTAAAAGCCAGCATATTAACACTCCATGAGTAACATATGCTGTTAATACCCTAGCAGCTATACTTTGATTCCAGCAAAACCACTTTCAGAAGGCCTAAGCCAATAAAAAGTTTAAAAACATTTAAATGTCCATTGCCAAAAGCAACTACTCGTAGTTTTAAATTAATTTCTAAGAGAAAAAAAATGTGAGAGAGTGAGAGTAATTTTAACAAGGAAGGATGACAAACGTGAATATTCACTACTTCCTTGGAAAAAAAAAGAACACCTGTAAAGTTGCTTAAACAAACAGCTAATTGTTTCAAAGGCTTAATAATTCAAGTTTTTTATTTTCAAATTTGCCTTTCTATATTAATATATTAACCTGACCTAACTGGTTTAATTTTCAGAATTAAAGAAATTCCAAGGGGAAAAAAATAAAACTTAGCAAAGAACTCTGATTTAATTATAAACCAAAACTAAGTAACTTGCAAAGCAGCAGTCTCAACTCCACTGTAAAGGTAACTAGTAAATAAAGACAGCAAAGACAGTTTGCAGAATAAAGTGCATGGAACTTCAAAGTACTCTTGAAGAAACAATGTAATATACATAAACCAGAGGAAAACATCAAAACAATCAAACTGAACATTTAAAGAACATCCATTTCTGCCCTTTTATTAGTAATATTAG
This sequence comes from Neopelma chrysocephalum, assembly GCF_003984885.1. NCBI lineage: Eukaryota > Metazoa > Chordata > Aves > Passeriformes > Pipridae > Neopelma > Neopelma chrysocephalum. The sequence continues at coordinate 3,236,183 of NW_020897695.1, read as the reverse complement.
CATATTTTATAATGGCTATTTAAAAATTATGGCAAATATCAGATATTTGACAGGGTAACCAACGAGAAAACATGATATTATATAAACTAACAATTTTTTTCCAGGGTTCAAGGATCAGAGAGGCCTTGTAACACTTTGCTGTAGTAGACTTCTCCTAGTAATTTCTCCCACAAATACTCTAAGATCTTACCATTGTCCTGCTTTGAACGTAAAATCCTTATTTGCAATAGCCAAACGAAGTCTTTTGACTGTCTCCGATTCATTGGTGATTCCACACACTTTTGCTTGTGTAATTACCTGACAAAAGGAAAATAAGCCATTGTGATACGTAGATATCATTTGCAGCAAAAGTACTCGAGAAGTTGTGCATGAAATATCTATCCCTTCCATGTTCTCTGCAGCATTTCATTACCTACAGCACTAATATTTTTTCACTGGCATAGAAAAACAGAAGTGGATTCCATCTCTGGAAGTGTTCAAGGCCAGGTTGGGTGGGGGCCTGAACAACCTGATCTAGTGAGTGGCATCCCTGCCTATGGCAGGAGGATTGGAATTTGATGGTCTTTAAGGTTCCTTCAAATCCAAACCATTTTTTGATTCTATGATTCACTTACATAGTCATTGAATGGAGAAATATTTTTGTACTTACAGTCCATCATGTCTGTCACTTTTGTCAGATTTATTCTAAGATTATATACAAACTTACTCTCAGTTGAAAGCTTAACTATAAAGAGAAGTGATTGCTACTTATCCCTTTTCAGGTTCTTTAGACATCTATACAAGACACACACTCCTGCATCTTCCAGCAACAAAGTAAAAAGATTTCTGATATAAAGACTGAAAAAGGACATTTGTTAAAGATCAGCTGCAACTGAAGTAAAAGGGAGAACTCTGGAGTTGTATCTAGTTTTATTTAAGTAAATGCATTACTGAAACATATGTGTTGGTGCATCAATGCAAGAAAACTAGTAAGCCTTGTGTTCCTGCATTTATACCTCCCCATTTGACCACATATTTTATTTATGAACATGGGGTAACTATGACACAAGGTTTTTATTGCTGGTTAACAGAAGAGTTTTTGTTTGGCAATCATGCAGGAGGGGATGTCAGAGCCATGGTTGATACCACTTTCAAATAGCTATTAAAAAAAAAAAGATGAAAAATGAAAAGCAGATTTTGCAACAGGGCCATTGAGGATGAGCACCCCACTTAAACTCTTTGATGACCATCAGTACAACATGGATTTTCATCCCCTCCCTGCCCTTCCTTTTCAGGTATTTTTGAGTTATAATTATTAACCTTTTTCCTCCACAAAGAAAGCAATGCCCTAAATATTTTCTACACAGGGTGATACACAGATTTCACTCTGTTAAAAGATGCTGATGTCACTTACCACAGTAGGAAATACTCACAATACCATCACAACTCTATCATTTCTCATTTGTGCAAGATCAAACAGATAAAAAAAAATTAAATTTTAAGCAACTATGCTATAATTTAAAACACATGGCAGGAAATTAATTTATTCATAAAGTAACATCTGAACACGTCCCCTGTCCCATTAAACAGCAGGACATTTGCTAATTTAAAATGAAGTAGCATAGATTTCTGTTCCACTTTGGCAGACAGTATTAAATGGGGAAGACAGTCAGTTTAAGTTAATGAGAGAAATGTCAGATACATGACTTAAATGGTTGTTCTGATTGAGAAACTTTAAATGCAGGAAACGAACATTAAGTTTAGATCTTCTCCATTCCCTTCTTTACTCTTCAGTACACTCCCTAAGTTGTTATTGGGCTGAGAGAGCAGACAGAGCACTGGAAATTTAATTCTTAATGAGTATAAAGTTATTTCAAAAATTAAATTTGCGTCAGGGTGATTAGTATTTTGGACTATCACAAGAGTATCCAACTAGCCCAGAGCAGGCTGCAGTGAGAGGGAGACGACACAGGACTCCAGATTTTGCAGCTGTATTTCAAGGAAGCATTAGGCACATTTTCTTATCCCCGTCTTCACATTATCACTCTTCAACGGGCAATGTTCTGTAGCATTGACACTATTGCAACACAGATTTATGATTCTTTCATCTTTTACAGGACTGAAATAGCCAAATAAGGCAATATTGACTGTGGGAAGCCAACTGCTGATTATATGGAATTCAAAACCAAGTCGAGGATTTAAAATAAACTGATTTTAAAGTGGTCAGAAATAAAGTAACAAAGAATAAATCAAGCATTAAAAAAAGAAACAGTATAATCCTCTGATATGCAGAGAATGTGCAGTAGCAAGAATTGAGCCTTGCTCTTTCAACTATCCCACATAACTCCCTTCTCTTCCTCAGGCCTTACGGTTTCCTGCACCACCCCAGAGCTTCCAATACCTCATAAGGATCCATTTTCCACATATTATCCAGCTACCCACATTGAGCAGAAAAAGTAAGCAAGCCAAGCAATCAGAAATATCCAAGATAACTAAATCATGGTTGCAAAACTCAAAAATGCCACGATTTTTTTCATGTCAGAAGCAAAGGAGAACATGCATCTGTCTGTGCCTGTCTCTACACTCATTTTCTTGGATAAACCGGATCCACCTGAGCAGCTGTACTTCCACAAGGAATGCTACACTCTATTCAAGTAAAAGCTGGCATTAGGTGTGAGTAGCTGAGGCACAGTTCTGAGACACATGATTCCCAAAGCTGACTCACTCCCTGGCAGCTCCGGCAACAGGCAGAGCAAGGCTGCGTTTGTCTCATCCATCTACAGCCCATGTCACAAGTGCTGAATCTTCTGGTTTGGGGGTGACCTACATATCCCCTCCACCTGGCTTCCTTTTGGGAAGAATTCACTTGGCCTGTGACTTATTCTCAACTAAAGTTGGGGAAAAACCTAGCAGAGAAGCACGTAATTAGGTACACATACACACACTGACATCTGCGTGATGTGTTTGTCCTGCTGGGTGGCTCACGCAAGGCTGGTTCATCACAAATAGCTACTCAAGACTGAGAGAAGCTAATTAAACAATGGAGAAAAACTGGACACCCTTTCCCAACTCCTGAGCATTAAAGATGGGATTTTTCAGTCAAAAAAGTGACTTAACTCCTGAAAAGGCTAAGAAAAATGCAGATTTTTTTCACTAGTCATATACTTTTGAGAACTGAAGTAATATTTATTCTCCCAGTATTAAAAACTTCAAAACATCTACTTCAGCCTCATACAGAAAGGAAATATCTGTATGAAACACAAGAGTATGTTCGCCTCTGACCATTACGAAAAAAAATGCTTTCTGCTCAAAACTGAGATCCAGAATAAGCATTTCTGTATTTTGATGGAGAAAATGCTTTATCGCCCTTGTATTTGTGAATTAAAATAGATACAAATGAAGATCCTTTTTACAACTGTCTATCAGCTCTCCTTTCAAAATGTCGATATTTTTTCTTACCTCTTGTGCTATAAAAGGACATTTTCCATATTTTTTAATCTCAAATCTGGATAAGAATTATAGAAATCCATAAAATCTGAGAAGTCTGTGTAGAGGTGATGGGTATCCATGTGCTTTCGTTACTTATTAGAATTCATACTTGACCAGAATTCTATTAAATTTCTTGTCCAACATAAAATAAATAGCATCACATCACTGACAATTTTTATAACTCATTACATTTCACCCATTGAGTACAAAATATGCTAATTTTATAACAACATCAAATATGAAAAATTACGAGAAGAAGTAGTAAAACAGACTCCAGCAGTATGGAAAATGGAGCCTAAGAATCAAACATGATTATCCAATACAATTACCTTCACAGCAAAAAAAAAAATTACTTGCATCCTAAAGAACACAACACTAACCTCCTGGCGAAAATTATTTGCTGTCCTCTCTAGATGATCCATTTTCCTTTTTGACTTTATTGTGCTGCAACAAAAAGCAAACAAAGATAATTGTCATTTTGACAGCTGTGCTACTGTCCCTTACTGATATGAATTTCTATTAACATAACAATTTACCAGTGTAATCCAGACTACAGATGACATAAATCTAAATAAGAATTAAATATAAATATATAATTGGGAGTTAAATTAAGTATTTATAGGTCTGTAGTACTTTGTCAGCTTGATTTCGGCAGTGTTACCATGGTACTGTCTCAAAAGAAAAAAGAAAGTGGATAACCTACCCGTTCACTGTGCAGTAATAAAAAGCAGAGTGCCTCAACACTCCCAATGCAGAATGAGAAGGAAAAATTCTGCTAGCACCTTTCAGTAACTGAGGAACAGTGCAACCCACATAAATAGTAGTATGAGCCATGACGACTGGGCACTCTTCAGAATCACGGGCTCCTGAAAAAAATCATAAATATTAGTTAAACGAAACACTCAGTGCTTGACATGGCTTGTTTTCACCTTTTATTTTCCCTCAAAACAAAAAGGCCAAAGGTCAGCTGGAGCTAAAACTAGCAACAGACATATAGGATAATGAGAGGGAATTTTAGAAGTATGGAAGTATCATAAAGAAGTGAAAATGTGTATCAATCCAGTGAAGGGGTGTTACGACCTGCCCCTGAAGCCAGATAACCGACGCTCTTGTTAATAGATCCCTTGGGGTGGATTAGAGTGAAATGACAACTGAATGACCAGTGTTTATACACATATATATGGCAGGTTTATTGTAGAATAACTTGGCCGCAATGGAAAGTAGGTATGTAGCCGTTTTGGTTATTATCTATAGAAATACATCAGCATAAAAGTATCACTTGAGAAAGTATATATGTGATACTTATATAAAGAGTGATACCCTCTAAGAGAGAAGACTTGACAGCTGCCTCTCAAATCAGTGCAGTTGAGCCAGTCATGGCCCATCAGAAGTGATGAATATCTTTAGGCTTACATGTGAATGTTCTGATATCTCCCGCAGGGGGGGAAGGACTTTTATACCTGAGCCAGTTGTGTAAGGGAGGAAATTGGCATGATAAAAAGCATTATCCCACCTCCACAGGATCTGATTCTTATCAGCCTTTCCCCTTACTTGGCTCAAAACCCAGCTTGTTGTTAAACAAAGGTTGGTTTGTCATGGTCATCCTCCAGGGTGGATACTCACCCCTTCTGCACCTGGGCTGTTCTTATGCAGATCAGAGGTTTCATCATCACACCCCCAAACCTCTCCTCCTCCCCTTCGGCTGGGGGGTGCAAACCTTGGCCTAAGCAAAGCACTCGCTGGTTTTGAAAATGGCCAATTGTTTGAGTCATTAACATTTCAGTCTCTCACAAGAGGAAGATGAGCTTGTCAAAGATGATACAGAAAAGACTGAAGTACACAACACTCCTTCTGCCCCAGTCTTCACAGGCAAAGCCTGCTTGCACACCGACCTCTGCTTGTACCAATGGTGTTTGGGAAGGATAGGGATAAGCAGGAGTAGGGCCAGCAACTGCTGAAAGAAGCTGGATGTATTCAGATGCACAGAGCCAGATGGGTTACACTCAAGGTTGCTAAGAGACACAGCTGACATGCTTGTGAGGCAACTGTGTATTATCTATGAAAAACATTTACCACACAAAGTCTACAAACAGACTAGAAAGAGACTAACACATGGTCATTTTTAAGAGAAGCAAGGAGTGCTTACGTCCAGTCGGCACCACCTTGGTCTCTGGAAAAATGCTTAGAGCTTGTCCTGTTAGCTCTGTGAAAGCTAAAAAAGTAATCAGGAATACTGGACACAGATTTACCAACGGTAAACTATGTTAGATAAATCTGAATAGCTACCATGATGAAATAAATGACTGGTCATGCAACCAAGGGGACAGGACACAACACATCTTGATTGACCTGTGGCTCCTGACACCACCTCCCATGGCATGTTAGTAAGCCGTGGCCAGATGGACTGTTGGAGTGGTTGAAAACCGTCTGGGCAGACAGAACTGATGGCTTCAAGTTGCTTCAATTGTTGGCTAACAGTAATAAGAGTACCCTGGGGTTGTTATTGGGGCTGACACAGGCCAATAAATCTATCAATAACTTGGATGAAGACACAGCAGGTGCCCCTGTCCATGGCAGAGGGGTTGGTCTTTGAGGTCCCTTCCAGGCCCTTTTATGATCAGCAAACTTGTGGATGATGCTGTGTTAGAGGGATGGTTGACATCCTGAATAGTAGAGCTTCACTTCAAAGGGGCACTGAGAAACTGAAGGAACCTTGTTAACTTAAAGGCTTACAAAGGTCTTACAAAAGACTAACCTGGGACTGGCTTAATCCAGTGTGAACAACTGTCCTGATCCAAGCAGATCTGACTGGATGACCCTCAGAAGTGCCTTCCAGCCAACATATCTTTGATTTTAAATGTTCAAACAATATTTGAAAGAAGATCAAACACTGACTGTGCTTTCTCTTTCTATTGGTATAGAAAGGGTTCTGGTTGGACAATTTCATAAACTTTAATTAAGCCTGTATGTTCACAGGTTTATTTAAAAGCACATTAATCCCTCACACTTCCATGTACCCTACATAACACATCTCTACATAGTTAAGCAAGTGGAGGACACTTACATGCACTACAGTGGAAACATGGCGTGAAGATTCAAAACTGGGCACTCAAACAGAGCTGTGACACAGAAAGATAAATCGACATGGTCAACACTCAAAGTAAGGCAGAACTACATTTCATTTACAACATGCAAATCAGAGAGCCAAGAGATATTTCTCATACCTTGTAGGCCTTTGTTTTTCCTAAAATGGATTAGCATAATTCTCTATCGTATTATCATCACCCATCGAATTGTATTATTTCCGTGATGCAGACCATTGCTTCTTTAAAGCATTAATATTTTATTTCCATTAAAATCTCTTCTTCTGCATTCTTTTTAAGGCATGTAATTTATTTTCAAAATGTTTTTCATTTTGAATCCTTTGAAATGGCAACAATCCAGTTAATCAGGCCTATACTCTCTAGGCTTTCACTAACAACTGTATTGGCTGGTCACTTAGTAATTTGTCCTGTTTGTAATCTTGTACAAATAGAGGAAGAGCTTCCTTTAATTAGGCTGCTCAGAAATGGAATGCATTTCTCAAAAGTCACTACTCAAAATGCCCACTTTCAAGCATAAGAAATACCTCCTGCAGTTTTTAACTGTCCATAATTTTTAATAGCTTTTCAGCATTTAATTCCACAGCAGCTTGCAACTTTTAAAAATGGAATTATTTAAAAGTCATCTACCACTAGTAAACAAAATTACTTGAAAAATTTTTTTCACCCCATTACAGAGGACTTAAGGTGAACTTAAGTGTTTAAAAAAAACACTTTAGCACTTTCTACATGCAAATGTCTGGAAGCTAATGATAACAAAAGTATTAACAATCTTAAAATATTTTAGCACAACAAAGTACACATGTAATGAAGAGTCACGTTCCTCTACCTTGGCATGCTGTATGTAAAGCCAGAGTGCTCAAAAATCATTAAGTTTCTCAAATTCATGAGGTCAGTTTAGGATTTGGAGTCTTTCAGATAGCATATCCATATACAACTCTGCTTTTTTTTTAGGCTTCTTGATTTTTGATTCATGTTTTCATGCTTTTCACTACTACATAAACTAATTCAATGTAAACATGAAGGATGTTTGAAACTGGACACTCTTATGTAAACTGTTTATGCCATTAGCTGTGACTTTAATTAAATCACCACAACATCAAAATGAACCACATGAAGTCTGACACTTTGCGTCAGAGGCCTAGGACTGAGAATAACTCACAACTTTCAAAACCCTTTCTGCAATTAATTCCTAATAAATGCAGCAACATCTGCTGGTCAAAGAAGTGGTACAACTTTTAATTCCAATTAGAGATTCTTGACTATTTATTTTATGTATTTGGTTTAATTCTGCTGCTGAGGTGGACAGTCATTTAAATGAGCCATCCTCATTCTCCTCCTTTTCACTGTTACCACTTTAGAAAGCAAATATGCTCAGTTCTACAAATGAAAATGTAAAAAACCAACCAACCCAAAGTTCAGGATCAACACATAATACTGAAAACAAAATAAATGGCAGCCTAATTTTATAGTCACAGC